>NC_056748.1:865930281-866250281 GCF_019279795.1 Protopterus annectens | reverse complement strand
TGTAGGGTTTGTTATTACAAGCTACACCGTGATTGGTTGCTGTTGGAGGTGTGTTTAATATGTCATAGGTATTTAATTATGAACTGTGGAGTTTATATGGTTCTGATGATGTCTTTAAAGAATATAGATGAAAGCACTTAACCATTTTTTTATTACAGTTTTGTCATTTCAGTGACATCAAAGTTTATGGGTTTCAGGAACACAGTGTACTGTTTTTTTGTTTTTAGTTTTTATCTTTTTATATTATATATTTTTACTGTTTCTTTACAAAAAAAAACCTGCATGTTTTATACTGCTGTTTTATAGCCAGGATGATGTCAGAATATAATATAATACAGTATAATATAATATAATATAATTGCAGCTGCATCCATGCTACAGGCTAAAAATGATTAAGTAGCTATGCCGTTGCTCTCCTAATCTTTAAACCAAAGATATGATCAATGTTGCTAGCCCAATGGAGCAGAGGTAAGGCATCCATCTGCACCACTGGCAACACAAGTTCAGGAATAGACTTGAACTGCCAGTAGAGCTGACTGGAGAAATTAGCATAAAGTGACCAACAGTCAGCTTACCTATAACGGGGGTAAGGGGAAGGAAAAACCTAATACCTGGTTTACAAAATCTGCAGCATTAAGAGCTTATTCCCATATTACTGCATAGAATTAAACATAGCTCTTGACAGACGGGAATCACACATTCAGGTTTGCATTTATTCACAGTTAATATATAATGCAATATATGATGGCATTCAGTTGAGTATGTGGACATCTTCCTTTTTTAAGGAATATGTTGTTAATTTGTAAAAACTCACATAAGCTATACACACTGAAATGCTAATTTGTTACTTAAGCTCACTACTTGTATATCAGTTCTTCATGGTACTTATAAAGAATAAAATAAATGGCATTATACAAATTTATATATTTATTTCTATTTCTTAACTGGATGGGTGAAATGGTCAGTGTACCTTTTTCAGTCATGGTCCAAGCCCTACATGCTAGGAACAAGCATATACAATGTACACCAAAAATAAATAGCCATGCAGCATGGAACGTAAGTAGGAGTTTTCAGATGGGGGTACCTGGTTGTACAAAATGCAAAGATAGAAGACAATAAATAATATGCACAGGGTAACAGGTGATATATTACCCATCTCTTTAACCCCCAAATATTACCAACCTAATAGATCCAGTTACATCAGTCTAAAAATCAGAAATTATCAAAAACTTATAAATAAAATACTGAAACTTATAGTGAGTTTACACTACAACCTCACAATTTATGGAAACATCCACCCTAACCCAAGTCCGCCCTCACCTGCTGCAATTAGATCCCATACCAATAATCCTACTCACATAAATCTGTCAGATGGGCCCCCCAAACTCCTCATTCCTAGCCTGTCATCTAAACATCAGAAGCTTAAACAATAAAAGTCCATAACCTGCATGCCCTCCTAGTGGTTCATTCCCCGGACATATTATATCTCACAGAAACTTGGTTAAAGCTTGCAACTAAGGACAACGAAGTACTACCCGCACAGTATCAGATATATAGATTAGACTGGTCCATGAAAAAGGGAGGAGGAGTAGCCATACTCTATAAATCTTACCTAACTGTCACCACAGACACCTAACAACCTCCCCAGGTTAATAATGCAGACATTCTTATTTTCAAACTTCAAATCAACAAAAACAAATTTATGTACATTGCCTGTGTATACATTCCACCAGGTAAGAACATTAGCACCCTAGAAGACATCCTACAATGGATATCTAGTAACTACCCTCAAGAAACCATTGTTCTAGAAGACTTCAACATTGATTGGAACACCTGTTCCTTAGACTCTCCTACTACACATGTTAACCTATATGGGTTCACTCAGACCATATCCTCCCCCAGCAGGATTAGTAAACCCAATAGCAAAGAGAGTACCCTAGATTGGATACTTAAAAATGGCCATCCTCAAATGTATAAGTCAGGGACTCTGCCTGATGACATACACGATCACTGTCTCACATATATTATTACGCTTAAGGTGGACAGCCCCCACCAGCCCACCTATAAAACAATAAGAAACAATAGGAACTTTAACCTCACCAATTTCCAAAATGAGCTCAAGGCTTGCAACTGGGCAGTTCTAAAACAACTTCCACTGGATGAAGCAGTAGATCACTTCAATATGAAATTCCTTATCATCCTTGAATCCCATGCCCCTCCCCGCTCTGTTACAACAAAAACAAATAATGCATCATTGTTTTTAGAAAGAAACAAATCCAAAATCATACTAAGAAATAAAGCATGGGCCACTTGGTGTTCAACTAAAGCCCCACCTGACCAACTTAAATATTGACAGCTAAGGAATGATACCAAAAAATCCATTACTCTAGACAAAAAAAAAAACTACTACTGCCAGCTGCAACAGAAACATCATAACAAACCAAAAAAGTTTTGGCCAGGAATTAACAAACTCCCTGACAACCTCAGCTTCTAACCACAAATGTCCAGAGGACATTGCAAATTCCTTCAATAGCTTCTTCACTGAAACTATCCAAGCTCTAGCTAGCCAGCGCACTTCCACCTGCTCTAATTCAGAGACTGATAAACCCAGTTCCCTGATCTCCTTCAGCTTTCAACCGGTTCCCACTCCACTTACCAAAGCCTTAATTAAGAAACTAAAGCTTACCACCCTAGCTGCTGACCTCCTCCCTGAAGAGCATTTACAAAAAGCTGCAGATGCCATTGCATACCCTATCTCAATATTGATTAATAGATCCATTTCCGAAGCAACCATCTCCTCAATCTGGAAAATAACCCATGTTATACCCCTCCATAAAGGAGGCAGCTCCATTGAACTATCAAACTTCAGACCCATAGCTATTTTATCACCACTAGCTAAAAGTCTGGAGAAATGTGTCCTAAAACAGCTTATGGTTGGGTGATGGGTTTTAGACCCCATCTTTCTTTGTTGTTTACACTTATATTTTAACTTCTGAAAACAAGCTATCGGGTTCCTTTGTAAGACTGTGATCTGCATTTCTCTTACTGCATGCATGGCATTGCTGAGACACCTATCCTGGAATTTGTAATGCATTTTTTGCACTATCAGCAATTACTAAGTCAGAAACATTATAAGCCATACCATAAAATTAAAATCTTGGTCTCTAGCCACTGTTCCTGGCAGTCCAGCTACACTATCCACTCCTAAACCTATGAGAGATCATTTGAAAAAGTGTTTACTATCTATCATGTTACATAAAACTATTTCTCCTTATATCAGGTGCCAGCAGCAGCAGAGACTTGTGAATTAAACTGGCTCTGGGTAAGGAATCTGCCTCATCCATTAAGGAAAAAAAGTTAGAGGATGTACTGAAAGATAAATGAGAGCTTATCGGGAGAAAAAAACACCACAGCTTTTGTAGAAAAAGGAATAATGTGCCATTTCAGCACAATAGCAGTTTTCTGGATGCTCTCCATTCAGCTACTTTAGCCACCAGAGAAGAATCGATAAAGGAAACATCTCAAACGTTACAAAAGCAGGTGGCTGCAACATGATGTAATGCAAGTACATCCCTGAGGAGGCTGACAGCATAAGAGAATCCAATACATTCTGCAGGGAGAGGGCAGGTGGCCAAAGTCAGAGAAAATGCAAAGAATGCAGTCTTTGTTAAAAGCCAACAGCCCTTAAGTTACGCTGAAGTAGTAACCTGCGCCTCTACTGACTTTAATAATTCCTGCATCCCTAAAAGTAGCACAGGATGAAAGGGCTCAGCAAGAAATTACATATCTGTATATCAGTTTACCTTTTCTTCTTGGTTTATATCTTCAGCTTAAAGAAGAGGTAAACGGCTGAGTCTGTGCATCTGTTTTTCTTCATAGATGGAATGTATGCAATTCAGTGAAGTGTAAACAAAGCATGCAACCTTTCTAAACACAAATGCGCAGGGAGGAGCTGAAAAGATAAAGATGATTCTCAGGGAAACATGCAAGTAGTACACAGCCTTGGTAAAAATGCTCACACAGCATTCTGGGATCAACAATTTAACCATATCTGGCCAGATCAGTGAGATATTCAAATATATTAATTTATAATTATGCTGTTTTGTTGACAAGAATATGTAAAACAGGGGGGGCTACTTCATTTGATCGAATCCCATTTGATCGAAATTTCATTTGATCGAAAACCAGTATTCAAGGCAAATAACAGGGATTTGTCCCTCTCCTCAATGTCGTATGACCCTGGAGTTGGTATATATAGTTAGGGGGATGTGGGGGTGAAGCCCCCCACCTATTTTCATTTAAAATCTGTACTTTTTGTTTTATTTTCTTCTTTTAAAGGAAACACACCCCCCACACCCCCCCCCCAACTATAAATACCAACTCCAGGGTCGCACGACATTGGGGAGGGGGACAAATCCCTGTTATTTGCCTTGAATACTGGTTTTCGATCAAATGAAATTTCGATCAAATGGGATTCAGTCAAATGGTCTTTCGATCAAATGAAGTAGACCCAAAGCAGGATATATCATTGTTACTGGTTTGTGCATATCTGGGCAAAGGAACAGTAACTGAGGAATTAGCTCCTGTGTTGCTTGTAATACTCCCGATAGGCCATATTACATGAACGTATGCATCATTTGAGCTAATCGTTATCATTTGAATGTGCAAACTGTCACAAAAGCAGAGCCACTGGGCACTGCATTGTTTATCCACCTGTGCAATGCATATCCATAGCTATTGTTATGATACAAGTCTTCATTTCTATTCCCATCTGATGAAGGAGCCTGATAAAAAAGAATACCATTAAGCACAGTAAACCTGCTGTTGCTGTTCTTTATAAGGATGGATAGGGGTATTTGAACAACGTATCAGGGATTTACTATGTTTGCCTGAGTCTGCCTGAAAAAAGACACCATTATTTCCTAACAGAACCTCAGCTTTGCAGTTTCACATTTTATCTATTTGAGGTCATCTTTTTGAACCATTGCAAATATGGAATGCCTTACTGTATCATTAATATTTATTACTTTTATTTAAAAGCAAAACATTTATAACAAATATATTTGTATAGTTGTTTAAAAAAGATGCACTTTGTTCTAAAATGTTTAACGCCTGTACATGATGCTGTTAATATGCTCAACATGTTTGTCTTTTTCCACACGTCTTTTCAATGTATCTTGAATCATTTCTCCTTGGCACGAGACCCTTTGTAGAAGGATATATCTGTATCATGCCTTATATATTCATGCCCTTCTCCAGATCCACTTTACTTCTCCCCATAACTAAATTTCTCCAAAAGAAAGCTGCCTCATTTCCTGAACAGCCAATTGACTAGAACAGTGCAAACCTCAGATATTCTGAAGCATTACTATATATGTTTCCTTAATATCTCTAATTAATGCATTTTATTAACATCTGAGTGAAACAGGTCTGATAAAGCTTATGTCTTGTTTTTCTTGTTTGAGGGATTAAAAAAAAAGTTGAGACACCCTGAAGATCCTTTTACCTGTAAGTTATTTAAAATATAATAAAAATATAATAATGTTATAGAATGTATGTTATTGATCAAGTGACTATAATGTTAACATATGAGGCTGAAAACATTGGAATATTAGTAGAACAGCTGTATGTTAATGGCCTTACTGGACTGTTTAAGGACAGTAGCTTTAAGTATGTCAGGCTTCATTGCTGTGGATTATCTTCCAGTTTTTATGGTACAGCAGAAAATCTCAGGTTTTGTTTGCATGCTCTGTCATCTAACTAACAATTTTTGAAACAGTTCCCCTTGAGCAGTCTTGTACTCAGACAACCTTTTCTTCATTTTGACCTATGACTTTGCGGTTTTATCAGTTCATCTGAATAGTTGTGTAAAGTTCTTCCATTTTTTTCCAGCCTTTTGTCATTTGTGTTGATATACTCCTTCAATGTTTTGTTTCTTTTAATCAGCTCTGAGCACATTTCTTCTACCAAAAGCTGGAGCTTGAACTGATTTTTGCTCAACAGCTGCAGGATTCTTCCCAGGCAGTATTTTCTCTTCCCATTTCTAGTTGATTTTCTTCTAGGTTCTCGAAGTTTCTTCTTTGCTGGCATCCAAGCAGTGTACTTACTAGCCAGTGAGTGGATTTTACTAAAGCAGTCGGAATTACTGGCCCCGATGTATCAGTTTCTTTTTTCACACTGGGAGACCTGAAATTATGCTGTTGCTCAGTAAGCAGCCATCTTGGAAAACTCATCGCTGTGGGTTATCCAAGTATGTTACGAGTATATTCTGGTCCAGCCTTGTCATACTAATGCATGCTAGATTCATTTAAATGAATTCACTGTGTTAGCCACAGTAATACAGCCAGAAAGATCTGTTTAAGAGCCTTCTGCCTGAGTTTAAAGAAACTTCAAACTAATTTAGTAGGATTTTCTCAAATCAGGCACAGTACAACTTATACATCAATTTATGAAAAAAAGTACATTAGTAGAACTACCTCTTCAGAAGAAGGGTGAAATCTCTTAGAAGTGTGCCCCAGTCCCCTATTTACCCTCTTGGCAGCCACACTATATCCTTCTTTTTCAGCCAGAGATAAAATGTTAGTCCTTAGACGTTTCCATCCTAATTTAGTGGACTGTACATGTGCTGGTGTTAAGGATCATGTCCGTTAAATGGTTCATGTAGGAAGGATTTCAGTCCTTGCAGCATCTCACCTTGTTCTTTATTTGCCTTAAAGCAATGACAACTAAAAAGACTGCCATTATGCATACATAATGCACTGCAACTGTTACTTTAAATGGAAGTAGCAAATGAAACTATGAACAATATCATCTCATCCCAAAGATCCAAAAAGGCATTGGCACAGGTAGGTATACACCCTTTATACCACAGTACACACTTGGTTTTAGAAATAACTTATGGAATGAGATGTGCCCGAACTAAAATGTTAAAAAAATGGCAAATTTATTACAATTTATGGATATATTTCTCAGTAAAAGGCTTTTTTGTAAAGCTTGGCTGTGTGTGTGTGTGTGTGTGTGTGTGTGTGTGTGTGTGTGTGTGTGTGTGTGTGTGTGTGTGCGCGCACATTTTTGTTTTTGAGTGTGTGTATGTGTGTATCTAGGTCTGCTACATGTATTTTCAAGCTAGAAGCTCTTGACAAACTTACTTGCTGCCACTTGCTCAACTCTAACCCTAAAGTCTCTGCTCACTCTAAAACGCCAACCATCTTCCCTAAACCTAAATTCCCCGATCATTCTCACACTAATACTCATGTTACATAAACCTAAAATACCTTTCCTGCTCCCGATCTCAAACTTCCCTCCCATTCCCCAACCCTAAAATTCCCCTCCCTTCACCACAGCTCAGGTACTATATTGCTCAAACCTGAGTAAGGGTTCAGGTAAGCTGTGGCAAGCTGCTTGCCTGAACTTATATTCAAGTTTGAGTGAAAACAGCAGCCAACCCAAGCTACATGATGCTGGAGACAATGGCTTTAAGACAGTGGGTTTCAAGCATTTGGCACCTGAGTGTTAATGTTACATATAATCTGTTTTGTTAAACCTAGCATTCCAGGTTATTCAGAATATAAATAGTGACAATGTATAGTGTCTGCAAATATGCAGTTTCTGGGGTTGGGGGGCACACGTGGTGGAGGAAGGAGTACATTTCGGATGTTGAATTACAATTCCAAACACCCTAGCTATGCTCAGACCCCTTATATTTTGTACTCTTTGATAGTATCTTTTTTATTCTCCACTATAAATCAGGCGTAGGATTTCAGATATAGATATCAATTACTTTACTTTGTATATAGGCCCTGCAGAACCTGAGCAGAAAGGATAATGGGGAAGAAGATAAACCATAACTATCAAACACCACTCTTCTCCTTTAAACTTGTTTATTGAAGGAGAGCTGCACCCCTACCCTCGTGTAGAGGGCAAACCCCACACCCCCAAACCTTATATATATATATATATATATATATATATATATATATATATATATATATATATACACACACACACACACACACACACACACACACACACACACACACACACACACACACTCACACACACACACACACACACACACATACATACACATACACGCACCAACTCTGAGATGGCCATACTTCAGAGAAAAGATACTATTCCATAACTTAGTATATCTAAATCCAGATTGTTTGTCATTTGTTCTCCATATTTCATGATTCAGCAATGCAACTACCAAGATTTCAAATGGTTACCAACAAAGTTTTATAACTTTGTGCCTGTTATTTGCACTGACTAAAATGTATAATGAAGTTAAAACGTCACACCCAAAACAATCCATATGACAGAACAATATAAAACACTTAACACATTTGAGTAATTTGAAAAACATGAACAATGGCAAATGGCTTGTGATTTTAGAACAAAATAATATTTTTTACATTCCTTTATTTTTTCAGAAAACAGTTATTCAATATCTTAAACAATTTAGTATGATATGAAACAATATAGTCATTGAAACTCCATATCGATGAGTCTAATTTTTCTAATAAAGTGAAAGGCAATCCTTTCCATTGATTTAAGTAAGCTTTACCCTACACAATTTCATGTTTTTGTAAAAAAAATCCTAATCTAGGCCTTTGAAATGTAGCAACCCTAAATTTAGATTTTGTATTAAGAAAATGTAATGAACGATAATAGTAGCATTAGAAGATGTTCCAATTATGGCAAATTCAGGATATAAAATGTAGCTTTAAGGCATATGATCTGCAAATATATCACCACATGCACCTTCATTTGTTTACAAATATCACTGAAATCCCCACAAACAAAAGCAGCAACATAACTGTAAACAGTATCATACTCCCCACACAGGACAAAACAACCACTACATTCATTATTGTTATCGTAATCTTAACAGCAAACATAATTTAGCACTAATCTTAATCCAAACATAACTGTAACCTGACCCAAACCTAGGATCCCTCAATACCACTAAAGGCATAGACGTCTGCATATATTATATGGGGCCATTCAACAACTGGCCTTTCTTTCTGGAGGACATTCAACCAAACTGAGTTCAACAAAAAGGTCTCAGTTTAATGGTTTTAATACCATTGTCCTTGCTAAATCATCTTATTCCCGTGCTGGATAACACAAAATTATTATGCAAAAAAAAAAGAAAAAAAAATCTTGTTCAAAACTTAATATTGATATCAGTGCTGACTATTCAGGAGGCAAATATCTTACAGCTTGGAAGAGATTGCTATAATTACTACATGTTACTGTGTGAAGATGGGTAAAAACAACACAAACTCTTTAAACCAAGAGGTAAAAAAATGCAATCCCTTCTTCAGTGATGCAATACTTTGTAGCTTGCAGGGGTTTCTTCAGGGAATGGTTCCAGCATTGCACTAGTGTCATTACTGTCAAAAGCACCCTCGTCACATATCTAAATGTGGTTTAAGGTAGTAAGTCAATGAATGTGAAGCAGGTTTAATACAGTAAACAATGAAATAATGTTAAAAGTTATGAAGAATAGCTGATCCTGGCATGTCGTCACTATTCCATGCTCATCCTTGGGACAGATATTCTCTAGTACACTAAAAGGTCTAATGGCACCTGAGGTACAAAAATATGTGTGTATGAGAGAGAGAAGAAGCGAGAGAGAGAGAGAGGGAAAATACCTGGAAACATATATTGCTGCAGTAACAATCAAAATGCCAACAGCCTGCAGATCTGCCTCTAATCTCTCATTATTTGGAAGGATAATCCAGGGAAGGTTACAGTGGAATTAGCAGCTCTGCATCACTTGGCAGATTTCACATACCATGAAATGCAAAAGGCAGGCTGGCTGGCTGGCATTTAAATGCTGGCTGGCATGATACTAAAAAAACTGCTGCCAGTGTGCATAATGATATCTTCAGGGCCAGTGCTGGAGAGGAATGCTTAATTACCACTCTTTTTGGATTCTCTGAAGCTATTGGTGGTGTGACATTAGATATAACAGCAACAGAGGAAAACCTATTCACTACAAAAAGCTCATACAACAGAACATGGCCATTGTAACCTCAGCTTCAAGATAAGATTGTAAATTCCAGCTGCATACCACCACTTAAATATGATACTGCCACTAATTACACAGCAAGAAAACAAGGATCTTAAAATCTGATTACTACCAAGTTTTCATAATATTTTCTGATGTCACAGTAGCTAAAATAAAATTCTCATATGTTTCTGTTTTTAACTATGAGTTCAGCTTAAAACAGGGATAGCACCTTGGAGGGTTTGCCTTAATGAAATGTCTGAGTGTTACTCCTTATTTAAAACACCAGGTAATATGGATATGAAAGCTGGTTGGCCCTTTGAAGTGATAACATTCTCTGACATTACCAGATCTTAAATTAAAATGTTTGTACTTATATTTTCATGCTATTTGGTCCATTTTATGAACCAGAATAAGAATTCATAGTACATGCACAAATTGAGTTAAATCATACAGGTAGCTCATGTAAAAAAAATCACAATAAAGCATACAAAAAAAAGAACCCTACATTTCCCACATCCTTACATCCCTAAATATATTAATTCCAAGACTGTGCTACCCTGGGATAAGAGAAAACTTCCATTCCCCATACATAATTTCACTCATAGCACTGCATGCTGTTATAATTAAAATGCAACTAAACTCAGTTGGTAAATCTTGTTCTGAATAATTTCACGTTTGTGAAATGCATGAAGCCCTCAGAGAAAAATCTCTATGGTATCATTTATGATAAGCTATCACCCCTTAAACTCCCTAGCTATTGAAGGAGAGGAAGCATGAATGGTACCTATGCAGCTACCCCTTCAATTCTTCACAAGGTAGCTGTAAGCAAACTTTAAGGTTGTATTCAAGATGTCACCCAGATTATCTGTTGATACCATCAGTTCATCCCAGTTGTGATGACCCGCCACACTGACCAGTAATCACGGAGCCTCAGTCCTCACCACTGGCAACAGTGGGGGACGTTCACTGTGAGTATAAGTACACACACAGTAGTTCCCGATGCAGCTCTCTGCATCAAGTGTAATTTCCCTTAAGAGCACACAGAGACTACAGTCAGTCTGGGGCTGGTTTCTCCTCTTCCTCCAGATCCCCAATAAGACTCCCCACTAGCAAAGTTATAGAGTTGAGTCCATAGCTGGGGTTCCAAGCCAAGTCCTCCAACACTCTCTTTGTCCAACCATTGCTTCATGTCCCAGCCCAAGTAGCTGACACACACATTCTTGGAGATTTGTTTTACACACACACACACACACACACACACACACACACACACACACACACACACACACACACACACACCTAGGAAAGGCTGGCACAGGTTTACTAGCTATGCCCCCTTTTGCCCAAACTATAAGGTAGTTTTCACTGCCACCACAACCATTCTACCAGCTACCTTAAGGCCCTTAACAAAGGGTGTCCAATCTTACTGTGCAATATTAATATTAATACAAATGGTAGTTTGACCAACAGCAAGGCTATTAGGTGTGACCCACACAGTGACACCAAATAAATATGAAAGTACTCCCAAAACTTAAATATCTCTACACAAATCATCCACAATGAAAGGTTTAAATATATTTAATAATAAATAATAAAATAACAGGACAATACTAAATATTCACAGTGACATCAGAGTTCAAAGCCATAAGGAATATTGAAAATAAAATTGCAGTATAGGCTCATATAAATAAAGAAAAACATCTAAGCTAACCTTTACGATATTCCTGACTGAATCTAAGAGAATTATACTACTCCCTAGAAACTTACTTCATTAGAGCAAGGCAGAATTTGTGGTGAATGGGGCTTCTTCTTGTTGTCAGGTCCAAGACAAAATGCAGAATGCTCTTTCTCACTAAGATACTTCTCAGTTTAATATCTCATATCTTACTGCTGGGATAGCTTGCAGGATGACATCACTTCTTGTCATCTGACTTCTAGTTCCCAGGCCAAACCCCCTATTACTAGAAGCTGGTAGCATTTAGCAGCTACCTGTAAAAATATACAGACAAGGGCTTTTCCACACATCTTTGGCAGATGCTGGAAGTCATAAAACAATTATATTCCTTCATGCTTCAAAAGTAGCAATTAGTTCACTACAAGGACAATGCAGAAAGCCTCATAGCACAGACTCTGTGTCTCTAGCTACATTGAAAACTTGAGAGGTAGCCTCTTTATTACGTCCTATAAAGTACTTCAATTTCAGATATTTTTCTAAAGTTTACTAGACTGAGGTTAACTTCCTGTATCTTAGTTTCCACTTTTAAAATATATACATTTAAACAGTTACAATAGTAAATGTACATTTCTGTTCTCTTCCAGTAGAGCATACTGTGGATACATGTTTTAAACACAGCACTTTTACAAATACCTTTTCAACACAAACATCTGTAAATAGCAGTTTGATATACACAACATACATTTCTAATACATGTATAACATAAGCATCTTATATAAATAATTTTGACATTCACCAGTGACAATATAATTATTTACAAAATTCCAGCTAGCTGTGCTGGCAGTATCTCCTTTCGACACACCAGTGACCACAGAATAAAACAAAGTTTAGTAAGGTTTGACATACAGTGTGATGATGTGAGGTTGTGAGTTAACATCAGTTCTAGAATAAGTGAAATCATTGGGTAATGTTCTGATCACCTAGGTATGATGTGATTCAGGCAATAATGCTTGACAGGTAGGGTACTACAGGGAAATAATGGACTCCCCCAGGGATGTTGCAAAGTGTACAACTCACTCAGAAGGCTTTCTCATGCATTATCTCCCATCCTTGCATGAATTATTCCATTTAAAAACTACTTTCATGTTTGTCTTGTTTTTTGACTGCTTTTGTTATTTTATAAATGTTGCTGTATGTTTTAGAATCATATTGATACCTTGACAGGAATTCTGCCTAATGCAAAGAAAGTGAAATGGTTCTGCCAAAAATCACTTTGGGCAAACTTAAAGAAACAAAAAAATAACTTTTCTTACAGAGGGGCAGCCCCCCTCGTACCCCCAAACGTAAATATACCCACTTCAAGGTCAGACAACAGTGGAAAAAAGGGGATACTCTACTATTGTCAAAAGTGCTTTTGGTGAAACATTTTCATTCACAGAAACTGCCAAGAACTGATAAGCTCCCTATCTTTCTTGGTGTTTTTGAGGAAAGGTGATATTTTTTTCCTTTTTGGTTAGTGACTTTTTTCATTCTATATTTCAATATATGTAAATTAAAATTTGTTTGTAGCAATTTGGGCTTTGTTTAAGTGGAATAGCTCCTGTCTAGATTATTTTAAATTTCTCTTAGAATTGAGATGAGCTTACATTGCATTTAAATAATGTATACCCTTTGCAGAAACAATGTAGACATGGTCACTGAATACACAGGAATGATTCAGTTGCCTTTTACAATGTCTCTATCTAGAAAGCAGAAATATCCACATTTCTTTTCTAAGTAAAGCTTTAGAAAGAGCAAGAAAATGTTTTCAAGAGTCCAGAAGTAATATCAATGCTTTTGCTGATTCAGATCAACATTCATGTGGCCCAAAACTCACACAGACACACACATAAACATGGCCACCATCAAAACATATATGAATAGACTATTAGGGATAAAATTGCTTTCTGCATCTTACATTTAACTGTATTTGAGTACAAATGCAGTGGAGTTAACAGCATTGAAAAATGGATGGACAACACACTGTCTCACCTTCACTACAAGCAACACCATTAAGTCAAACATTGTCCGTTTTCAAAGCATACCATGCTTTTCGGCCCCAAAACTTGGACCAAATCACAAAAGGAGGGGGTGTATCCACATTCATCAAAGATACCCACACCTCCTAGCTAGTGGCACTGCACGAAGCATCGGAGACCATCCATGTGCAACTAACAGTGGGCAAAACTGCCTTTCAGTTTGTAGCCTGCTACAGACTACCCTCCCAAACTCAGGAACCCCACTCGGCATTCCTGAGAACACTGGAGAATATGAAGGTCTCTCCAAACACCATAATACTGGGTGACTTCAACTACCCAAACATAGACTGGGAAAACTACTCAAGTCCCAACACCCTAGCCCAATGGTTCCTAGAATTTATAAACTCAAATGCTATGGAACAACTGGTCACCACTCCCACAAGAGGGGACAACATATTGGACCTGGTCATCACCAACATGGGGACTCTATGTTCCACACCAGAGGTAAACCCCTCATTGGTAAGATCAGACCATAAATTAATCTCACCAGACATCCATATCCTGTGCCCACCCCCAGCCAAGGAAACCACGGTGAAAAATTTCTCAAAAGCAAACTTCACACTTCTCAAAACCAAGGTGGAATCCTTTAAAGCCCCCGGGCCAGTTTAAAATACTACCCAAACCGCAGACTCCTTTACAAATGCATTCTATGGACACCTACAGGAATGCATGGATCGTGCTATCCCAAATAAAACCAAGACTCACTCCTCCAAAGGCAGGAGACCTGTCTGGTGGACCCCGGCCATAAATAAGCTATACAACAGAAGGAGGAAGCTAATACATGATAGAGCAAAATCCCAAAAAGGGAAGGCATCTCTGATCAGTACTAGCAAGAAACTACGATCCCTCATAAAATCATCCAAGGCCACCTTCGAAAGAAAAATTGCACAAGACGCTAAAGATAATCACAAGGCTTTCTTTAGTTATGTCAGGAATCTGGGTGGCAACTCCCAGATATGCTCTGAGTTAGTGCAAAATGACAAAAAATACACTGAACCCACAGACATTGCCAACATCCTGGCAGACAGGTTCAGTGCAAACTTCTCTCCCCCCCCCCCCCCACCAAAAGAGCAAATGTCCATCCCAATAGAATGTAGCCTCCCTGACATCACAGATGCACAGGTGAAAGCTGCCCTCTGAAAAGCAAAAAACACAGCATCAATGGGACCGGACGGTGTCCCGGGCTGTGTCTTACACGAGCTCCAAGAAGAACTGAACCCTCACATAAAGTCACTGTTCAATATCAGCCTTACTACAGGATATGTACCCAAAGAATGGTGTACAGCAACAGTGGTCCTGCTCCACAAAGGTGGTGCCACCACGGACCCCAGTAACTATTGCCCCATAAGCCTGACTAGTCTGGTCTGCAAAGCTATGGAGCGTATCATCATGGAATTCATAAACAAAGACATTGGGAACCTCCAGACACTGGATCCTACCCAATTCGGCTTTGTTAAGGGCAGATCTTGCCTCTTAAACCTAGTTGACTTCTTTGAAACAGTTACTAAGGCCATAGATGAAGGGAAGGTAGTCCTCACAGCCTACCTGGACCTCGCAAAAGCCTTCGACACAATACCCCACTCGGGCATCATAAATAAGCTCACCAGCTTAAATATCAACCCCTATGTCACAAGATGGGTTGTAAACTGGCTCAGGGATAGAACCCACATGGTCAGAACTGCAGGTGCCATGTCAGACTCAAAATCAGTTACAAGTGGCGTCACACAAGGCTCAGTCCTGGGACCTCTCTTGTTCGGTATATACTTCTCTGAGGTACAGGCTAACACGGGCTGACCAAGTTCGCAGATGACTGCAAACTGGGAGCCATAATCGACTCTCTGGCTAACCCAAGCATCCTCCAAAAAGGTCTCACAGAGACGGATACCTGGTGCCAGAGCCATGGCCTCAAGCGAAATGCCAAAAAGTGCATAGTCATCCCCTTTGGGAAAAACAAAGTGCCCACAAATTACCACATAGGTGGTAATCCATTAAGTACAGAAGAAGTAATTAGGGATTTGGCGGTGCAGTGGTGCAGCGGTTAACGTTGTCGCCTCACAGCAAGTGGTTCACCGGTTTGATTCTCGGCTGGGGTGCCTTCTGTGTGGAGTTTGCATGTTCTCCCTGCGTTTGCGTGGGTTTCCTACGGGTACTCCGGTTTCCTCCCACATTCCAAAGACATGCATCTGGAGTATTTCTCCCTGGGCCTCCACTGAAAACAGGCTCTGTGGAACCTAGTCAGACTTTCCCGGTCAACAAATGATAAATAAATAAAATAAATAAAAAAAAAAAAAAATTTGGGGACCCAAGTAGATAGTAATCTCTCCTTTGACAATCACGATGCCAAAGTGGTTAGAAAGACCTTCTACATGGCCCACCTTATCACGAAAGGGTTCACATCTAGATCAAGAAAGGTCATTGTGCCCCTCTACTCATCAGGCCCATAACTGAATACAATGCCCCCTTTGGGATGTACCTTACCTGACACCTGCAGCAACTGGAGAGACCCCAAAAGTACCTCACCAAGAGGATCAAGGGCCTCAAACAGATGCCCTATGCAGTTCGGCTAAAGAAACTCCAGCTCTACTCATTTGCTTACCACCTACTCAGAGGTGACCTATGCCTGACGTGTAAAGCCATGTCCACCCCAGAATTAATGGACATGCTCCACCTCAGGAAATCCAAATCCCTTAGAGCTACACGCTCCAGGGACTTAAACCTCAGCACGGCAATAAATAGGACATGCTGGAGGAACAGATTCATATTCCAAAGGCTCCCCTCACTCTGGAACAGAATCCCAATCCATGTTAGGCAGAGCCCCTCACCGACCCTTTTCAAGAGAAATCTTGACGGTTGGATGGGGGATCGTAAGTTTACCCCGGGATCTCATCTATGTCCTTGCTAGACAGAGGCACAGTAAACTAACTTTAAAAGGGCTATCTTCTGTGACCTTAACTAATCTAAAAGGGAGGCGAAAGCCAAACACACTCTGGCTAGGCTTATAAATGCCCTAGGGCAGATAGCCTAGTATCAACCTATGAACCTATATACTAACATTGTGTCGTCCTTCATAACACCTCTGATTATGCCACAAAGCACCAAGGATTCAAGTCACCAAATAATGTCAGCCATCATAAAATGCATTTTATATTCAATGAATCACATATGCAAATACATATCTGTTTTAAGTGTTTAGTACATCTAACACAGTCTCCATTCAAATTTTTTACTAATTTATTCTTAAATGAAACAAAATTTTTTACTTATTTATTCTTAAATGAAACTAAATTTTTTACTTATTTATTCTTAAATGAAACGTATGACACTGCCTGTGTCTGCCTTAGCTATAAACACCATGTCCAATATTTTTGTGGCAGGATGATATAATACATTAGCATTCATATTAATAGCTCCTGTACTACCACTGACTATTGTACCATTTGGGAGGGGCTAACAGCTGATAAAAGATCTCTGACAAGCCCACCTATCCAGGTAATAATTAATAAATAAACAAATACATTGAGTTTTTAACAAGAGTTAACTTCACCACTCAAACAATAACATTAACAGAGCTGGATCATGGTCAAATGGGGTCCTAGGCAAGGGAATGGATGAGGCCCACCCTGGCCACAGCCTTCATGGTATCCCATTATTTGTCTGTCTGTCTCCAGTTACAATAAACACTGCTTAAAATTGTCAGTGTGCATACTATTTTCTTTGCTTTTGGAATGAAGGCAAAGATATGGATTTAATTTAAAACTTTTAATTTAAATATCCCCCGTTGACCAGGTTAGTCCCATTAGGGTAGTAGCAACTTTTCAGGGGAGACATTTGGTGGTATTTGGCTACTCTTTTCGATAGCTCTGGTGGATGTAAATGCTCTTACCATTAACACAGACAGATGAGGCCTTAGTTTAACATCTCATCCAATGGATGACTCACTCAGGAGTGCAGCACCCCCCCCCCCCCTTAAAGAACACTGCAGTATCAGCATTCCATCTATATGCTGTGGAAGTAGAAAATACAGCCTTCTGCACCAAAGGCAAGTATGTTACCTGTTATGCAACTAACACTGCTTTCAAATTTTATAGCACAAACAATGAGGGCCATTTGCTAAACAAAACAGTTGGACGTTAGAGCAGACCTACCATGAGCAGCAGTACACTTCTCTTTCCCTGAAGCTCACATTCCTTGAAAATACAATGAAACTCAGCCCGAGAAAATGTATTGAAACTCAGTCTTTGAAATTTCACCCCTGCAGTTTTGAAGTTTTTTGATTAAGCAGTGAAACAAAATGTATGAAAAGTATCTATTTAATAGCATTTCAAACAATTCTAATGATAGTTTGTGTAGAGGATCAAGGCTCTTGTCTTCTATAGCCAAGGTACAGGGTTTCAGCCTGAGCAAGTTAATTAACTAATCTGCCATTCCAAATCAGGGAATTACACACACACACACACACACACACACACACACACACACACACACACACACACACACACACACCTGAGCAAGTTAATTAACTAATCTGCCATTCCATGCCATTACATGTTTATTGTTTCTAATACCTTTTTTAATTAACTTGTTTTTACTAATAATTTTAATAGGATGTTTATTCTTACTGATTCAGGATGTGTAAATGATGTTTTTTGTTGTTTACATTTTAATAGTACATCAACATTTTATTTATGACTATTCAATTTGATTACAGCTTTAACTGCATATGCATTGTGATCAATTTTAGGGCGTGACTTTAAAAGTCTGGTTTTGGCACCTTATTTGAAATTTTTCTCTGAGGAAGCTGCAGCATAGACTACAGCGAAAATGCTATTTTTTCCTGTTAAATAAAATTTTGCGTTAAGATCTACTGGCTTTGGCATCCAACTCGCCTTATTTGGTGGTGTTCTTCAAGTTTCAACTGACGAGAGCGAGCGTCACTTAAAAGAATTTTTTTGGTTCTCTCAGGCTTCACGGACACTTTGGGCTTGCCTTTTCCTTGTTTATTTTGCTTGTTTTTTACTGTTTGTCTGGTTTTGTAGTATGGCGACTGGCAGCCCTTCCAGTCCGACAAGCCCTATGATATTTGCAACTAATACTGCTGCTAAGGGAGAAGAGAATGAATTAACTACCCTTATTCGTGCTTTGACTTTTAGAATGGATACAATTACCAATAAACTCGACGCTTTGGACAAACGCGTCAACACACCACCAGGTGTAGTTACAACTGCTGCAGCATCACAAGGTTCGTACTCTCATATTTTACAGGACGGACTTTTACCTACTACTTCTGGCGTTAATCTAGCAATGGGCTTGGATTCCATCCCTCCAGGTCAAGTAAACCAGAATCAGGATTTTTCAGCTACTGCTCTGAGTATGCCTCGTCTTAACCCGACTTCTTCGGGCAGGATTCTATTACAATCAAATGCGCCTAGCTTACCTATGCCTCCAGGGCTTATAGGAGTTCCAAATTTTGGAGTCTGGATACATAACACCGATAATTTAATGTTCGGTAACCAGCAGGAACCACCGGCTACGGGGGCGGCTACAACAACAGTAAGTGAAAATTCTATTGCTGTTAACTTAAAAGAATTTGATGGCAAACTGTTGAAGCTGAAAAAGCTACAATTAGAAGTAGCTTATTTTCAGCAATGCTTAACAGAAAAAATTGTCCCTAAAGTTCTTCGTTCTACCTTTTGCCCGACTGGATTGTTTAACAACATTGACTTTCATAAAGAACTGACACTATTATTTGATAATCAAGGAGCACAACTATTGGAACTAATTAATAAGCATTACAACATACAAATAATTAAACTCATTGAAGAAGTTAATGTGTTAGACAATTGTTTGAAACAAAATTTACACTTTGAAAGATATAAATATGACTATACTCGTATTTTCACGAGTATAGACGGACTAGTGGAGAAACTTAAAATGAGTAAGAATAAAAAACTGGTAAGAGACAGACTGAGTTACTCCAACAACACAGCATACCCAAAACTAACGGCCTCTACTAATCTTCATCGTGCTAATATAGATGGTAGGAGGGAGAATGAGGGTAATTATTCTAGCACAGCAGAGGAAGGAGACTTTGACATAGAAGAAGAAAATTTAAACCATCTTGCTGATGATGTACCTAGGCGGAATAATGGGGCCAAAATACACAATACTAGGAGTGGCCAACAAAATAATGGCGTACATCAAAGAGATGACAACTCTGCTGGGCATTTTTTAAGCAAACCGAACTTTCGACCTTATTACAAGAAGAACTGGAACAAACGGAAGTGATTGTAGAATCCACCTCTGATTTTAACTCTGTTGGTGGTTTAAATGTTTTAACTAACATAAAAGGTGATTTTACCATTTACAATTTTTCTAGCTTCCAAGTATCTCCGTGTTCGATAGAACTACTGGCATTTGGTAATACGTTTGTCCCTACTACAAAATGTAACCTTGTTAAGACTTTGATAGACCTAAAATGCTTTGTAAGGAAATTAAATTTGAACTTTATGTTTAACAACAGCGGTACTGGTAAAGACTCTAGTTTAAAATTAGCGAGTACTTACAACCCCCCCCTGCACACTGTATTACTTTTGTTTGAAAAAAATATGTGAACTGGACCTTAGACACGACTTCAACTTCTTACTCAAGGAATGACAACCCTGAATATAATACTACTGAAGACCAATTACAGGCATTTGATGAATTATGTAAAGCCCCAGTTAGAGTGGTTAAACCGGATAAAGGGGGTGGACTTGTTATTTTTGACAATTACATGTATGCTGATAAGATGGAATCAGTGCTCAATGGTCCAGCTTATAGTACATCATCTTTGAATGAAATAAATATTTCATACTCTAGGAATAGAGGCTATTTAAGGGACTTATTTATAGGTGGAAGTATTGACATGGATACATATAATTACATAGACATTACTATGCCTAAAACACCAGTGATTTTTGGGATCCCAAAAATCCATAAAGACATGTTCAATCCACCTTTACGTGCCCTTATTGACAGCCGTCTTTCTTTCACATATCCATGTGCACAATTGATGGAAAATATTTTATCTAAATATTTGGAGAAAGTAACCCAAATATGTAAGGACTCTTGGTCCTTCTTAAGGAAAATTTACGAAGTTGATTACTGCAATGCATTTAATTTCCTTACTATAGACGTTATTGATTTATACACGTCTATCCCCCATCTTGAAGCTATTGAATGGATCACACTAATGTTAATTGATTTGGAGGCCTCTAAAAGGGAGATCGATGTTGTAGCCCAGCTCCTTGATATCATTTTATCATCTAATTTCTTTACATTTAATGGGAAATACTACTTGCAGAAACAGGGGGTGGCAATGGGGTCTCCATGTGGTGCTAGTGTTGCTAATTTATTCATGGCTTATTGGGAGAAAAATAACATCCTTAACAATGCTACCAGAATGGAACAAGTAAAATTTTATACAAGGTACCTAGATGACATCTTCATTCTCTTTGAAGGTGATGACTTATCGGCAACGAGTTTTGTCAACTCTCTTAATGATACAACCACCTTCTTAAAATTTATGTCAAAATTTTCCGAATTGGACATTGATTACCTTGACGTAAAGTTGAGCAAGGATGTAATAAGGGGCGAATATTTTTCCATGATTTACAGGAAGCCAACTTACTGCAACTCATTCTTACACTATAAAAGTTGCCACTCTTACAAACAAAAGAAGGCCATTATAAAGGGCCAATTAATTCGGGCATCAAGAATGTGCAGTAGGGAGGAACTTTTCTTGGAGGAATGACACCTTGAAAAATATGTTTACTAATAGGGAGTATCCTTCTGCTTTATTTAATGAACTACTTGACAAAGTGACTACCAAAAGGTCTAATGGCCAGTATCTACCCCTTTTACCTCATAAAACTAATTCTCATCAAGTTAGTAACCGAGTACTTGATGTAAGTGTTGAAAGTTTTGGTATGACTGCAAACCCACTTGCAACTATTAAGGAAATGGGGTCTGGGTTTGAAAGTAGTTTTATCACAACATATAATACTGACTCTAGGAAAATTCAGTGTATACTATTCAAAAACTGGTATTTTATAACAAATAATGAACAATTGCTAGAAAAATTGGGAAGGAGACCAATGATTACGTACAGGAGGGGTAATAATTTAAAAACCCTCTTGGAGAGACCGAAAGCATTAGACTGGTTAACTAGAGCAAAAGGCTCATACCAATGTGGGGCTTGCAACTATTGTCATTTTGTTAAAGTTGCTAATTCATTTGTAATCCGTAATAGAAAATACAAAATAGCCCATAGACTGAATTGCGAATCTAGATCAATAATTTACCTTGCTACATGTAATTGTTGTCAAGCATTTTACATTGGTAAATCTGATCGAAGGTTACGAGACAGATTATATGAGCATGTTTATGCTATAAGAAAGATGAAAAAAGAGAATGCCTTAGCCAAACATATCATTAGGAATCAAGGGCACAGTTTTCAGTTTATGGCTATTGACCAGGTATTAAGTCCAGAAAGAGGAGGACCAGTCACACTTTTATTAGAAAATAGAGAGCTGGAATGGCAGCTATTACTAGACTCATTTTCTTATCCTGGATTGAATGAGTATTGTAATATATCTTGTGTTTTGAAAATGAGAAGCTACAGAAGATAATTTTTAATACTTATGTTTACATTTATTGTAATTATATTACTGGTAAGTTACATATATACATATACACACTTACATTTTTATTGTTTCTAATACCTTTTTTAATTAACTTGTTTTTACTAATAATTTTAATAGGATGTTTATTCTTACTGATTCAGGATGTGTAAATGATGTTTTTTGTTGTTTACATTTTAAATAGTACATCAACATTTTATTTATGACTATTCAATTTGATTACGGCTTTAACTGCATATGCATTGTGATCAATTTTAGGGCGTGACTTTAAAAGTCTGGTTTTGGCGCCTTATTTGAAATTTTTCTCTGAGGAAGCTGCAGCATAGACTACAGCGAAAACACTATTTTTTCCTGTTAAATAAAATTTTGCGTTAAGATCTACTGGCTTTGGCATCCAACTCGCCTTATCTGGTGGTGTTCTTCAAGTTTCAACTGACGAGAGCGAGCGTCACTTAAAAGAATTTTTTTGGTTCTCTCAGGCTTCACGGACACTTTGGGCTTGCCTTTTCCTTGTTTATTTTGCTTGTTTTTTACTGTTTGTCTAATTAACTAATCTGCCATTCCAAATCAGGGCATTACACACACACACACACACACACACACACACACACACACACACACACACACACACAAAACACACAACACACAGACACACACACACAACACACACACACACACACACACACACACACACACACACAAAACACACACACACAGACACACACACACAACACACACAACACACACACACACACACACACACACAAACACCACCTCTGATTCATACTCCTCTACCTGTTCACAGAAGACACTTAGTTTATGGTGGCAGCAAAGCAGAAGGAATACTACCTGGCTTGTTTCCAGTTCACCTCCAAAGTTCATCTCCAGTTTATGGCAGCAGCAAAGCAGAGGGCTTGTCTCTGTTTCCAGAATTCAAATTGTGTTCAATGTGGTACACCATATTGCTAAAGAAGCATGCATGCACAGACCATAGATGCAACATGGAGAGTTTGTTCTTAAAGAAGCAATGTAAGATTCTTTTGTTGCTATTTAAAATTTAGTGTTGTGGCAGGCCCCCAGCCAGTGGTAGCTGCCTACGTCAGCTAGTGCTGGATATGGCTCTAACTATTAATACGGCAGATATTCAAAAATATTTCAAGAAATAGTTCTCTTAAGTTTATCGTAACACTTAACATTACTGAAACAGCAAGGTTTGATTTTGATTTTTAACAACTGGCACGAGGCAGGTACTGTAAGTCTTAATCCATGGTGTTCGATCTTTTTATTCGGTGGGCTGTACATAGAAATGTAATTATGTTCTTTTTTGTTTTTAATAACAAAATAACACAATTATTGAATACTTTATTATATAACTGCATATTTTTATTAATGCAGTTATGTTTTATACAATACAGTAGCTCATTTCTAATAATGTCCTTTCACATCCCAATTGATTAAATCATACTAATGTTATAATACAAAATCATGACTGTGTTTGTGGTTCATTATCCAGTCAGATGCCTTAAATTTGCATATCCATTATATAATCAGCAAGTAATAATAGTAAATATTACTGAATCATAGGATATTGTCATGCATTGACCTGCACAAACAAGTAAAAGTAAAGCTGATATTCTGTAAAAGATAGAAAATTAGCTATGATGCCACATTTCTTTCAAAAGAAGCATTTATTTTTATATGCTAAGTTTTTAGTGCAGTCTTGGTCGAAATTTGCTTTTCCTGGTTCATGAAATGCAATTTCTGACCATTGCATACATCTTTACCTAGTAACCAGGCAGTGGTTGCTTTGTCCTGCACAAAACAGTAGAGCAGGTTAAGAAGCTTTATGATTTATATAGTACAATATAACTATATAACTAATGTGGTCAAATGCTGGGTACACTGACCCACTACCACACACTATAAACCACACATTATAACATTTCTTATTTCCACATTTCTTTATGTCTTCAGACTTATAAACAATTATTCTGACTTGATAGTTTAACAATGTTCTCTTACATCAAGATGCTTAAACTTTCAAACCTGGATTATTCTCTGAGCTTCGTTTGCATCATCACTCCCTTTTGACAGTTCTACCTTCATAAGACTTCATTTAATTTTCCTAACAAGGTTAACGTAGTAAGCTGTGTGACCTGTCTGGCCTATAGCAAGATTCACTGGGGAAAATCAATAGTCCTTAAACAATGCTGTTTATTTTCATCCTTCTATATTTGTTCTCAAGCTGTTTTGTAATCTTCTATTGCGTTCTTTTATAGTCAGAGCAGTACAGCCTCTGTTTTGGAGTACGTTTTGTAGTTTTAAACATTGTGTGTGGGATACTGCAAGTCTATTTGAAAAGCTGCCTGTATGGCTCAGATTGCCTACATACTAAAGAAGGATGACCATCTTGTACAACATTTTATAACAGTTTATGTTTTACATGTATATTCTTCCAGTATTAAATAAAAGTCAGACTGACAGCTACAATAGTCATTAGAAATACAAAAAATATGCAACTGTTATTTCTACACAGTAAAGGCTATGACCATTTCCTCTCTGTCCCTTCTCATTTACATTTTTATGTACTAGTACTATAGATGTTACTTTTGTTTTTATTTTTTGTAGATAAAAGTTTTTTTCTCAGATATCGTGATTAGATATCTATGTTTAAATCATGAAGGTCCTAGATACATTTCCACAAAGTTGTAAATAGTTATCAACTCCAGATGCATTAGTATTTATTCCTAGACACATTTCAGTAAATCTGTCAATAACCTTAACAAGTCCAGTTAGTATGTTGTTGTTGTTTCTTTCGGCTTTTCCCAGTTAGGGGTCGCCACAGCGGAACTCCGGTCCGCTAATGATTGGTAGTTGATTTTTATGTGCCGAGTTACCAGCCCTGATGCACAACCTTCAACGAAGGTACGCCCATTCATGCATGTCTCCACGCAGAAGACGCTCTAGCTGAGAATCGAACCGGACAGTGTCTTATTATTATTCATAGACACATTTTCACACATTTTTAATAAAGCTATCAAACCCAGATGTATTATTGTTATTAGAATTATTATTATTACTGAGTACTAGCTTGAGAAGCTGCGGTGGTACAGCGGTAGCATTGTTGCCTCACAGTAAGGGGTTCTCCTGTTCGATTTACGGCTGGAGTGCCTTCTGTGTGGAGTCTGCTGTCCTCCCCACAGTCGAGTGGCCTCCAAAAGACATGCGTGAATGGGCATGCCTTCACTGAAGGTTGGGTGTCGGACTGGCAACTCGGCACCCTAAAAACTCTACTGCCAATCATTAGCAGACCAGAGTTCCACTGTGGCAACCCCTAACCGGGAAAAGCTGAAAAGACAAACAACTAAGTACTAGCTTGAAGGCAATCATGTTTTTGTTGAAAATAATTATTTAAAAAGTAAGTAAAGAAATCTATTATTCTAAACTGTTGATTTGTTATAATGTGCTGTGAAAAAAAAAACAAACATTCTATCTGGCTGGCATAGCAGAACTGGTTTCATTTACAATGGCAGTACACTGGATTGGGAACAGCCAAAACTATGGATATGAGCATACGAAGTTGGAAATAGGACCAGTAAAATGAATGTTTGTTCAGAAAACTATAAATAAGGCCAAAAAGGCAAGAATAGGTACATGAATTTGAGAACTGGTTTGTCCAAAAAGCTAGGTATAAGCCCAGGAAAATGGGAAGAAGTCCAACAAGCTAATTGTGGCCTGGGACCAGTTAGCCCTAAGGCACTGAGAACTCAGGAACTAATTGCAGGTATTTATGAATAGGTTTTTTCCAGAAAGTTGTGAATATGTCTTTAAGTTAGCAATGAGCCCAGGAAACTGGAAATATGTCCAGACTGTCCAGTACATCAGCAATGGACCCAGTAAGGTGAAAATAACCCAACAAAGTAGGACATGAATCTGGGGAGTTAGGAACAGACCTATTCTGAAAGCTTGTAATACATCCAGCAAGTATTAAGAGTGTTAGTGGAAGTTAGAAAAAGCCCAGGATTTAAGGAATGAGACCAGGAACCTGAAAATGGGCCAAGAATGTTAAACAGCCAGTTAAGGAAACCTTATGGTGACCAGCTACTCACAGACTATTGTTTTCACAGGCAATACAGCTTGATTATACTTTGGTACATGATTAGCAGGCAATGATGTATATGTTAGAGAGAGAGAGCGGGTGGAGAAGTGAGACAAGCTGTATGCAAGGTGAACACTGATCTATGTGACAGTACTACAACTGAGGATGCCAACTAGACATAAAAGGGATGGAGAAGTAACCCATTCCTTAAAGCCAAAGTGTTTATCAAACACCAGTACTTTCTTATTCTAACTGTCACTCCCACAGAGAGGATGAGGTCGGTTTTGTGAAAAAGAGGGGATACCACCCCAACTGTGACTCAGAGGACCTGGTTCTAGTTAGGAACTAAAGAAGCCAACGATGGATGGAGGATGGGTGGAAGAAGCTAATGCAGCATCATGCATCCTCAAGGGAGAGGTGGCAGCTTGGTCCTCTAATGTATAAACACCACGTTTGCTGTCGGGACAGTTACAGAATGAGAGCTTGGTGACATGATCACTCACCAACTAGTGCAATATTGTTTTGCAATCAACATTTGTGAAGCGCAAAGCAGCACACTCATTCCTGAAGAAACAACACTGTAGGAAGATCACATCAAGCTGTACTACATCATGGATTCTGATAGGACAAGAGAAAAACTCTTACCACACTACATGGCTGCTTATATAATGGCTTCCTCTCCATCTAAGCCTCAGTTCACCTACAGGAAATAGGTGTCACTCAGTTAATCCCCAGTAAAGACTAGTATACCCCCAAGAGGTGATATGGAGTGAAGTGATCTGGGTTTACAGGAATAAATATGCAACAGATGTAGATTAGGGCTGAAAGTCAGCAGGCAAGAAGGGTAAAAGCATAAAAAAACAAGGAGTGTTACTTCCATGCATTACCTGCCATGTAGAACCAACATGTGAAACAATGGTTTACTACATAACCTTTGTAATTATGTAATAAAACACATCACAGTGCATAATTTACCATGCTCGCTTAAACAGATGCTCTTTTAAATGAATTTAAGCTTATGCTGAATTCAGTTTAGAGCACTCAGCTCCTCTGCTATCTATATGCCACTAAACGTTGGCGTACAATAGGCCTGTCTAACAAATCAAACCATGAGCTATGCTTTGGTCTGCCAAAGCATTCAACTCAAAATGCAATTATTTATGTTCATGTCTCCATTGGTTTTTCCATGTATGTGGAGTCTATGAAAGGGACTCACATAATTTTGTTGATATGCACTAGCTGATAGCACCAGAACCAGACATCTCACATTTAAATGCCTTACTAGAAGTGTCAATGAGTGTACAAGGTGTTATGGTAGAGAGTGACTATTTATGTTTGCAGTCTGTTGGTCCAACATAATGATCACTTTTGCTTCATTAACTTATACATATTCCAAGGCTACAGAATCTCATAATCATTCTCACCTTGCCAATAACCTCCCTTAGGCCACATCTCTTTTCACAAGGAGGGCCATAGCAGTCAATTCTATAGCAAACTGGCGGGTAACCATTCATCCCGTTTATAATTAAAGAAATACAATAAGTCACACTGCATAACATGCGGGGGGAGGGTGATTATTACAGAGGTTTGGGAGGCACTGAAAAAAGTTTTCAACTTAACTGACAATCTTCAAAATTATACACAAAGAATCTATCTATTTTTTATTCAGGGAAGTGGATTTTTGTGAGGTAAGTAGGCTACATGTTTGAAAGCAAAGGCACTTAAAATAACTGCTGCTAAAATGATCATTGGTCTGTGTGCAGTGTTATACCTGTGAGCAGCTACTGAAAATGTTGCAATGACAATAATTTCTTTCACTTTCATGACAATCAAACATCAGGGGTATGTTGAATGTGAAACAATCGAAGTAATCTCTTTTAAAATAATCACTGTTATGCCTTCTCAGCAGACTGCATTGTATCTGCCCCATTAAGCAGAAATTAAAATGCAGTATTGTGACCACAGTTTCTTTTATATTCATCTCTACCCAGCATGTGTACCTTTTTCAGGGGATAGTGGACCTGCAGGTTGTGTGTGTGAAAACAAATGAAGTTTAAAAATTACAATTAAAATTATGATTGATATAGCTTGATGATGGCCTGTTTTGTATGGGCCTGTGATCAGCAAACTGAAATACATTATTTAGGTTGTAATTATCTTCATGATCATCATAATTATTGAGTTTTGGCAAGATGCACTACAACAATACACAGAAGTCTTTATATGTGATGGGGCAATTGTACAGGGAGCTTATGATGTTAATTCTGGATTAGCTGCAGCATTTCAAAAGCATAATTTATGCACAGAACATATTTTGAAGAGTTGTTGTACATTACAAGGTACTGAAGGGGAGGTGGTTAACTTAAACTTGAATATATCACTTTTTTCTTACACAGACACTTCAATTCTGTCTGCAACTCTAAGCAAGAAGAGAAAGATTATTACTAAATGTGGACTGTTTCGACACTTAATGACCTGATGCCATTTTTGTGTTTGATTTTTCAAAAAAAAAATGCACAACATAAAGCACTATTATACTATAGAATAGTCAGTTAAATTTGGCAGCAGCAAACAACTCCAGACTGACATAATGAAACCCTTGACACAATTTATTAGTAGCCAGTATTATATATATTTTTTTCATTTTAATGATCCACAGTATTGAAGTATCACTGAAAGTCAGATACTTGATAGAGAAAAGACATTCTCATATGGAAAATTTGTCAAAGTCTGTCCTGAACTAATTACAGATATGGCCTACACATAAAAACTATGAAAATATGGCCTACACACAAAAAATCAATTATGCAAAAACCGGGCCTTTCACATCACTCCATTCAAGAAGAATGGAGAACAAGTCACCAAACATAGCAAATAATCATTGAAGAGGAGTAGAACCCTGTCCAATTGTTTTAGCTTGGCACATGACAAAGTTGCTAATGTTATAGCACTATTCAAGTGGCCATATGCATTTAAAGATACATTAAATGTTTTGATGACGTGGATGATCCACTGGATCCTTGATAAAATGAAACTGGTGATAGAGAAAACATATATATCTTAGTAATGCAAAACTTGATGGGACCATAACTAATGGTGCCCCCCCATGTCAGAGAAGAAAAGAGAATTTGAAACTTTAATGATGATGCCAGTGTCTCAGCAGCATGTGACATACCACTGCAGAATCATTCAAGAGAGCCTATGTGCCAAGTCACAAGAAGTTAGAGAGGTCATGGAAAAGGTCAGTAACTTTTAACTTTATAAGATTTTTGAATTGCAGGCATTTTGAAGCCCTTCTTGACAATGCAGGGTCATGGCAAACTTATGTGATTTACGTTTTTAAGCTCAGTTGCTGAACAGGGCAGTAAATCACAAACTAGGCAGATTATGGTCATTATGTGAGGAAGCAAAATTCTTCACAACCAGCAAAGACAAAGATGCCACTTTCAGAGAAGGAAATTTATGATTAAAGGATACAGTTTTAATTGTGGACATGGCTAAAGAGTTAACAGACAGACTTAAATATCAAACTACAGGGGAAGGACTCAATAGTCAACAAACAGTATGAACATGTAATTGCTTTAGTTCAATTGCTAGAATGGTTGTAGATGTAGCTGTCCATATAGAAATTGTTTCATTTCTTAACCTTAAGCACAAAATTTCCTGTCAAAGTAAATGATATAAAATATTATGCCTTACAACTCAAAGTCATTGAAACAGGCTAATGCAGGTTTGAGGACATTAAAAACACCATACTGAGAATAAATTATTTCCGATCCGTTCCATATTGATGCCCATAGTGCTCTGATACCGTGGAGTTGGACCTCACTGAGTTTCAGAACAGAACATATTTCACAAGCAATACTTTGATGATTGTCAACAGTCATAATGCTTCTGCAGAAATGTACCCAAACACTGAAGAAAATTCTATGAGCAAGAGATTCTCCAGTTCAATCCTCGGCTGGGGTGTCTTCTGTGTGGAGTCTGCATGCCCTTCCTGTGGTCCCATGGGTTTCCTCCAGGTGATCCAGTTTCCTCCCACATCCCAGAGACATGCTGTAGGTGGACTGGACACTCTAAATTGGCCCTAGGTGTGTGTGCGTGCATGTGTGTGCCTTCTGTGAAAGGTTGGGCGCTGGGCTGGCAACTCGATACTGTAAAACTCCACTGCCAATCATGAGTGGACAGGTGATCCACTGTGGCAACCCCTAACCAGGAAAAGCCGAAAGAAGAAGTTGATTGCACATACAGCTCAGAGTTGTGCTTCCCCAAAATGAAGATAGTGAAAAATAAAGCCCAATTGTTTTTTTTAAAGATAAACATCTGGCAGATAATACTTTTCAACATTTCATCAGCAGATGCTGCAGGCACAAACCATTTGTGCAAGTATAAACAATGACAGCTATCCCACTAACTTTGATTTTGCTGGGCATGTGATAACTTCAACAGTTCCTTTTCATTTTGTTTGCCTTTTGCAAATATTATTAAGGTAGTTCTTGTGAATGGTAATTTTTTCTGTAAAATTTAAAATTTCATCTGGATTCATAGAGCAGTGGCATTTTTCAGATGAAATCCACTTGCATAATACTTTCATGTCCATTTGCCATTCAAAATGCAAGGTCTTTTAAATATATCATTTGTACTTAGCATTTCAATGCATAAAGCTGAAATACTACTAGTACACTAATTACCGAAACATTAAAACCAGTGTATTTACAGTCTTTGCTACCAAATAAGAATCTTGCTAGATTTCTCAAAAATCTACCGTATTCTGAAAGTTTGGAAGTGTATGTGGTCTGTACTTCTGATGCTTATTTAGCAGGGATCAGAGCTGATAAGTTCTCCTCAGTCAGTGTATCATGATATTGTGGAGCCAGATAAGCATGTCTTAACTCATCCAGTGCTGCTTCCAGAAATGTCTCTGGGAACACCATCTTGGCTGGTACTCACATGGACAAGTGAAAGTAGGAAATTTAGTAATCTTTATAAAACAAGGACACCAGTGGAGTGGAATTACATAGGACAGAAGTGGTTTCATGGACCCAACCAAGCACGATGTTAAAAAAAATTAAGTTTAAAATTTTAAAAATGAATATTAGCAAAACAAGATAATGTTCTTTACCTGGAAGCCAGTTGGGTCTATATAAAGGGCACTACAATAGTGTTTCTGTTTGGGACCTAAGTGGATGAATATACAAATGTTTCTGGAGAAAGGTTGTAGATCATATTGATTTTTGGATGAGGAAATTGCAGAAGGCAGGGGGGACTTTTCTCAAGCTGGCAATGTAGGATAGATTTTCCAAAAGCATCTCCAATTTCTGCTGTAACAAACAGAGAGCATGGTAGATAATTTTAATTATAAGGTGATCTAAATTAATATCGATAGGTAATTATGAGCTGAGAGAGTCCTACATATTTAGATAAAAATGCCCAAAGTGATAGGGAAAAAAAGTATTTCTGAGAAGAATTAATTCAAATCTACTTGAGTTTCAAAAATGCATGACCATAGTTTTATTTCACTTCAGGTATAGATAGTTATCACTCTGCCACAAAATAAGTTTATTAAGATCAGTGTAGCATTCAGAGTTACAATTTAGAAAGGACACAAGAGCATTGATACATTATCATGTTATCAATATACCAAACCTAAGAGGGTTGGGAATTAATAAAAAATTATAAAAAGAAGGGGTCCAAGAACACACTTTAGTGGGACTGAAGTTGAAGGTAGGAGAGGATGCAATGTGGAATTTACATTAACTTTACTGGTAGGAAATAAACTAGGAAACTCCAACCAGGAAACAAATCTAGAAAAGTAAGTGTAAAGAAAAGTTATAGTTAATCATGCTATAGGTCTTGGGAAGATAGTTGAAAATAGAGTCAACAGAGGCACAGGGAACTAATGACTCTGCTGAACAGAGGCACAGGGAACTAATCTAATGGGGTGGCAAAAGCCAACACATTCTGGCTAGGCTTATAGATGCCCTCGGGCACACAGCCTAGTACTTACCTATGAACCTAAACTACTGACCATAGCAATGAGAAAGAAATTATTTAAACTAGAACCCAGTTTATTTTGGCTGATATAAAGCTATGTCAATGTGTAGAAACAGTGTAGTCTTTCCAATATACCTATATTGGTTCAACAAAGATTGATCTGTTATTTGGTATTAATAAGTAATACACCTTTAAAAGTGATAGTTAATTGCATGCTACACAAGATAAGTGAAGCAAATGGAGTTTTTTTTTAAATAGTTGTGATGGATGTTTTAACTTGAATTCTTATGAAATGTTACACATCATGGGGGTGAAAATGTTTATTCTTGGTTTAATAAAATTTGTATTGATTCCTACAATATCGATATCTGTGCAGTAACAGAAACCTGGTTCAAGGCTCCCGAGAGCACCCCAGCACTACCAGGTTATACCTCATAACATGCTTTTCAGCCCCAAAACTCGGACTGAACCACAAAAGGAAGGGGAGTATCCATATTCATCAAAGATACCCACACCTCCACGTTAGTGGCACTGCACGAAGCATCGGAGACCATCCATGTGCAATTAACAGTGGGCAAAACTGCCTTTCAGTTTATAGCCTGCTACAAACCACCCTCAGGAACCCCACTCAGCTTTCCTGACAACACTGGAGAATATGAAGGTCTCTCCAAACACCATTATATTGGGTGACTTCAACTACCCAAACATAGACTGGGAGCACTACTCAAGCCCCAACACCCTCACCCAATGGTTCCTAGAATTTATAAACTCAAATGCTATGGAACAACTGGTCACCACTCCCACAAGAGGGGAAAACATATTGGACCTGATCATCACCAACATGGGGACTCTATGTTCCATACCAGAGGTATACCCCTGATTGGTAAGATCTGACCATAAATTAATCTCACTGGACATCCATATCCCGTCCCCACCCCCAGCTAAAGAAAAGTACAGTTTTGTACCTACCATAAATGTAGATGTTCGAAGATCCACATTGCTGCAGTCCTTACACTTGGGTAGTCCGCTGTCCTCGGTCGGCCCGAATATCAAAGTATAAGGCTGACGTCGGTCAAGGCGCATTTGACTGACATCAGGACGTCAGGGTACAAATGCGCATGACCGACGTCATATCCTCAGTCTTTTCTTGCCCCAGATGTCAGAAGACCCTAAAAATAAAGGTCAAAACCAAAAGACAGCAAACAACCAACCCACCACCCTTGCACTAACTATATGTACAATATATACAAAATACACAAAATGTACAACCTAACCCACACAACCACCTCTAACTACAGAGGGAAGGAGGGAGGGAATTGGACTGCAGCAATGTGGATCTTGAACATCTACATTTATGGTAGGTACAAAACTGTACTATGTTCTTCATCTCACATTGCTGCAGTCCTTACACTTGGGTAGAATCCCAAAGCAGAGGTAAGGGAGGATGGCCAACTACAAGGAAGCAGGAGCTGCCAAGATGCCCTGCAAAACAGCAGTGGCAAAACCAGCCCTGGACTTAGAGTAAAGTGGCAGGTGATAATGCCTAGAGAAAGTATGCACCGAACTCCAAGTAGCTGCCTCCAAAATATCCTTGGTTGCCACTCCCCTCAAAAAAGCTGTTGAAGTGGCAGTAGCCCTAGTGGAATGAGGCCTAATCCCAGCTGGAATCTCCTTGCCATGATGGGAATAACAGAAAGCAATGCAAAACCCAATCCACTTAGAAATAGTTTGTTTTGACACAGGCTTGCCCTGAGAACTCAAAGCAAAAGAAACAAACAACTGCTGAGACTGCCTGAACCCTTTAGTTCTGTCCAAATAATATCGCAACTGCCTGTGTACATCTAAAGTGTGCAAAATCTTTTCCCCTTTATTTTGGGGATTTGCATAAAAAGTAGGCAAATGAATAGTTTGGTTTAAAGCCACACTAGAAACCACCTTAGGCATAAAGGAAGGATTAGTACGTAATGATACCCTATCCTTATGGAAAATCAAGAAAGGCTCAACCGCCATAAGGGCCTGCAATTCAGAAACACTTCTTGCAGAGGTAATTGCCAACAAAAAAGCAGTCTTCCATGACAAATATTTCAACTCAGAAGTAGCTGCAGGCTCAAAAGGTTGTAGAGTGAGTTTCTCCAACACAAAATTGAGATCCCAAGCAGGAGTAGGAGCTCTTCGTGGGGGTCTTATATTCTTTGCCCCTCTAAGAAATTGCTTGAACAAAGGATGAGAAAACAATGGTGGGTCACAATCATAGTGAGCCGAAATTGCTGCAGCATGAACCTTAATAGAAGAGAAAGACAAACCTTTGTCCAGTAACTCAGTAAGATATTGAAGAGCCACACTCAAATTAGGCTCAGAAACATCAAAATCTTTTGCTGCACTCCAAAATAAAAATCTCTTCCATTTATCTGCATACACTTTCCTTGTACTAGGCCTTCTAGCTTCCAAAATCACATTCAAAACTTGTTGTGGAAGTTGAGACCCTCTATGGTTCAAAACAGAATATGCCAGGCTGTTAGGTGAAGAGAGTGAAGTTTGACATTGAGCAAATGGCTGTCCTCCTGTGACAACAGGTGTGGAATCGAAGGCAAAGGCCATGGAGGCTTCCGTACCAGACTTCTCAGTAATGGGTACCAGTGCTGTCGAGGCCAATCTGGAACTATTAGAATCATCCTTGGCTTGTCCTGTCTGACCTTTAGAAGTACCTTTGGGAGGAGAGGCAGAGGTGGAAAGGCATACACATGAAGATTGCTCCAATTGAAAGAAAGAGCATCCACTTTCCAAGCTGTGGGATGAAACCTTTTTGTGCAAAACTTTGGCAGCTGATGGTTTAGTGGAGAAGCTAACAGATCTATGTCTGGAGTTCCCCATGACACTGTCAATTTCTGAAACACATGAGGATCCAATTTCCACTCGTGGGGATCCATAATTCGTCTGCTCAACACATCTGCTAAGGAGTTCTGTGCTCCTGGCAGAAACCTTGCCTGAAGATTGAGTTGTAAACTGAGAGCAGTCTCCCACAAAATCATTGCTTGCCTGCATAGAGGATAAGAATGCGTTCCCCCTTGCTTGTTGATGTACCACATGACAGTTGTGTTGTCTGTTAGAATCAACACCTGCCCTGGAAGAAGTAAATCCTTGAAAGCTATTAATGCAAACTGGACTGCTAACATCTCCTTTAGATTGATATGTAGATGTTGTAGTCTGGCAGGCCACTTGTCTTGTATCCACTTTCCATTTAGATGAGCTCCCCAAGCTTTGTCTGAGGCATCTGTCGTTAAAATCTGACTCGCCTCTGGCCGGGTCACAGAGAGTCCCTTGTTTAGGTGACATTCCTGAGCCCACCACAAAAATTCCTTTTGAATGCAAGGTATTATTTGAATGACAGTGTCTAGATCCTGGCAGTGCTGTGTCCATACATTTTTGAGATACCATTGTAGCTTCCTCATATGCAGTTTGGCATTGGGAAGCACCAGAATACAAGATGCCATGAACCCTAAGGCTTGAAGGACTGTCCTTGCAGTCAGCCCGGACTGATGAGATATCTGATGGAAGTAAAGGGATAGACTCTTTTGTTTGTCCGGGGTTAAAAAGGCCATCTGGGATGCTGTATTCAGTCTCACACCCAGAAAGCACATGTCTTGAGAGGGTACTAGACTGGACTTTATTTCGTTCACAGAATACCCTAGGCATCTTAGCACTGCTATCACATATTCCAAATGACGAAGAAGCTGTTCCCTTTCTTGAGCCAGAATCAGGCAGTCGTCCAAATAAGGATAGATCTGTATTCCTGTCAGCCTGAAGAAAGCTATCACTGGAGCCAGAACTTTTGTGAACACTCTGGGCGCAGTAGATAAGCCAAAGGGCAATGCAGAGAACTGATAGTGAAAAGTCCCAGCTCGAAAACGCAGATACTTCCTGCAACTTAGTCTGATAGGAACATGAAGGTAAGCCTCCTTGAGATCCAAAGTTACCATCCAATGATCCTTGCCCAGCAGAGGCAAAAGCTGTTGTAACGTCAACATTTTGAACTTGGGAATGTCCAGGTAAGTGTTGAGGATAGATAGATCCAAAATTGGTCTCCACGTGTTCCCCTTCTTTGGTACTAGGAACAGGCGAGAATAAAATCCTAGGCCCACTTCTGGCATAGGGACCGGCTGTATGGCCCCTAGTTGAAGTAACAGAGAAATTTGCTTGTGAGCCTCTATTCTTTGTTGAGGAGGAACGTCTGGCATGCCTCTGAAAGGAGGCAAGGTATGGAAATAAAACCTGTAACCCTGATGTATGATATCCAATACCCATTTGTCTTGGGTAATTAAATTCCAATTTTCTTTGAAAAGTGCCAACCTTCCTCCCAAAGGTGCTGCCAAACGAGAAGGCTCTGGCAGCTGAAAAGGTAGGTCATTGGGTCTGTTTACGAAAGGACTGACCCCTGCCCTCACCTGAAGACTGTGCAGGAGAACTCCCTGTTCTAGGCCTGAAAGAGCCCTGAGCTATGCCCCTACCACGTCTAGATCTACCCCTAGACTGGGAATCATAAGAAGGATACGTCCACCCTTTAGCAGGCCAATTTCTGCTAAACGTTGGAGGCTGAACCTGCAAAAAATCTTTAACAGTCTGCATAGACTTAGCTTTGTCTTCCATTTTCTTTAAAACTGTCTCAACAGGAGGACCAAACAACACGTCAGATTGTAAAGGAGCATCTAAAATCCTTGTTTTAACATGTTCAGACAAATTTTGATCCCTTAGCCAGGCGTGCCTGTGAAGAACTGACCCAGTGGCCGCCACCCTAGACGAGGCCTGTACAGCATCAAAACCACATTGCAAGGAATGCTTACCCACCTGTTCAGAAACATGCACTAAATCTTGCAACTCTTTACAATCAATACCTACTGCCAGAGCATCAACCTTAGACTTTAATTGTGAAAGGAGATAGTTTTGGTATTTCAACATGTGAAACTGGCAATTCAAAGCCCTCATAGCAAGAGTGGAGGAAGTGTAAACTTTCTTTCCCCATCTATCCAAGGCCCTAGCCTGTTTGTCTGCAGGAACCGGATTCTTAACAACAGAAGCCTTAACACCTTTAGGCCCCTGGCTAACAGTTTCTGGGTCTGCCCTAGGACTCTTAAAAAGATACTTATGAGCTTCAGGCACCCTGTAATACCTATCCGGCTTAACAGGAGCAGGAGGCAAAGAATCAGGATTAAGAGAAGCTTCTGTAAAAACATCTTCCACTACATCTAAAACAGGAGGAATAGCCAAAGGCCTATGCTGGGGTAAAAACAAAAATTCCCTAAGCCTTTTCCTGGAATCAGAGAAGTCCTGACCTTCCCACTTAAAATGCTCCCTCATGGAATGAAGAGTTTCTGAAAAAGAAAAATCCTCAGGAGGAGAAGCAGACGGAGTAGAATCATCCACATCAGAATCAGAATAAGGAGAGTACTCCTGCAAGTCTTCAGCCGAAGACTCTGACACATCTGAAGCCTGCTCAAAACCCCCCAGCTCAGGCTCCACCCTAGGCCTCTTATCAGGAGGGGGCATAGAACCCCTTATCAAAGTAATCAAATCTTCTGCCATTTTAAGCATATGCGTCTTGGGCACAGTACCTGAAGAGCTAGGGGTAACACCAACTGAAGCTAAACCTGGCCTGCCCCTGGGAGAAGCCTTAGAAACAGAAGGAGAGGGCCTAGCCACCCTAGGAAGGGAGGGGAGTATAGTAACCTGAGAAGCCCCCTCAGCTTGACTTGCCTCCTGAGAGGCCACATCTTGCAATACTAAAGTCTCACCCTGGGAACACAAAGAAACCTCCGGTGGAGCCACCAGCTCCACCGACACCTCTAAAGAACCGGCGTCCGGTACAGACGGTTCTTCCAGCCTAGGCTTAATTGCTTTGTCCTTGCGCTTCTTCGAAGAAGCGGGCGTCGGAGCATCCGACGGCATTTTGTAATTACACCGCTTCCCAAAGACTAACCTTGCACAATCCAACCTCCTCTTTATAGTGCGTTTATTAAATCTAGCACAAGAGCGACAGCCAACAACGTCGTGCTCAGGCCCTAAGCAAGGAATACACAATGTATGATAATCTCTATGCGGTATCTGTTTCCCACAAGAAATGCAATTATTGACTTTTTCTGACATCCGGTAAATCACTGAGGCAAGAAAAAACTAAAATATTCCCCAACGGGGTACTTAGCCAACTTTGAACTCGGTCTGAAACTTCGAAGTCGAAAAATCTCAGAACGCCAACCGGCACTTGCAATGCTGCTTCTGCATCGGACCATGCGGCAAAAAAGACAGAGGATATGACGTCGGTCATGCGCATTTGTACCCTGACGTCCTGATGTCAGTCAAATGCGCCTTGACCGACATCAGCCTTATACTTTGATATTCGGGCCGACCGAGGACAGCGGACTACCCAAGTGTAAGGACTGCAGCAATGTGAGATGAAGAACATCCACCCACAGTGAAGAACTTCTCAAAAGCAAACTTCACACTTCTCAAAACCGAGGTGGAATTCTTCAAAGCCCCTGGGCCAGTGGAAAATATGGCCCAAACTGCAGAATCCTTTACAAACGCATTCTATGGATACCTACAGGAATGCATGGATTGTGCTATCCCAAATAAAACCAAGACTCACTCCTCCAAAGGCAGGAGACCTGTCTGGTGGACCCCAGCCATAAATAAGCTATACAACAAAAGGAGGAAGCTACTACATGATAGAGCAAAATCCCAAAAAGGGAAGGCATCTCTGATCAGTACTAGTAAGAAACTATGATCCCATATAAAATAATCTAAGGCCAGCTTCGAAAGAAAAATTGCACAAGATGCTAAAGATAATCACAAGCCCTTCTTTAGTTATGTCAGGAACCTGGGTGGCAACTCCCAGATATGCTCTGAGTTAGTGCAAAATGACAAAAAATACACTGAACCCACAGACATTGCCAACATCCTGGCAGACAGTTTCAGTGCAATCTTCTCCCCCCCTTCCCCCCCAAAAGAGCAAATGTCTATGCCAACAGAGTGTAGCCTCCCTGACATCACAGATGCACAGGTGAGAGCTGCCCTCTCCAAAGCACAAAACACAGCATCAATGGGACCGGATGGTGTCCCGGGCTGCATCTTACATGAGCTCCAAGAAGAACTGAACCCTCACATAAAGTCACTGTTCAATCTCAGCCTTACTACAGGATATGTACCCAAGGAATGGCGTACAGCAACAGTGGTCCCACTCTACAAAGGTGGTGCCACCACAGACCCCGGAAACTATTGCCCTATAAGCCTGACTAGCCTGGTCTGCAAAGCTATGAAGTGTACCATCATGGAACTCCTAAACAAAGACATTGGGAACCTCCAAACACTGGATTCTACCCAATTTGGCTTTGTTAAGGGCAGATCTTGCCTCTTGAACCTGGTTGACTTCTTTCAAACAGTCACCAAGGCCATAGATGAAGGGAAGGGAGTCCACACAGCCTACCTGGACCTCACAAAAGCCTTCGACACAATACCCCACTCGGGCATCATAAATAAGCTCACCAGCTTAAATATCAACCTCTATGTCACAAGATGGGTTGCAAACTAGCTCAGGGATGGAACCCACATGGTCAGAATTGCAGGTGCCATGTCAGACTCTAAACCAGTTACAAGTGGCATCCCACAAGGCTCAGTCCTGGGACCTCTCTTGTTCTGTATATATTTCTCTGAGGTACAGGCTAACACAGGAGGACTATGGCTGACCAAGTTCGCAGATGACTGCAAACTGGGTGCCATAATCGACTCGCCGACTGACACAAGCATCCTCCAAAAGGGTCTCACAGAGATGGATAACTGGTGCCAGAGCCATGGCCTAAAGCTAAATGCTCTACTCAGTTGCTTACCGCCTACTCAGAGGAAATCTGTGCCTGACGTATAAAGCCATGTCCAAACCAGAATTAATGGACATGCTCCACCTCAGGAAATCCAAATCCCTTAGAGCTACACGTTCCAGGGATTTAAACCTCAGCACAGAAATAAATAGGACATGCTGGAGGGACAGATTAATATCCCAGAGGCTCCCCTCACTCTGGAACAAAATCCCAATCCATGTTAGGCAGAGCCCCTCAATGACCCTCTTCAAGAAAAATCTTGACGAGTGGATGGGAGATCGTAGGTTTACCCCTGGGATCTCTTCTGTGTCCCTACTAGACAGAGGCACAGTAAACTAACCTTAAAAGGGCTATCTTCTGTGACCTACTGTACAGAGGTACAGTCAACTAATCTAAAAGGGTGGCGAAAGCCAAACACATTCTGGCTAGGCTTATAAATGCCCTAGGGCAGATAGCCTAGTATCAACCTATGAACCTACAAGATTACTGGAGTGAACTTATTGTGGAATGGTGGTTATTAGATGGATTTTAGTCCATTTGCTTATGTTTTTTCTAGAGGGATTTTAGTCCATTTGCTTGTGTTTTTTTTTTTTCTTTTTTCTTTTTGGTAACACTGTGGTGTTTAAGGCAGAGAGATAGATCTGAAGCTGGGAGTAAAAAGGAAGGAGAAATGTAGGAGTTAGAATATCACAAGAAATACCTAACCAGATTGAAGGAATTCTGACACAGAGAATTAATAAAATATGGCAAAAAGTATTTTATGAAAGCCTTTATATAACGTAAAAAACCTTGGGAATATGCTGTAATTTCCTAGTTCACTGTAATCAGGAAGGCTGTCCAGTAGTTTGTCAACTTATTTTAGTGTTTTCTTCAACTAAAAGGGAGGTAGAAAAAAATTATGATAAGAGGAAGGGGACGGCTGGACTAGAGAAGTATGGTGAATGTTTGGAAATTCCTTTCTGAAATCTTTGGGAAGAAAGGTACCAGAGGGTGTTAAGGAAGATTTAAAGTAATTTGCCATAGTGAACAATTACTGACTCTTTTTACAACATTTTTGGACTGAAAAGAATTATTGATCATCTTTCACTGTAGTGATTAGCATTTTGCCTCTCTTTTTATATATTTATTGTATTTAATCTATCCATCCATCTATAGCTTCAGTTTGCAGGAAATGCTCAGATATTTTTGTCCAGACTAATTTTTCTTTCATTCACTTTCACTGAAATCCTCCTTTTAGGATGAAGTAATGATGTGGGTTGGTTGTCTATTATTTCATGCATGTAAGATATATATATATATATATATATATATATATATATATATATATATATACACACATATATATATATATATATATATATATATATATATATATATATACATACATACATATAAACCACTTAAAAACAAACTTGACATATAAAACCCAATGGAGACTGCAAAAGATATACTTTATTTCTTGTTTCTTTTTTACAATTGTTATTGTACATACTAGTAATTTTTTTTTTCCCCATCTGTGTATTAAATGTATAATCAACAACCGTATGTTATCTGTCATATATTGTTGTAATCTACTTTGTCCTATTGGAGCTTTTCTCCCCGGGCCTCCGCTGAAAATGGACATGTGTCCAGTCGGACTATCCCGGTCAACAAATGTAAAATAAAATAAATAAAAATAAAAAATTATTTCATTTAGTTCCTCGGCTACATGCTTTTATAGACTTAAAAATTACAAACACATCTAACATTTCTTAAAGCTAAAACCCAATGAAATTAATCTCAATTATCCATAAAAATAATTAGCAAAACTAAAACACAAAACCACAAAATACCATCCAATGTCAGAAAAAACATTCCAATCAAGTTCACTATTTAATCTACAAGGTTTCAATGTCTGAACTTTTAGAATTAATTTAGCCTTTTTTTTTTAAATATCCTCAGTCAGACTATGATATTTTAGAGTAGATTATACTATCCTTTCATATAGGACCCATTAATAGTTAGGATCCATACCTTCTAAGGCATTAGTTCTATCAACTTGTGAAAGTAGATATACATCTAAGTGTCAGTGTAATAATGAATGTTAATGCTTTGAGCTTTCTTCAGGGGGTTCTTCAACATGTGAACTGTCCATATAAATTGACAGTTTGGATGGGTATAGTTTGGACCAAAGGTCATATTTTTTCTGAACAGCACTTGAATTCCATGCTTGCATAATATGGCTTTGTATCTATGAAGACCACATCAGGTTAATCTGTGTTGCAAACAATACTTTTAAGTATATTAATAACACCAACATTTGAAATATCCATTAATATCACAACCTTAGAAAACTTAGGAATTCATGCAGTCATAAAACTGAAAACAAATTTGTTCTGGTTGTGTGCCATGACCTCACCATATGGAATTTCATAATCTCTTACTTTATTCTGTCTCCATCTTTTCAGCAGCTTAGCCACTCTTGAATCATGCTGTACTGTACTCTTCCCCCATATTAATATGTCATCAGTTATATTCAGAAAAAACATCAATCATCTCAATTATCTGTTCAACAGCTCTCTGAAACATGTTGCTGCTGTCAAAATATCATATATATGTTTTAGAATGATTTGTATCTTACCATATGTGAAATAAAATGTACATAGCGTGTGTTCTTCTTCATTAAGTCTAATTTACCAAAATCTGCATCTGGCACAGAAAAAAAATACCTTGCTCCTAGTATAACAAACATCACTTGTTCAATTTTTAGAAGCAGATAAGGTTCTCTTTTTGTAGATTTAGTCATATCTTGTGGAGATATTTTTTCCTGGCTTTGAAACTATAGTCATACAGTTCACCCATTCAATTTGGTCTGCTTTTCAGTCACAAATATTTCCTTCATAAATGTTACATTTTATTTTATTTATTGACATTTGTTTACCAGGAATGTCTGAAAAGGTAGGAGCCCATTTTCAGCAGAGGCCCAGGGAGAAAGCTCCAAAGTATTACAAAACATTTAAGAACAATAATTTTATACTCTGTGGAAATACAAAAAAATACAGTTCAAGTCATTATACTAAATTAGACACAATATGAAAACATTGGTTAAGAATAGATACAAGTTATATGACAATGATTTAACAGAGAAATTTTAGCTAGTTTATAGAGAAATTAAATGTAATTTTGTATTGCAATTCCTGTTTGTATTATACTAAGTGAGAGAAAAACAGACTTATAGTATATTTAGAGAGAAAGCCAGCGGAGAGAAATCAGTAGAAGTAAGGAAGTGAGTATAGAAGGGAGAGTAAAACTATGTAAGGTAAGGTATGAACAGTCATTTGTCCACATTTAGGGTATAGTTTGTCCTGGTGTTCAACAAGAACAGAGCCAGCGTTTGGCTACGATGTCTTTCAAAATGGTTTTAAAGGAAGGGTAGGTTTTGACCTGATATCTAGAGATAAGTAATTTCAAGCCTCAGCAACACTGTAAATCTACAATTATAGCTCAAAAACTATTTTTTCCATATAATGCACTACAAGCAAACTGCAGTATCTGGTCAAATATAATAAACTCTTGGTCAGCAGTCAATGCCTGCAAATAAATATGTACTTCAGCTACACATTCATAATGAGCACTTTAACATGCAGTGGGACAGACAACTCAAGCCAGCATCAAAGGACCATTCCCACTATCAGCTATCTGGACAGGACGTGTTTTTTTAATACTCACCCTTAAGCACTTTCTGACGCTTCAAATGTACATGATGACCAAAACAAATAATCAATTTATAAAACTACTTCTGATCATCTTTTCCTGTCAGATTCAGTGCATCAAACATTTGGATTCCAAGTTAAACTCTGTGCCAGCATCTAGTCTAAACAGTACACTTTAATTATTAATTTGATATTTTTCCCCAGATTTTTAACTCAGTGCCTAGTTGGAGGTTTTCTGTACTTTGGCCTTGCATGCAATTTACACTGTCCCCATTCCCCACACAAATTGCGCTCACATATAACTCACTTTTATTGATCTATTCAAACAAGTGCAGTCTCTTCAAATCTAAATTTATTTTGTAATTTGCTGACCTATTCAAGTTGGTCCCACTAGGCCAATGGCCTCTTTTCATAGAAGAAATGTGGTGTTCATACTGATTAGGGAACATTTGACCAGGGCACTGAAGAATGCTCCAGACTCATTGGCGTGAGTCCTGACTCCTGCCATGGAGATTATGATGGGAAGCAGTACGCTGGCACTGACTGCATTTCTAACAATGAGCAACAAGGAAATTTTGTCTTGTGTTGTTTGTTCAGATAAAGGAGTGGAAGAGCGTGAAAAAGTGCAGATAGGAGGTGGCATTAAATCACAGTAGGGATATATAGTAAGTTAAGGTCACAGGAATTCAGGTCAGGTGGACTGGTTACTGAAAAACTGCTGAAAATGATCAAAAAGGAGGATCATGGGGAGGATTCAGCCCTTTTGTGGGGCAATGTGACTGATAATATATATCACAGCATAAGGAAAACCACAAGAAAAGTGTTTTTAAAAATATGCAGGGTGAGGAGTTTGCTTGTAATTGGCATGCAATATAAGGACTTACACAGAAGCTGCTAAATCAGGAGGAAAGGGGATTTAAAAAGCTAATGTGCATTCTTTGAGAAGATTAGCATGCTCTATGGTAAAGATTTCTTCAAAAGAAGATACTGTTATTGACAGACATTTTACACGGCACAAATAATAATCCATAAGGGGATTAAAGCTACCTATCTCTTCAAGACAAGTTATTCATCTGGGCAAAGAAACTTTTTTCTGATGTTACATTTCCTACTGTGGGACTACTACAAAAATATTTTGGTATATGTAAGATAAAAGAATGAGTATCCATGAAATTATTGTGTTTTTAGGGCAAAGACTGTAAACATTTTAAAAACTGTGCATTCAGTTTAGAACTGATAAGGTTATGGAAATGATGTTACTTTTTTTAAGTAATATATAAATAGGTAAAGAGTTTTAAAAAATCTAAATATGAAAGAAATGTATAGAATGGGGTTGGCAATGTGAAGCAATTTTGCAAAGAGAAAATAGAAAAACAATGATTTCACCTAGCATTGTTTTCATTTCAGGCTGCAGATGGTTTTCAAGATATTTAAGTAACCTAAAACACGTATTTTTCTTTTGTGGAGCTACAACCCACTTAATTAATTAATGTAATAAAAGACATTGTCAGCAATGCAGAAGAGGGTTCATTCCATACAAAATTATAAAGCGGTATGTGAGAAATATATTTAACGGGAATTTTTGGTTTGTGAGGAGGAGGAGCATGAGGTAAGGCAAGATAAAGAAGGGGAGAATATGTTGATGGGTGATAAAGCTGGGAGAATTGGAGAGGAAAATGAGGATGGTAATACTGAGGGGAAAGAGGAGGTTACTAGGGAAAGTTTAGAAGGTATACAAATATGGTTGCACAAGAAAATACATTTATTTAACATTTGTTTACCGTGAAAGTCCGACTTGGAACAAAGCCAATATTCAGTGGAGGCCCAGGTAGAGATGCTCCAGATGCATATCTTTGTAATGTGGGAGGAAACCAGAGCACCCAGAGGAAACCCACACTAACACAGAGGGAGGACATGGAGACTCCGCACAGAAGGCACCCCAGCCGAGAATTGAACCGGAGAACCTCTTCTTGTGAGGTGACAATACTACTGCTATACCACTGCGCCATCTAAATATTACTGAAAATTAGTTTGAGATTTTAGGTGAAGTGAAGGAATCTAAAGAAGAAATTAATTTTAAATGGAGAAGGGTGTTTAGAAAAAAAATATGCTGGAGAAAGAGTTAAGAACAGGAAAAAAACTTCAAAAACAATTCCCACAAATATCAAAAAAGAAAGGGAAAGAGAAATCTCAGGAACCTTTCTATCAATGTAACCAGTACAAACAAACTCTGCAAGGTTGTGTAAGAGTGGTATGATAAGCAAACTCAGAACATTATTCTTTTATTATATACACATTTTTAAGGTATGATGAAAGGAGACAAGCAGAAAAGCTGTGAGGTGGTAAAACCGGTTTACCTTTACATGTGCGTATTGCACACGGGCGACCGACAATTGTTCGCAATACAGTTTGCAAGGTTTGCAAAAGTCGAACGGAAGAAGGTTCGAATGTGCAATGAGCGAATGCACAGTGAGATTCGCTCATTGCACATTCAACATTCTGGGGCAGATTGCACTATGGTGGGGAGTTGGAAATGGTTCCTTTCTCCGCTGTAGTGCGATCTCGGAGTTAGAATAATAAAGTAGGGGGGTGTGGGGGGTGCAAGGGGGCTTGCCCCCCTGCATTACACTTTATCTAATTTTGTTGTCGACATTTATGTTCGAAAATCAGCGAATCGGCTGTTTGATTTGCTGCTTTTCAAACATTAACAATTGTCGCTGTTTCCAGTTTAATTTTTTCAATGCGAATATATGAATACTCGCACAAGTGTGATTCGAGATTATAAAGGTAAACCGGTAAAACCATTTGGGGGTTGACAGCTATTTGATGGTGTCAGTATTATGGACAGGAGATTACATGAAGTAGCTCATAGTTACTTAACTATTGATCTGTGAAGACCTTAAAAAGCCCAGTCTTATATTCTCATGGTAGCTTTTAGCCCTTATATTTACAAGCAAATAACCCACAGATAGGCTGAACAAGGATATGTTGGGACATTTACGTTTCATCTAACTATGAGGAACATTGGTGTTACACCAGGAATGAATATGTGGTTACCCACCCTTTTGTCTAAATATTTGAACAAAGTAAGGGAAGTTCTTTGCTTTTTGTGTATTTGAAGACCGTTCAACAGAAGTGCTATTCTTTGTGATACAAACCTACTCCTCCAACATGTTCTATTTATTTTGCAAAAAAAGATTGAGATCCCTTGAGTGTGTTTTATGATACCATTTTACTTGCAAATCTTTAATATGTCTAACAGAATTGGGTCAGTTGAAGCTCTACATGCAAAGCAGAGGATGCCTCTGAGCAGCCTGTATGATATTGAGAAAAGAGGCAAGGCTCAGATTGTCTGCATAATGTTTATGATTTAAGTCTTTGAATTTTTTTTTTTGTAAGAAACCATTGTGGTCATTCCACTTGCAACAAGTGTTTGGACAGGTACATATGAAAGGGGCATTACACACAATGATCGGCTTAATAATTGCAGAGTATTTATTTTTATTTATTTTACATTTGTTGACTGGGCTAGTCTAACTGGATACATGTCCATTTTCAGTAGAAGCCCGGGGAGAAAAGCTCCAAAGAAAAAATCAAAATAATTGAAACACTAATAAAGGTTACAATAATATAGGCAAAGTACATATTTGTATACATTTGTTCCATTCATTTAACATGACAATACAATTTAGGAGATCACATAAGATAAAATAAATTCTGAAGAAGTAATCTTACAGATGGTTACTTAATTTACAGTTCCTGATTTCTCTGGTAATAAGGGAGAAGAAACTTAGTCAAAGAAAGGTAGTAGAAGTAAAAGTGTTAATAAAAATCAGTCTGAGGTTAGTCAGGGTTACAACAAGGGCATAGCCAGTGTGTTTTAAGGTGAATTTTAAGTTTTTGTTTGAAAAGTGTTAGGGAGGATAGTGATGTAAGTTCACTAGGTAGAAGGTTCCAGTTTTTCCCAACTGAGAAGAGAGAGTCACCTGCCATGTTATTGGATTTACTTGTGCAAACTAGTAGTTTATTTGAAGAGCATAAGGTGTTAAGGTTTTTATAGGGGGTGATCAGACTGGATAGTATTGGAGTATTATGAGGATGGTAAAGGGTCTTATGCACAATTGTAAGTTGGTTAAAATTAAGCTGATTCTGAAGTTCCAGCCAACCTAGTTGTTTTAGATTCTGACAGTGGTGGGTTCCGAAGGGTTTTCCAGTGGCAAATCTGGCAATATTATTGCATGATTTAGCCAGTTTTTGAAGATTATTTTTAGACAGATTAGTATAAATAGGAGAGGCATTGAGAAGTGTTGAGATTAGATGGGAGTGGGCAATAGTAGATCTAGCTAATGGAGTAAGGAAGGGTTTGATCCTATAGAGGGAGCCAGTTTTTTGTTGACTGTTTTTACTGTGTTGTTAATACGAGTATAAAAGTTAAGGTTGTTGTCAATTGTAACTCCTAGGAGTTTGGTTGTTAAATCGGGTGATATGAGTGTACCATTGTTAGATGTGGCTGAGAAATCTATTGGGGTGGACTTACGGGTAGGAGTAAAGAGAAGGAGCTTTGTTTTTTTGGATTCAAGAGGAGGCAATGTTGAAGAAACCATGTTTCTACTACGTTAAACACTTTTTGAGTTATGGATTGCAGTTCAGATGAGGAGTTGGCTGAGCAAATAATTGCAGAGTCGTCTGCATATTGTATACAAGTAGCATGAGGAATTGCTAGGTGAAGATCATTGATGAAAATTGAGAATAGGAGAAGGCCTAAAATGGAGCCCTGAGGGACACCTAAGGTGACTGGTAAGTGGGAAGATAGGTTATTCTCCCAGAGCACAGCTTGCTGCCTATTAATAAGATAGGAACTGAACCATTTTACAGCCTGTGCATCAAGAGAAAGAGATGTGAGAATAATTTTAAGTAGTTGGTGGTTTACCATGTCAAAAGCTTTGGAAAGATCAATAAAAAGTGCTGAGGAGAAGATGTTGTTATTTCTGTTATTGTTAATGAAGTTAGAGAAGGATAGGAGGGCAGTAGAGGTACTATGGAATGGCCTAAAGCAATGTTGGCACTCAGCTAGTATGTTGTTTTGAATTAGATGGTTGAATAGTTGTTTATGAATGCATTTTTCCATTATTTTTGCTAAGGGGGATATTAGTGCTATAGGACGATAATTAGAAAGTTTGTTAGAGTTCCCACCTTTGTGTAGGGGATAATGTGAGAGATTTCCCAGATTGCTGGAATTGTTCCCTCATTTATAGTTCTGTTTATGAGGATGGATATTGGATAGGCTACAGCTGTAGCTGCTTTCTGCATGTATTCTGCAGGTAGTTGGTCAGCTGATGGAGTACAATATTTTAGTTTTAGGATGAGCTTGTAGATGCTAGTTGGTTTGCTAGAGATTGTACAGCTTCTGTGAAGAATGTATTGAAGGTATTAGCAGATTGCTTAGGGTTTTCATGGTTACTACCTAGTGGGGTTGGTGTACTAGTTTGACCTGGGTGTAGGAGTCTATTAATGCTTGCCCAAAACTTTTGTGGATTATTATGGTGTGACTGCTGAATTTGACAATAAAAGTTTTTTTTTATCTGAGAGTATAGCTTTTTTGTCTCATTTCTCATCTGTCTAAATGTTAGTTGATCTAAAGTATTTTTGGTAGTTCTCCACCTTGTCCAGGCTTTGTTTCTGAGTAAGATTTTCTGTCTGGTGTCTTTAGACAGCCAAGGGGCAGGTTTTGACCTAATTCTTATGGAGCATTTTGGTGCATGCTGGTCTAGGATGGCTAAGAATTTAGCGTTAAAGTATTTTACTGCCTCTTCAAGAGGGAGACTTTTTAAGGTAGACCAATCACATGCCCTAAGTTCATTATGGAATAGTACAGGGTTAAAGTCTTTGTTGGACTTTATTGACCTATATGTGGCTGTGAAGGGAATATGTATATTTTGCCTGATTATGAAGGTTAATGAGTGGTCACTTATATCGTCTGGGAAGATTCCTACTTTATAAGTCTGGTGGTGTTTATTTATGAGAATCCAATCCAAGATTCTTTCTTTTTTGTTAGGTTTGTTTATTTTTGTTGGGGAGGTAATGATTTGTGAAAAGCCATAGAGGTTAATATGGGAAGTAGGATGTTCAGTACTGAAAAATTTCCAGTCAATATTGAAATCACCAAGGATTATAGTTTCTTGTGGGAAGGATGATGACAGGGAGCTGAGGATATCCTCGAATATACTGGTATTATTACCAGGTGGTAAGTAGATACAGATGATGTATATGGATTTACTAGAATTAAGCTGAAATTTGGAAATAAGGATTTCTGCATTATTCTCTAGAGGTGGTGTATAATCTAAAGAGGTAACTTGTAGGCCATTTTTGAAAAGGATAGCTACTCCCCCACCCTTCCTATTTTTTCAGTCTAATCTTATAATATTGTACCCAGGTGGGATGATTTCAGTATCTTGGGTATAGGGTTTTAGCCATGTCTCTGTAAGGCATATGATGTCAAAAGAGTGCACATCTAAAAGAGCATGGAGGTGTGCAACTTTGTTATTAATGCTACGTATATTGAGATGTGCACTATAGAGTGAGTTAGTATGTTTGGTAGAGGAGGATGGGCTGGAAGGACTGGGGTTATGAAGTTCATTTGTTAAAGTACTGGTTGGGCCAGGATTAGGGTGAATGTCACCATCTTGTAAGGAATGGCTTTTAAGTCTACACAAATGATTATGTAGGTTACAGATTTGGTTTAGAGCTTTCTTAGTTTTTAGATCACTGTACTTGATGTGGGTCAATCTGTGATATTTTGCTAGTAGGTAGCTAGGAATAGAAGTTATGTTTATGTGATTTTGGGAGATAGTAAGAGTTAGTGTAGTTTGTTTGGGAGAATGGTGGATTTGAAGATATTGTGGGTGTTCAAAGGAAGTTAAGAGGTAGGCTGAGGTTAGAAAAGGTAAAAGTGTGGCAATAAGTAACAGCTTAAAATGTGCTGTGAAAGCTGATGTAGCCATAGTGGAAATTAGAAGAAAGGAACTGGAAGGGATGTAGGAGTGGTACTAAGACAAGTTGAGAGATAACAGTTTGGTACAGTTGTCTAAAAAGGAGGGATGTTTGATTGGATATGAGGTGAGGTGGGTGTGGTTATATTGCCTAAAGTAGAGAGACCTTTAGATTGGATGAAATGGGGAAGAGGGAGTGGTTTAGAAGTATATGTTTAGGACCACTGGGGGTGGGTGAGAATTGGGGGTAGGGTAGGGGAGCGGAGTGAGCCCACAGGGCGAACAGAGCGGGAAGAGACAAGAGAAGGAAGAAGTAGCCAAAAGAACAATCAGTTAAATGCAGTGTATGCAAGGTAAGTAAAGTTGTGAATGGGTATAGAGTTTAGGAAAAGCAGTAGGTTGTAGTAGGGGGAAAGGTGGGTACTAAAACTAGAAGTAAGAAAAAAGTGAACAATAATCAATAGCCACTACTAAGACCTGAAGCTGTGAAATGGTTAGGCTATGAATTCATAGGATAGGTGTGAGGAAGGTAGGACTAGGTAAAAGTATCACCTAGTGGACAAAAACTATATAACAGCAGGAGAGTTTGAGAGGGAGAAGACTGGCCTGGGATAGAGGAGAGAGAGGCTAGCAGTTAAAAGGAGAGTTATAGTATTACAGAGGAGAGGTTTTCTGGCTATAGGGTAGTAAGGAATATGAGTGCTGACTGTCCAGGCTGGGGAGCGAGCTTAGAGCCACCTAGAATTAAATGCTTGTAAATGTAAACATTACTGCCTGGTGTAGTAAAACAACATACTTTCTCACTTTCTTTTAAAAACAGAGTTGAGGGATCTGAGGCAATATGAGGAAACAGCAGACTTTAATGGTTCCTTAGTCGCCAGGCCAGAAGAATTCTATATCCAGGGACAGAATATGGAAGCTGGAGAGCTGGGTACTTTAGGATAGGAAGAGAAAAAAACAGGTAGAGTAGAAAAAAAATTAAAAAAACACTGTCTTTAGTAGGATACTAAAACAATTAAGAGCATATAATCAACTACACAGTAATTATTGGCACAAACTAGTGAAGTTACAGACTATCTATTTCTTAGTAAGTAGGTAGGTCAATGCTAGATTAAGACTTATCTTAACAGCTTGAAATAACAGTATCTGGTTTTAATAGCACTAGATAGTTTGACATTATATAATACATCCAGGTCAGATTGAGGCACTGTAACTTATCAATTAAATATATATTGAATCAGTAAAACAAACACTTATTTTCAAGTATAAGTAAAGTAGCAAGGGAGATTGAAAATGCTACCATTATACCTTAAACAGAGTGAAAACTGCAGATATTAAATCTAGGTAACATGAAGCACTTTATCTTAAGAATGAAGTTATTATTGAATCAAATACCAGTCATTTCTGTTTCAATGTTGCTAATATAGTAGCGAGGACAAGACCAGATTATGCTGCCCTAATCAAATAATTACAAAGAAAGCAGTGCATTGTTCTTACAGATGCCTCGAAATTATTGTAGCGCAGTACAATCAACAATTAAATGTAGACATGGACCATCACAAAGAATACAAGCCAGGACACACGCATAATCACGATGTAAATCAAGCCACAAATGCCCTTAGGCTCTTAGTAACAATACCAGGGATACATACAGTAGCTAGTCATCATAATTGTAAGGTATTAACCATGATATAGGAAACCAGCTGTCGAAGAGAGTTAAGGCATTTAAGCAAGATTTCAAGGTAGCAAGCCCATTAATTGCGAGTGCCTTTTTTTTTTTTTTTTTTTTACTTTATGGAAAAAAGGAAACATGTAAGCAGGGATAGGTTAAGCATTCACGTAATTATGGATGCTACTAAGTTACACTAAATATATTTGTAGCTGTATCTAAGTTTTAGAAAACATTGGAAAATAAAATAGCTATCACCAGTGTTTTAAGCTTGGATAGATAGTATGTAAACTCTGTTACAGACTGCTTGGGATAATGTCACCCTGAAGATAGGAATCCAGTACAAGACTTTCAGTTTGTATGTGCAGGGCGGCTAAAGCGCTAACAGCTGAGCGCCTCAGGTAACAGGAGGTAGCCAAGGCTATCTCTGCGTGGGAAACACAGTTGAAATGCAAACTCTGGCACTCTGGAATAGTATAAGAATTCTAATCTGTTTGGGCAGGGGGAAGTAAAGAGCAGCGCTAACAGCTGAGCAGTCCAGGTAACTGGAGGTGGCCAATGCAGTTTCCATGTGGGAAATGCAGTTGTAATTCAAACTCTGCCACCATTCACTGTAGGTTCATAGCTTCTCCACAAATTAAAATTAGGCTATATGCTTTCATACATAGAGTCACTAATACTTTAATACATGAATGTAAATAGGCTAAACACACTCGTAGATAGAGTCACTGATAGTTTAAAAGTTAATGTGGTTGTAGGCTGTAGCTCTGTAATTAGAGAGCGTTCCAATATCAGGAACTTTAGCCAGTATATACAATCTATTACAGACTGTTTGGGTAGTACCCCCCCTGATTATAGGCATACAAAGCAAAATGTCATATGGGTTTAGGCAAATAAGACTGTAAGCAAACGCTAACAGCTGAGCGCTCCAAGATAGGAGGGAGTAGCCAATGCCGTCTCAGCGTGGGAATCACAGTAAATGTACAAACCCTAGCACCATTCAGTGTACGCTTAAGGCTTTTACACTTGGGTAAATATAATCCATTCAACTAAAGGACCAGTGCACACTCACACAAATTGGATACAGTGCACAAACAAAACTACGTGAATCTAAGGCATGCTACTTAAACAAAAACTAAACCCAAGAAGGCAGTTCACAAATTAAAAATAAAGTGCACAAAACCTACTTGAGTTCAAGGCACGCTATTTATACAAAAAAATAGACATAAGAAGGCAGTTCACAAGCATAATAGAAGGTAAATACAGTTCTTATCTATGGTAGCCAAAGACGCTGGGGCCAGGATCGCACAGCAGTTCGGGGATATTAAGATATAAAGAGTACAGTGGAACAATTTCATTCCAGGATCTGGATGCAACATCTTTAGATACAAGCTGTAAAATGAAAAAAGGACTTCTTTACAACATTGGGTATGTGTAGATTATCGGCATATTTTCTAAGATCCCTAACAACAGACTCTAGTGTCAGGGGTATGTTGTCATTGTGATAGCTACAACGGGAGTCGTGTTTTTTAAATTATATGATTATTTACTTCTCGGCAGTTAATTTTAGTTCATGGTTTTGACAACAGCTATTATTTTGTGCCAGGCTTGCTTGGAGGATCTTGGTGTCTTCCTGGGAGTTAACGATGGCAAGCAAAGAACACGAACACAGTAACTAAAAATAGGAGCGATCCACATAATATAAAATCAGTAAAACAAACACTGAAACCTCCTCACCATGTCAATGAGAGTTTATGATGGCACCAAGTTTGCAGTCACCTTTATACCTGGTCAGCCACAAACTGTTAACATTAGCTTTGACCTCTGAAAATTAAATTCCAAATAGGAGTAGTCTAATGACTGATACCTGGAGAACACAGCTAGTGACAGGTCTTTTGGAGGAGGTATAGTCTTCTATCCTAACTCCCTGGGTTCTGTATGTGAGCCAATTTTATATCCAATGAGTTATATATGGACTGACATTTTGCTGTGAGAGTTTATATTCTATACCAAAGTGTGGGATTGTGCCAAATGTCATTGCAAGGTCTAGATATATGGTGTGCACTGTTTTGCCCTCAATCATTCCTTCAGTGACTTTTTCAAAGATGTCAACCAAGTTTAGTAGGCAGGTTCTGCCCTTGATGAATCTGAACTGTGTTGGATCAAGATTCTGTAGGCTACCCATATATTTATATCTTAAGAATAGGAGGTTTAGGGAATCAAACCCAAGGGAACATAAAGGTTCTTGACAATAGCTCATATTTTTAATTCTGTGTGCCATAATCATACCACTTAGCAGTCCCTGATTTTGCTGAATGTCACTCATTTTGCCTCATATTTTTGGTCTGTTCCTCATAAAGTTTTAAAATCTGTGGTTTTCTGGCAAACCATTGCACACTGCTGTCACTAAATAGTGGCACACATGTGTGTGTGTGTGTGTGTGTGTGTGTGTGTGTGTGTGTGTGTGTGTGTGTGTGTGTGTGTGTTCGTTCTCCTGAAACAACAAGTTGGGGGAAGGGGGCTGCGGTAATGGGGATGGCAAGGGGGTGATGGACTGAAAACAGCCTGTGGCCAAAGGTGTACTTAATCCACCAATGCTAAGAAGTCAATGTGTAGGACTCAATTAGTACAAACTATAAAAACAGGAAAAAATAAAAATAAAATATGAAAAATAACTGAAGCAAATAAAATGGACTGGAAAAAAGATGAATGACTGAAATGAGTAAAGTGACAAGGGTGATAAAAATGGGACTATGCAGGACTGCAGAGTGGGAGTAGAGAAGAGGCAGGCAAGAGATGTAATGGGGAGAAGGTGATGGACAGATGTGCAAACCAGAACAGACCAGGAGATAGTAAATATGCTCAATATAAGAGGAAAAGGAGAGACTGATATATATGTGGTAGAGGCAAATCAACAGGAAAAGGAGCAAAGCAAGCCAGAGAATAATGAAGAGTCATTGGCACGTGTCATGTCGGCAGAAAGAGCAGGAGGACTAAGGTGAGAGGAGGTCACCTTAAACTTTCAGGCAATTTGGAGAGAATTTGCACAGGTAGAGACAGATGATCAGAAGTTACTGAACTGGTGGACTACCTTAACAGACGTGTCAGAGAGAGAGCACATGCACACCGGAAATAGTGCAGCAAGTTTGGCAGGTGAGCAACAGGAAGGACATCATCTAGTGAGTGGACCCCAATCTAAAGGACAAATGCTAGTGCGTGACCATCTAGTCTAAAAGACAACATCTAGTTACTGGACCCCCAATCTGAAGGGAAACATCTAGTGAGTAGACCCCCAGTCTGAAGGACAACATATAAAGGAACATCTGTTAAGTTAGAATGAAGTAGATGAGCAGCAGTGAGGCCTTTCCTGGATCTGACATCCGACAAGACACTTCAGGAAGTGAGAAAGCTTCTAATGGATGGCAAGAGGAGAACATATTATAGCACATGTGACCAGCAATTACTCTGCAGAAGGAACTACAAAAGAGATAGACAGAAGGACATAAATGTCAGCCAAGACATGCTAGGAGATCAGTTAAAAATGTGCAGAAGCTTCTTCTGATGTGCTACAAGTAGCAATTGTTAGGGTAGTAGATGACTTTATCTGGAACTAAAGAGCATCTGTCACAGATCACATTCACTTGCCTCTGAGTAGAACAGCCTTAATGAAATTTATGAATAAAATGTTACATCAGAATGATTATGCCATTAACCTGAGGAAAAAGGGGGTGAGAAGTTGTCTGACCTAGGAAACAAGAAAACTCTGGTAAACATATTAGAACTGTAATAGGCAAGAAGATGTAGGAATTATCATGGAAGTCAGATAATTTATTTATTGCTATTTATTTATCAGGTAAGTGAGCTGGTCTGTTGAACCTTTTCAGGCACAAACTGAGTTGGTTAGGTATAATTACAAAATGGATTGTGATTATAGGACATGGGACAGAAGTTAAAATGGATGAACAGTGGAAAAATGGCAAACAGCAAAACAGGCAAAGTACCAATACTGCAGAAAACCAAAAAGCCTGACTACAGTCCTGGCAAAATTAGTTCAACTAGCAGATCGGGCACTTGACAACACTGGCAAGGGGGAGGAGTAGACCCATACTAGGGGAGGAAGGGGCAGAGCCAGATGTACACACTGCCACCATCCATTGGAGAGGGGTTAGTGATGCTCTGAATTGACTTTGAGGGGTGAGTGTTAGGCTCACCAAGCCACTGACTGATGCTAGCCCTCACAGTGAGTATTCAAGCAATGTTACTGCCAACCACATCAGTGAAGTGGTTTCCATGCCTCCCTGCCCAGGGCTGAGACTAGAATATGAAAAAAAAATGCTGACATGGCTAGGATGCCAGAAAATTAATTTTTATTTTATTTTTTATTTAACATTTGTTAACCGAGAAAGTCTGACTTGGAACGAAGCCAATTTTCAGAGGAGGCCCAGGGAGAAACGCTCCACATGCATGTCTTTGTAATGTGGGAGGAAACTGGAGCACCCAGAGGAAACCCACACAAATGCAAGGAGGGCATGCAAACTCCACACAGAAGGCACCCCAGCCGAGAATCGAACTAGAGAACCTCTTGCTGTGAGGTGACAACACTACCGTTGCACCACTGCACCGTCCATACACAAAGCACAGTCATATTTCTCTGAATGATGCCTGCCATCCTTGAACATCTTTTTTTTACAGCTCTGTGTGGAATTCAAAGAACAGAAGAATGAATCCACACTGTCTAATCAAGGGGAGGCTTGATGGTCAGCGGCATGGGGAAAACCACCCGGAAAAAAGAACAGAGCATACAAGAATGACAGGTAGGAGTAGAAAGTCATGTTGAGTAAAGCCAGGAATTCAGGAAAGACAATGAGGGAACTTCAAGCAGGGATAGAGAAGAAGGAAGCACACCTAGTATTGTTTGACATCAACCTAGTCAAATGATGAAAGGGATATGGAGATCACAGTATAGCAGTTGTTCATGTAGGTTAGAAATGGCAAGATAGTGTATGGGTGACAGTCTGTATAAACTGAGAGGCATTAAACAGAAGATCAGAGCTGGTATGAGAAGAACCTCAAGGAACATCAAAAGTTAGATGCTCAGTAATCAAAGTGCAGGGAATTAGTGAAAGTAGTTCTGTGGGTACAGTACATCGAGCAGACTGCTGAGAGGACATGAAAAGGAAAAGTAATGGGTAAAATCTTGAGCAAAAACAAAATGGCGGTGTGTGGATGGCTGACTTTAATCTCCTAGAAGGGAAAGAAGGACAGAGAATGAAATAGCTGAGGTACTAAGGCAACACAGGGGCTCAATAGCTATGATCTCATCATTAAAACTCGATAGCCAGCAGTTCAATACTGATCACTGGTCACGGTTTCCATGGAATTTGCAAGCTCACTCCTGACCTCTGGTCAGTTTTCATTGAATTTGCATGCTCTGTCTATGCCTTTATGTTTTCTTCAAATACTATAGTTTGTGCGTGTGTATTCCCCTGCCTTTTTGAACCAGCTTTTAGTTGAAAAGAGTCCACAATGATCATTTCATTTATCCAATTAACAAATGAATGAATCAAAGTAAAACAATTAGACCAAGAGAGATTTATTCATCCATTACAAAATGATACAATAAAGGGTAAAGTACCAGACATTGTACTTAGGAAGCATGGGGGATAGAGATCTAGAAATAAATGTGCCCTGGTAAACAGTGACCTTGCAATATTATTGTAGCATGCTCTATTACACCTTTAAGACTTAAGAGCATTCCAATTACATCTCATACCTCTCAACCTGCAGACATTGTAATACATCCAAAGGCCAGTAAATAACAGGTATATGCAGCCAAACATCTAGACATCTAATTAGCATAAAATTTGAGTAGCAAATAGCATACAACTCTTCCTGCTTCTAGAACTAACCATTCCCCCTCTAGCAACCTCCCTGTGTTTTTATGTTACTCCATTCCCTATCCATTTCTCCATTTTTGGCCCTACCCTTAAAATCTCTTGCCACCTGTAGATGATAGTGTTGAAGACACTAAGACCCTAGATACTAGAAATCCAAATAAATCACATTTACAATCATGTGTCAGTAGCTCCACAGGTAGCACACTTGCCTTTGGTGCAGAAGGTTGTGGGCTCCACTCCCACAGCAAGGAGTTTAAATAATTTGGGGGAGGGTAGGCATAATGGTTAAGATCTTAACCTCATAGATGCAAAGCACAAGCTTGTCCGACCTCTGGTTATTGGCTAAGTTTGTAATAGTCTGCAGACTGATAGCCTAGTATTTACCTAAAAACTATATGGTTTACTTTATTCGCTACAGTGACTCAGTAATAAAAGATGGTTAAAGTGGAATAGCAAGATCTCAGCTTTGTAAAGACATACTGCTGGCCACCTGCCAGAGAATCTGCATTAAGGAGCTCCACCAGACTACTGCGCTATAACCTTTGACACCATGGAAGAATGACCATCATTCTGCACTTCCCTTTATCCTCTTAGGTGACCCTTTATGTATGTCACTGAGCACTGCAGCCAAATATTTTAACACCAGGGGCAACTGCCGTAGATGGAGTACATAATCCTGTTTTGTTCACTTTTATCCATTATTTGTATGTTAGTTTTTATCTATTTATCTGAATTTGTTTTTCAAGGTAGGGTATTGATATAAATGACCCACTTTCAGAGACAGCCCAAGGGTATATGCTCAGATAATAACAACATTTTAACTGACTTATTAGCATTGTTTACTGGGATAGTCCAATTGGGCTCAATGACTCTTTTCAGAGGAGGCCCAGGGAGAAAAGCTGCATACCAAATCATACATTAAGTTTACAAAATGTTACAATACACAAGAGGAGTAGAAGTCTAATAAAAATATTACAACCAAGTAACGGTTAATGGTTAGAAGACAAAAGTGCATGTTACAGCAATGAGTAAGTAGTCTTAACTGTTAAAACAAAGGAGAAAAGAAAACATATTTTTATTTATTTATTGGCATGTGTTTACAGGGATGGTCCATCTATGTAATAGAAATATACCTTTTTTAGGGGATGCCCAGGGAGAAAATCTCTAATACGCATATAAGAACATTAAGAATAACCAAGTACAGCTGTTGGAGTACAGAAATACTTTATCTAAGGCCTTTAGCTATGTCTGTATCACTCACAACGAAAATAATCAACAACAAGAGAGTAGAGAGTAAGATACGCGTGAACAATCAACAATAAATAAGATCAACTACAGCGCAGTGTCCATTTATTAACAGTGGTTTCCAGATTTAGGTTTATATACAGCATCCATAGATGAATGACTTGGCTACTCTAGGTCTAGGTGATGTAAGAGAGATGTAAGGAGACATTTATAAGTTGCAGCAGTGGTAAGCAGATGGCAGGCTATGGAGCGGTTAAACACAAGAGTAGATTGTGAAGTACAATAGCTATTCACAAGCCTAAAAAAGTAATAGGACATCACTTGTATAGCTGTTCAGTTGCCCTGGCCTGGAACAAACTCCCATTGAACATTAGAAGTCTTACCTATACTCATACCTTCAAAAAGTTTTAAAAGAAATGCTACAAAACTCATGGGTCTACTCATGCCAAAATCCATCATAACATCTTTCAGCTACTAAATGACTGTCTAACTTCATCTTCTTACTGTATTCATCTTATCTACTCTGTTTCTCTGTCTTCTTCCCTTTCTTCAGACTTAAACTTCTCTACATCTTGATTTCTCTTTCTTCTATGACTAGCTTTTAATTCCCTACTACTACGCTTTACTTCTTCTTCCCTACCTACTGAGTTCCACGTCTTAGTTAACTTTTTTGCTCTAATAAGTTATATGTTTTTATTTAAACTTCTAAGCTGTATACTATGAATTTAAAATACCCTGTAAATTATGTTACCTGTTTGCAACCATTTTTTGAACTTATCTTTGTAATTGTAATGGTTTTCTGTATGGGACCCCCCCCCACCCCTGGCCTTCACTGAAAATGGGCTATTGCTCATTCGGAAATACCTGGTTAACAAATGTCCAAATAAATAAATAAATAAAGAATGGTAGATAATAAGTGCAGATATACTGAGATGAGAGATTGACAAACAAGGTGAACTGTTATGAAAGGTGTGGAAGAGAAGGTTTAATGGAGGTGGTATGAGAAAAGCTTTGGGAGGGGGGCTGGAGAGTATTGGTAAGTAAAGGACAGGTAGCCAAAAGAGGATAGATTACAGAATGCCCAAATGAATTATTTTCTGCAGGTTGATATTTATGTTATTTGGATTATGACAATTAGTGAGTATTAAGGAGCTGAGGTGTTATCCTAGTGGATGGCATGACCATGACCATGTTTCCATCAGACGTTGTTTAAAATACTGTTTACAAGTTGAGCAGTTCTGGGTGAGTTGGATGGAATTCCAGGTTTTGAATACATAGAAGGATAGGAGTGGGGGGGTCACCTGCAGAGTTATTAGATTTTGTGACTAGTAATATGCATTTGACTGTGAAGGGTTCTATTGGTAGAGTAGTGATGAGTTACGTTGCTGATGCTTGGATGTTTATCTGATTGGTAGCCTAGACTGTATGTAGTAACTAACTGAGAAAAGGTTAGGGCACATTGCAGTTCCATCCACTGCAGCTGTTTAGTGCTAAGCAGTGCTATGTACTGTGTGGGATACTGACAAAAAAAAATGAGACTCAGAGTGAAAAGGCAAGTCCAAACCGGAAAAATACACCCCAGAGTCACTAACAGTTCGACCCCAAAACTGTTAATCTGCTCAAGTGAAAAAAAAACAAACAGTCGTAGGAAGCTTAATGCTTTCTTCCCAAACTCAGGAACTTTATCAGAACTCAAAACTCATCCATAACTCTACACCAAATTTAAACAACTTTTGAACAATCACATGACCCTTCCCAACCAATTAAAATACAGTATAGGCCATTCATATGACAAGAAAATAAAATTCTTGACAATTAATGTAAATTCCGGCATTCAGTTGAAATAAATACTAAATACATATGAAAATACATAAAAATATATAAAAATGATTTATCTAAAAATAAACAAATGCAGTTTTAAAATACAAGATAAAGATACCATATCATTCAGTCCCAGAAATGTATATGCATTCAGAATAATTTGCCACCTATCCCTCTATAATTCATTCCAAGGTCTCCCTTTGGGTTTTTCCACTCTTTCCACCACAATATTTAAGTAGTACACTTGTATTTTTATATTTCACTACTTTACACATGTGCTCGTAAATGTTCTTTCGCCTTTCTTTCTGTCTTCCCAACCTAAAATGAAGGACATTCTTGACTTTTAGCTATGTTTACCACTCCCTTAGAACTACCATTAAAATGACCCTTCACTTTTACCCTTCACCCCTGTAAACAAATAGACTAATCCACTAAAATAAAGAGGCACTAAACACAAGAACCACATTTAAAAGTGCCCTTTGTAATGGTAAAATTCATATTCAAAACCTCCCTATCTTGTTCCAAAAATCTTTTAAACATTTGCCCCTCCTAAACATGAAAGAGGGCTTCACATCCCCCATGTCATATAATTTACTTACAGAAAACAAAGCCCAGTTCTTCTCCAAAATACTCCTAATGGGAAAACTGTCAAGTGAATGTGTCATAACCATAGCTTTTTCATACTTATTATTGTCATCTGTAATCTGATTATCACAGCTAGTCCTATGCTTATAAATTAAGGTTACAAATGTTCCCATTCTTCTTTTTATACCCACCTCACACATAAGGGAGCTTATAAACCCCAAGGGGTACTCCTACTAGTAAACAAATTCACTAAATTCTCATATTCCTCCAAGAAAGTGTCCCATTCAGAAACCATTCTGGCCAACCTAACAAACTGACCTTTAACTACAGCCCTCTTTTGGTGCTTAGGACAACAGCTGGTATAACAGAGCAAAGAACTGGAATAACTCACCTTCCTAAATATATTCAGCATCAACCTTCAATTAATCAAAATCTTTCCAAATCAACATGTCCAAGCATTTAGTTGAATAATGATCAACTGTTCTAGTAAATTTTAGGAAACTCGTAGTTGTATTAATATATACTTAAAAATAAATCAATTTTAGATGGCACATCATGCCAAATAAAAAATTCCATACAAGAATCTAGTACAGAATACTCATGATGCTGCAAATGGTTTGTTAAAAACAATTTTGTTTCCACTGTGCCATAACATTGTTGGCAAAAACAGGTGTACAAATCGCCTCCATTGCCGCACCTGTCTTCTGAGGAAAAAGTTGATTTTCAAAATAGAGGTAATTATAAGTTAGTACTATATCCATTAAGTCAGTCATAGTTTTTGCCTTTCTATCCCCAAGGCCCATGTCATCACCCAAAAATTCATAAAACCACTCTAAGCCTAGACTGTGGGGTCTAACTGTATACAAATCCTTCACATCAATAGTACGAAACACTAATGTATCACTATAAACCACCTCTCCACACTTCTTCAAAAAGTCCCACGAGTCCTTACAGAGATGTGGAATTAATTTGCTTACCTCTTTTAAACTAAAGTCTTAAGTATTTAGTGATGGGTAAGTTTTATATGTTGTAGTGCAAGATTGATCAAGTCCTTATGTATTTTAGGGATGCCGAAAATACTGGGTATTAAATGTTGTTTTACACACAATAAACAGTAAACCTGTTCTGTAATCTGTCCTTACATAAACATATCAAAAAGACGGTCATCTATTTTCTGATATGCCACATATACTTCATTCTTAAACACCTCCTCATATGAGTAGTCATATAACTCAAACATTTTGTTGGCATAATCCATTTTAGTCATAATAACCACTCTCCCACCCTTGTTGGGCTTCATATCCCATAACTCCCAGTTGGAACACAATTCTAATAAAAGCTCCCATTCAGTGGTATATCAAGAGTGAGCAAACAGTTTACTTAACAGCTGTCTAATGCCCAAATCACAAACCTTATCAAAACTCTGCAACAAGGGGTACAAGGACAGATTAAATAAACTATATCTTAATGAAAGATGGTCCACTATTTTGATCAAATAAATTAAAATTCAGATTCCTAAGATATAAATTTAAATCAACTAAGATCTCAAAAATAGATGCCCTTCTTTCAGGAACAAAGGGAAAACCTCTTTCAAGAAAATTAGCAACATCCTGATTAATGTCCATACAACTGTAATTATTTCTTTTTTTACTGCCTGTTTTAGATGAAAGTCAAATTTCACATTTTCATTACTAATGATACATAGAAGCTTTGGGTGGGATACAAGCTCAGTTCTGGTAATTTTGAGATGTATGTTATTCACATACCTAAATACCAAAGTAGGAGAAAATGATAACAGCTAGATATATGAATAAATGTATATACAATGGAAAATAATGGATGTATGCATACATGCATAAATGCAGTTGAGAAATTATTTGAATAACTGAGAATAAAGAACACAAGTATACCTACAGAAGATCCATGCATGCATGCAGCGCGCGCACACACACATACACACACACGCACACATTATATACATTAACAAATAAAAGGGATGGGGTTTAGATGTTAAGAGGGATTTAAGAATGACAGGGAAGAGATTACGAGAGGAAGGAGGAAAAAAAGTAAAAAGCATGTTTCACACTCTGGCCCCCTTGATGGAGCAAGAACATATAGTTTATGTTAAGACTGATGCAGATTAACCAGCAAATGTCTGTGACTTTGAGTGTCTAGAAGTGTTACTGAGGTTTTCCTTACAGTCCTAAGATGGCAGGAGTACATTCTGAGTAACTTCCCATACACCTAAGCGTACTCTGAAACACAGGCCAGTATTCGCAGTCATTGGGCAAAGGAGTTACAGCCATCCACGCTGTCAGTGAATGAGCGCAGCGAAGCCACGATTCAAAGAGACCACTTACACATGATGGCTGCAAATAAGCATAAACAAATGAACTCAAAATGAGATGTAAATGAAAAATGATGTAACCCAGTGTATGCTAATGAAGCATTCTCTCTTGCCTACCTGCAATTCATAGTCAACTTTCCACCCTTCCACAGGTGCATTGTAAAAAGCAGATTTACCCCTATTATATCTACTTCGCAATCCACGAACTTGCCATTAGCTTAGCTCTTTCCATTGCTGACCATGAAAATGATTTAAGTTGTCCTTTCTCTGCTTTAATCTCTTGTTCTGTATCATTACAGCACATAAAATGTCACAGTCACATTAAAACTTTTGATATAGTCAGTCAGCAGAACAATGAAAGCATGCCTGCCATCCTCAGAAAAAAAATGACATGACACAAGCACCATAAATTATATACACATGCAGAGTTCATTCAAGTAAAGTTGTGCTGAAGTAATGTTTGCACTATCATGGATACATTCACAAAAATAAAGAAAGTAGTTTAACACATTCATTCTTGTATTAGCACCTATCACATTCTTGTAGTCATAATACTGTCAATTCTCATTTATCAGTGACATTCAGTAATCTCTCAATAAAGACACGTTGAACCAACAAAACATCCTGCCATTTCAGTAATTCTGATTTAAATTACTACATTTTTACCCCGTAGGCACAATCACTAAAATACACCTACATAAATGACTCTCACTAATCATTCCACTGCTGCTGCTACTGCTGTAATGATTTCCCACTTACAAACAGCTTACAGTATTCACCAAAGTCATTGTAATATGTCCATCATGTGAATAAAACAAACATTTTTGAAGCAAACTCAATAATCTTACCTCATTTTGAACTGTTTCATAATAATTTAAAATATTTTTGTTACTTTAAAATGTCTGCAGTTTCCTAAGTAATTTGATGCCTAACTCAAGTAATCCCAAGATAATATGGTGCTGTTAAACTTACTAACTTAAATTCAGTGACCTTTATGTATTTTGTATGGGAATAAGGCCCTTATGTTTATTTCTATTAATCGCAGTAATATGCAAACATATACAGCATATTATGCACATAATTGGTCATAATGCTTGTCTTCAGGTACTTTATGCCTTTGCCATTAAGTTGGCATGTTTTTCAAAATGTCTGCTAATTTACATAGTCTTTGTGAATAACCTTTGCTAAAATTATTTGCATAAAGCTATAGCACTACCCTTTGCAAATTACCACAATGAAATCCAAAACCAGGAACTGTGAATACCACCCATAAATACAGAATGCCAGGTAATTTATTTTTTAATCAGCTTAACTTAATTGACATGATGATAGCAGTTTGCTGCATGTATTTTGTAGCATTATCTGCTCTACATTCATCTTCACATATGCCTGCTTAATACAAGTATGAACACTGCTTTTCTAGTTACTGACTTAGCAATCAGGATGCAACCCACAAAGCACAACAATGAACAAGTCCCCAAATTAAGGAGAAATGGGTGGAATGGAAAGCATCTGATCATTGCCACAAAAAAGATACTCTGGAGGCTTCATTAGGAAACCACTGCAAAAGTTCAGCTGGAGTTGCTCAGCGAGGGAAGAGCAGGAAAGAGTGGTAACTCTGATGTATGATGTGGAGTGACAGGTCAGCAAGTTATCATATGAAAGAGCAAAGGATGATGCAGGATGCAGCTGAAGAGAATATGTTACATTAAGATGTTCTAGAACTTTCTGTAGCATGCCCACAAGAAATGGATAAATAATGTGCCCTCATTTCAGAATAAAATTATCTAAGGGAGGAGTTGCTTAATTTAATAGAGATGGATAGATGTATTAAGATCGATGAAAGAAATACATTACAGAAAGTCAATAAGACCCAAAATGTTAGAAGCCTGATAATAATCTTGAATTTCTGTTAAAACAAATGAACAAGGTAATCATCTGATATACCAGAAGTAAATAGGATACACTACTGTGCAGCTAAATTAATATAGCAATAACCCACGCCTGGGTGTGGGTAATGCGGGATTTACCCACGGTTGGCGTGGTTTGGTCCCGAGGGCTTCGCCCTCGAGACCAAACAAAGACGAGCGTGGGTAATCCATTACACCCAGAAGTGGTTATTGCTATTATACTATGACATTATTTAAGAAAAGAAATCATTACTTTTCTTAAATAATGGCATTGTATAATGTCTCTTTGCTGCCCTTCCGCAGCTGTCTGGTATCCGCGGCAGTTCTGATGTACTGTGCATGCCTACGCAGTACATCAGAGCTGTGGCCAAAAGCAACGGAGAAAGCAAGATCTCCGTTGCTTTTTTACTGTTTCACTATGTTAAATGGGTTTAACATAGTGAGACAGCTTTAAAATAAGCAACGGAGATGTCCGTTGCTTATTTTAAAGCTCTCTCACTATGTTAAACCCATTTAACATAGTAAAACAGTAAAAAGCAACGGAGATCTTGCTTTCTCCGTTTTTTAAACCTGTCTCGCTATGTTAAATGGGTTTAACATAGCGAGACAGCTTTAAAATAAGCAACGGAGATCTCCGTTGCTTATTTTAAAGCTGTCTCGCTATGTTAAACCCATTTAACATAGCAAGACAGGTTTAAAAAATAAGCAACGGAGAAAGCAAGATCTCCGTTGCTTTTTACACACTGTGTCGCTATGTTAAAGGAGTTTAACATAGCAAGACAGCTTTAAAAAAAGCAACAGAGATCTCCGTTGCTTTTTTTAAACCTGTGTCGCTATGTTAAACTCTTTTAACATAGCGAGACAGTGTTTTAAAAGAGACTTATATTAATGGAAAAAGTCCGGGCGACCGGACCTTTTTCCATTAGTATGTCGATTTACAACGTGCACGCTGGCCAATCAGCGTGCACATTTTGGAATATTAATGGGGGGGGTCATGGTATAATAACAAATAAAGTCTTACCACAAAAATACTGAGCAATAACAGAAAGGAAGGGGAGAACTCAAATGCCATCATGAAAGTATTGAATAGAGAAAACTACAAATCAATTAAGAGAAGTGTTAGAAGAATAAACAGATCAACAAAAATACATAGAAAGATAGACATAATAAAAGCAACGTACAATATTAGAGCACACCAGGATCTACCATACACTATTACAAATAATAAAATAAACATATTAGCACAGGCAGAAAAACTTAAGATGTGCAGATAAATATAAAGGAAAAAGTATAAAATAAACAGTTCACTGATGACCCAAAAATGTTTTATAGAGAACTGCAAAATGAAACAAAAGGAGTATAAACATCATCAAAAAGAAGAAGAAGAAATAGACACATTTTGGAAACATATCTATGAAGATCCTGTGGAACATAACAAAGATGCTGAATGGACAGAATAAGTAAAAGAAACAGTAAGAAGTTTATATGTACAGGATATGAAATGGGAAGAAGTAACGGCCAGAGAAATTGAAATAAAATTAAGAAGAGCTCCTAAATGAACAAAATAACACAGGTCCAGATGCAGTACCTAACTTCTGAACAGATAAGATCATCGTTACAGTTTGGCTCCCAGAAAGCAACAACATTTAAAGACTTCTCATCATCTTTTTGTGAATGATTTAAAACTGTTTATACCATGACCCCCCATTAATATTCCAAAACGTGCACGCTGATTGGCCAGCGTGCACATTGTAAATCGACTTATACTAATAGAAAAAGGTCCGATGCCGGACTTTTCCATTAGTATAAGTCTCTTTAAAACACTGTCTCGCTATGTTAAAAGAGTTTAACATAGCGAAACAGGTTTAAAAAAAGCAACGGAGATCTCTGTTGCTTTTTTTAAAGCTGTCTCGCTATGTTAAACTCCTTTAACATGCGACACAGTGTAAAAAGCGGAGATCTTGCTTTCTGTTGCTTTTTTAAATCTGTCTCGCTATGTTAAATGGGTTTAACATGGCGAGACAGCTTTAAAATAAGCAGCGGAGATCTCCGTTGCTTATTTTAAAGCTGTCTCACTATGTTAAACCCATTTAACATAGCGAGACAGGTTTAAAAAAAAAAAGCAATGGAGAAAGCAAGATCTCCGTTGCTTTTTACTGTTTCGCTATATTAAATGGGTTTAACATAGCGAAACAGCTTTAAAATAAGCAACGGACATCTCCGTTGCTTATTTTAAAGCTGTCTCGCTATGTTAAACCCAAACTGTAACCATGATCTTATCTGTTAAGTAGACAGCTTAATGGGTTAAGGGCAAGAGAAGAGAGCAGTGACAAAGTTACCCTGAAATATCCTACTTTGAATTTTTATCCCTAGGATAATAATTTGTCCTTTGTCATTGCTTAGCTGAATGTGGTTTGCCACTGTTTCATGGTCACTGTAATGTAATTGATCAATGTAGGGTGTATCTTATACATCTGTAAACACTCCTTTGTCCATGAATGTTGGATGCTGTCAAATGCTTTTTTTAATCTGTCCATGCCACAGTTAGATTCTTCCCCTTTTTAGAGTTCTCCATTATGACTTTATTTAGCAACAAATGATACTATGCTTCATATGACTTTCTTTTGTTACCCTTTCATTCAGTCGCCACAATTGAGTTTTCTTCTAAATGACTTTTAAACTGTGTTGGCATCAATTCCAGCATATAGTTTATACATCAACGGAAGGCAAGTTATTTGTCTGTAGTTTTTAGAATAGCTTGCAGGTTCACTCTTGAGGAGAAATATCATTTTTCCTGTCTGTTCAGAGTGTGCATAGAAGCAGTTCTTACTCAGGGCTAAATCTTCGTGTAAAGATGTTAATACTTTTGCCAGAAGTTAGGTACTGCATCTGGACCTGTGTTGTTTTTTTCATTTAGGAGCTCTTCTTAATTTTATTTCAATTTCTCTGGCCGTTACTTCTTCCCATTTCATATCCTGTACATATAAACTTCTTACTGTTTCTTTTACTTATTCTGTCCATTCAGCATCTTTGTTATGTTCCACAGGATCTTCATAGATATGTTTCCAAAATGTGTCTATTTCTTCTTCTTCTTTTTGATGATGTTTATACTCCTTTTGTTTCATTTCGCAGTTCTCTATAAAACATTTTTGGGTCATCAGTTAACTGTTTATTTTATACTTTTTCCTTTATATTTATCTGCACATCTTAAGTTTTTCTGCCTGTGCTAATATGTTTATTTTATTATTTGTAATAGTGTATGGTAGATCCTGGTCTGCTCTAATATTGTACGTTGCTTTTATTATGTCTATCTTTCTAAGTATTTTTGGTGATCTGTTTACTCTTCTAACACTTCTCTTAATTGATTTGTAGTTTTCTCTATTCAATACTTTCATGATGGCATTTGAGTTCTCCCCTTCCTTTCCCTTATTGCTCAGTATTTTTGTGGTAAGACTTTATTTGTTATTATACCATGACCCCCCCATTAATATTCCAAAACGTGCACGCTGATTGGCCAGCGTGCACATTGTAAATCGACTTATACTAATGGAAAAAGGTCCGGTCGCCCGGACTTTTTCCATTAATATAAGTCCCTTTTAAAACACTGTCTCGCTATGTTAAAAGAGTTTAACATAGCGACACAGGTTTAAAAAAAGCAACGGAGATCTCTGTTGCTTTTTTTAAAGCTGTCTTGCTATGTTAAACTCCTTTAACATAGCGACACAGTGTATAAAAAGCAACGGAGATCTTGCTTTCTCCATTGCTTTTTTTTTAAACCTGTCTTGCTATGTTAAATGGGTTTAACATAGCGAGACAGCTTTAAAATAAGCAACGGAGATCTCTGTTGCTTATTTTAAAGCTGTCTCGCTATGTTAAACCCATTTAACATAGCGAGACAGGTTTAAAAGCAACGGAGAAAGCAAGATCTCGTTGCTACTGGTTCACTATGTTAAATGGGTTTAACATAGCGAGACAGCTTTAAAATAAGCAACGGACATCTCCGTTGCTTATTTTAAAGCTGTCTCACTATGTTAAACCCATTTAACATAGCGAAACAGTAAAAAGCAATGGAGATCTTGCTTTCTCTGTTGCTTTTGGCCACAGCTCTGATGTACTGTGTAGGCATGCGCAGTACATCAGAACTGCCGCGGATACCAGACAGCTGCGGAAGGGCAGCAAAGAGCGTATACAATGCCATTATTTAAGAAAAGTAATTATTTCTTTTCTTAAATAATGTCATAGTATAATAGCAATAACCCACTTCTGGGTGTGGGTAATGCGGGATTTACCCACGGTTGTCTTTGTTTGGTCCCGAGGGCAAAGCCCTCGGGACCAAACCACGCCAACCGTGGGTAAATCCCGCATTACCCACACCCAGGCGTGGGTTATTGCTATAATAGTTCATCAGATGAGGAGTTGAAAGCACAACTGGAAGTGGTCAAAACTTTCTCAGATGTTACAAGAATGTCATTTGGTCTTAATAAATGTGCAAAAGAAACATTTAAAGCAGGAAAGCTGCAGCACCAGGAAAATATTAGTCTGGGACATGAATGGGATATGAAGGAACTTGAGCAGGAGAAAGCATATACGTATTTGGGAATTGATGCAGGACCGACAATAAAATATAAACAAATGCAAACAAGACTTCAGTAAAAAATATTTTAGAAAGCTAAAATTAATACTAAAAACAGCCCTGATATCTAAGAACAAAGTCAAAGCTATAAGTCAATTTGCTCTTCCTGTTCTAACTTACAGTTTTGGGGTGACTGGCCCCAAAAGGTTTTTCTTCAGTTTGACAGGAAAACATGTTTTGTGCTTATCAAATGATATATAAAAATCAGTGTACACCAAGATAAATTCTTCCTTCTGAAAGAGGTATGGGACTCCTTGAAGTTGATTACGTGTATATCTCTGTAATTGTAGGACTGCATACACATCTGCTGACCTCACCAGATCCAAACATAGTGAAAGGTTAAAACATGAAGAGAACAAATATAAGATGACTTCAATGCTTACTTTAGCAGAAGTGTATCAGTGTCAAGTAGGAATGAAAACCAAACCAGAAGTAGACAAACATCATGCAGCAAATAAATGTGAAAAAAAAAACAAAAGAAAATAAGGAAAAGGATCAGATAAGACATCAAGAAATGTGAAAAAAGTATAAATATAGCTGCAAATACAGAAAACTCTTGTAACAACCTCATGTTGATCAGGATTTGATGCAGAAATGGTTAGGGAAAGGTGAATTTAAACCAAAAGTTGAAAGGTTTATATTGGTTGAACAAGATAGTGGACTACATACATGTTGGTTTACAAAGTCCATTGAACATGTGGGAGAAACAGACAAATGCAGGTTCTGTAAAATGGAACTGGAAACAATCACAGATCTTGTTGCTGGGTGTGATACCCTAATGGCAGAGGGCCTGTATACTGAAAAGTATAGTAATGTGGCAAGACTGTCTCACTGGGGACTGTGCAAACATTACAATATTGAAGGAGCTGAAAAGCATTGGAAACACGAGTCACAAAGCATTATAGAGAATGATGTTTATATCACATGGGATCACCTATTACCAGCAGTTCAAAAAATAAATGTGAGAAAACTAGATATAGTAGTCCATGAAAAGCAAACAAAAGTTGCATTAATCATTGAAATTCCTACACCCAGTGACTACAGTGTCTTATGTACAGAGTGACACAAAGTCATAAAATACCAGGATTTGCAGGCAGAAACGAGGGCGATATGAAAGAATACTTAGTTCCAATGGTAGTAGGAGCAATGGCAAAAATGCAACGAAAAACCAGGATCCAAACACCAAATTTAATAAAACCTCTAGCGCCTCGGCAAGAGCCTTCAAAGGAGAATACCAGTAGGAGCAATGGGTCTCATTTAGATATGCTACCGGTACATGTAACTCCATACTATGAATTGCAGGAGTCATCATTTCTTGGGCACATGGCAGGTGATGCAAAGAACACTTTTGGCTAACATCAATGACCGAAACAATATGCATCCAGGGTCCAGGAATAACCCCTGCCCTGACCCTAGTTTAACTGACTTGGAGCTGAGCTCTCACTTCAACACTTTCTTTACTGAATCCATAGCTAAGCTCACAAAAATTTTCCCTAAAAACAATTCTCCCAACTCTCCCTCCACTTTACCCAACAACACTAACAACTTCCCTCTTAACTTCCTGATCAAACCAGTTTCAACCATTTTTATAAAAAGGCTCTTATCTAAACTAAAGCCTTGCTCCAATGCCCCTGACAATATACCCTCCTCCTTCCTTAAATGCGCTGCAGAAGGCATAGCTCTCCCTATCACTATCCTCATTAACAGATCTTTAAAAGAGTCTTATGTACCCAAACTCTGGCGCTCAGCCTACATCCTACCTCTTCACAAAGGTGGCAAAAACACCAATATTTCCAATATCCGTCCAATCGCCTTCTATCCCCTATATCTAAAATATTGGAAAAATGTGTTCACCACCAACTTATGCCTTTCCTAATCCAGAATCACCTCCTAACACCCACCCAACATGGCTTTCACCCTGGCCACAGCACTATAACTGCCTTAATATCCTTCCTAGAAACAATCAATCAAGCTCGAGATTCTGGACTACTAGTATCCACACTACTGCTAGATCTATCTAAAGCTTTCGACACCATCTCCCATAAACACCTTCTCTCTCATCTTGCCAACCTCAATCTCTCCCCCACTTCTCTAGCCTGGTTCTCCAGTTACCTATCTGACAGATCCCAAGCCATCAGATGGAAGAACTCTACCTCCTCCTTCTTGCCAACACCAACCGGCGTTCCCCAGGGATCCATCCTAGGACCCTTACTTTTCAACATCTTTATTAATAACCTCCACACTGCCATCCCTGATACAACAGTCATCCAATACGCTGATGACTCCACCTTAGTCTGTGCCGCCTCTAACCTACCTGAACTACTAATCAAAACCCAAATCACATTTTCCACTATAGAGAACTGGATGCAACAAAACCATCTCTCCCTCAACTCTAACAAATCTAAAATACTACTCTTCCTTCCTACTAGGGCTTTCTCCTTTGACAAAAACGCTTTCATAGTCTTAAGTCAAACCAACACTACTATTGAAGTTGTCCCCTCCGCAAAACTTCTTGGCATTACTATAGATTTGACATCCACATACAACAAAACATAAAGAAAACCCACCAAAAGTTAGGTCTGCTCTACCGGAACAACCGCTTTCTTACCAACTCCTCCAGACATACCCTGGCAACTACCTACCCTCTACCTACACTACTCTACAGCGCCCCTCTCTTAACTAATCTGTCTTCTTCTATCATCTCTAAACTTGAAACTTGCTATAATAAGGTCGCTAAATTTGCCACATTCCAAAACCTCAACTCACCACTGCCTTTTCCTACAATCTCTAAACTGGCTAGAACTATCTAACCACCTAGACTATCTCCAACTAACCACAGCTCACAAATTAATATTCTACCCTGAAAAATGCCCAGCCATAACAAACGTCCTTCCTCCATACATCCCGAATAGATCTCCGAGATCTGAACACCAAAACTTCGTCTCCATCTACAAACCAAAACATCCCGCTGGCCAACTACTTCTCTCCTTCTCACTAGGTAAGAAATGAAACTCTCTTCCCCCTTCTCTCAAGAATATACCCAACATAGAATCATTCAAGACCCAACTATTCCTATACTTATCATCCAAACGGAAATGCTCCTGCTTCCACCCTACATAAATTCTACTGAATGCCCCCACCGACTATTCTACATTGCTTGCGTTTACTTCTACTCTCCTAAAATAGACTCAGCAGTCTTTCTGTGACTAATAAATTTCTTCCTTAACACTACAAACTGTAAATACTGTATATATCAGTACCACCAATGTAAAAAAAAAAAAAATTCCTATTCTTACAGATATTTGTATCATATTGTATTGAATTGATATTCCAGTAATGGGTGTTCTCTATTATCTATTAGCTGTGTTGTTTGATTTACATCTTATGCATCTGCCTTTCTGAATGTATGAATTCTATTCTTGTATTTTACTTTAACATAATGTAACCTTCATTGTATTTGTATTGCTTACGGAGATTTTCTCCCCGGGCCTCCATTGAAAATGGGCACTTTTAGGCCCAGTGGACTTCCCCGGTAATCAAACTGAAAATAAATAAATACATTTCACAAAGTTTAATCATACTTTGATTTAGGAATGGGGTCCATTCCCATTATGGTACTAGAAACCCAATCAACTTGGAGAACTTAAACCACAACCAAGTGAAGAATTAGCCAACTACAAAAAAAAAAAAGGTTCAAGAAGTTCCTGGAATTAATAGCAAGTGATTAGCTTAGATAGAATCAGAGTGGAGAGAGAACCTGAAACAAGTAACTTTCTGGAATGTGGAGTGAGAAATTTTCATAAACACAACATGAGAAACTGGAATGTTTAAAAGGAGATCTATTTAAACTTTAAAATGGAGTTCCTAATCTGTTGTAATACTAAGAAAATTGTTTTTCTCAAATGTTTTAATGTTAGTATATTAATGATATTGTATTATTGTTTATTATATAAAAGTTGTTTAAAAATTCATGGAATTCTATAATGCCAGGACAACAGAATGTCCTGTAGAACTTATTTATTTATTTATTTATTTTACATTTGTTGACCGGGATAGTCCGACTGGATACATGTCCATTTTCAGCGGAGGCCCGGGGAGAAAAGCTCCACATTAACAGTAGGTAATTACATGTTCATAGAATACAAATTAGTCTCATTTGGTAGTTTAACAAAGGAGAAGCTAATATAAAGTATATTAAAAAAACGTAGACTAGTCTAAATATTAAGAGAAAAAATAACAGGCACAGACTACAACATACTTTTTCTCTTACTAGTCTGACCAAGAAGGATTACTATAGCCAGTATTAAAAACGGGGGGGGGGGAGTAGGAGGGGTAGAAAGAGAGAGAGGTAATTTAGGTTTAAAAGGTTAGACCTAAAAAAAGAAGATGTTCACTAGCTAAGGGAGAGTTAATCCGGGCTTGCACACTGGCAGAGCCAATGAGATTTGAGATGGTGATTTAATCTTTTTTTGAATAGGTTTAGTGAGGAAATGTTGGTGAGACTGGAGGGGAGGGAGTTCCATTTTTTTCCAATGGCATTGGCAAAGAGTGCATCACCCCCTCCATTATTGGATTTGACTGTTTGAACTAGGAGTTTGTTTGAGGAGCGTAAACTATTGAGATTGTTGTAAGGTGTAATCAACTTTGCATATCATAAAAAGGCACATCAAACTGTGATGGAATTACTTGTCTTGAAATGTTACTTATGGCTGCTGTTATGTAACAACCGTCTAGTAAGGTAACGTACGTAAGTATATTGTGATAAAAAACTCTTGTATGAACTTTTCATCTGAGGCTTCCAGTGGATATGGGCACTGCCCAGATGGGCATACTTGTATAACACTTACATAAATACATTTTTGCATTCCCATTAACCATTTTGCATTCTTGTTTATATGGAATTCTTTGGCTGTGCCCAGGAAGTAATGTTAGTACTAATATTACAAGAATATTAATGCAGAAGTAATAATTTTCTCAGACACAACATAATATTAATTTCTGCAAATAAACAGTTATGGTTTCTGTAGTTAAGGCTTTGATTCTGTAAGCCTCCATATGCTTGCTGTGCAACTCTGAACAAATCACTTAATCAGACAGCGTTCTACAGAAATTGGTAAAGTGGGCTAGGTTCCTCAATTATCTCCCAGACTGCATGCCTAAGACCATAGGTGCTAGTGCTGGGGCTGGGCAACATGGCTGCAGAAGCAGGTCAACTGTGCCATAGCAAATTATTGGACTCATTGGACTCTGTGGTTAGATACACCAGATATAACCATCTTTTTGCTTCTGGTAAGGGTTGTGTTCAGCCAGGAGAAAGGATAACACTCCTATGACATACATGCTGAACGAACATAGGAAACAGTGGGAGTTAGAGGGAGGCAGCTTTTTTATAATACTTAAATTTTAATTAATCTTGTTAAGTAGGTAAGTGAACTGATTAGCCTCAGCTCCTTTCAGCCCTGTCACTGGACACAAAGGCAAGGGTAAATACATGTATGCAGATGGTCAAGTGGAATTATGTCTAACCTTGAGGTTATTAATCACACATCAAGTCATGCTACATTACTCACTAATAATGGACGAGTTTAACTGGCCCGCCAACATGGGTCTCATGTTAAAGCTCTCTCTGGAAGTTCTCAGCAGTAAGATTTACTGCTGGGCTTTACTATGAACTGATGCTCTATACCACAAAAAATGTGTGTGATCATATATAGTGAAGGTTCGGCGCTCACAGGATGTCGAATAATGGTTGGCTGGACACATGTTACCGAACCTTCAATTGTACAAGTCCTGGTTCAGCAAATGCACAGTGCATTCGCACATATGAGGTTGATCTTTTAACTAGAGATTGCTGTGCAATGAGGACTGGGAAATGTACTCTTTTCCTCACTGTAGTGTGATCTCGGAGTTGGAATATATAATTTGTAGGGGGTGTGGGGGGCTCAGCCCCCACAGGGAGTTCAGGGGAGTTTGCCCCCTGCAAAAATTGTCATGTCATGTGATGTGCAGTGCCGGACTGCAGACAGTCTATGGATGCTGAGAAAGGTCGAATTTGCAACAGGAGGTGTGTTTATGACATTCTGACCTTCTCAACAATCCGAGTTGAACATTTTAGTCGGCATTTAAGGTAGGAATTTGTTTTGCCTGTCGACTACATGATAGTAAATATATATATATATATATATATATATATATATATAGATATAGATAGATATATGTGTGTGTGTGTGTGTGTGTGTGTGTGTGTGTGTATGATTAAAGAGTAAATAAAGTATAGCCAATTGGTATGCATTTGTTAGGAAAGTGTAGTACCTGCTGAAAAGTCCTACAGGTAGACAGAACATGCAAATTATGCACACAGTAGGCACAGGTCAGGACTACATGCTGGAGGCAGGAGCTGTCAGGTTGTGAGCCATCTTGCTGCCCACATGGTTTCTGTTCAAACAGGATCCACTCCACCCTGCTGTACCATTCATAATAGTTACAGGTGCAGGATATGACTTCCTTTGTTCTGTGGATCACTTTCATATTTTGCTAAAGTACACATAGTTATCAACAGCAGTAGTGCTTTTTACAATCAGTATGACATTATATACTGAAAGTCCTGTTCTCTGTTTTTTTTTTTGTCGTCCAGGATAAAGTGATGAGACTCGGTATGTCTGCCCTCAGTGCACATAGGCCCTTACTCTGAAGGTAACACAAGCTATAATCATTGTCAGCAATTTCAATGCACAGAATAAATGGCATAAACAGTGGACTGTAGCTGGGAATCATCATTAAACAAGAGCAAAAACTCTCAACTTATTCAGAACTGAGGCATTGCATGCTCTCAACAATGGTTATGTAAAACATACTCAGCACTATCTGCTGAGGAATAAATTCATGTTGGTGGTATTGACTGACAAGGTTTTCAAACCAATGAGACATCAATTAAATAGGAAACATGTAAGTATACTTTTAACTCTGCTAGCTTTAACATAACCTTTAAAAATCATAACAGATGGTCAGAAAGTGAAGTACTTGCTTATTTTACATAATAATATATCTATTGTTACCAGACCTCAATATAATTACTGATAACAACCCTTTTTATAGACATACTGTAATAAGTGAATCATTCGGGTGTCCAGAAATAACTCCAGTTTTATTAAGAACTCTATAGTGTTTAAATAGATGAAAAATAAAACTGAAGACACAAATCATGTCCTTATATCTACATCACAATTGAAAAATATATGCATAGAAAAATGATCTGCATGATTTTATTTCACTTGATAACCAGGCTAACAGACTAGAACAACTGATTCTTTTCAAAGGAGGGCCAGGAGCATCATCTGGTTAAGTGACTTGCTCAGTCACAAAGTACACAAAGGGAAAGTAAGAATCAAACTGATGATCTAATTGTGAATGTATGTAAACTCTAAATATTTAGTATGATGTGTTTTAGTATTATATACGTACTTCTACCTGCTTGTCCACAAATATCCACTTCTGTAGTCCCATATAAGAAATCCAATTGTATAAATGTGTAACCAGGTCATAAATGTGGAGCTTTTCTCCCTGGGCCTCCTCTGAAACCAGGTTATGTAACCCAGATGGACTATCTCAGCAAACAAATGTCAAATATATAAAAATAAATAAATGAATGCACTCTAGAAGGAAGAGCACTAGTATCTCATAGACTTATTTCTATATGCTAAACTTCTGGTGGTCTAAATCTGTGGAGGTTTACATTTGCAGGAGGTAGAATTGTATATCTCAGAGAGGAACTTTCCACTAGCATTCAAAGAGAAAGTTGTTACAGGAGATGGAACTCAAGTTACATGCAGTTCCTGTTCAGTTTAAAACTCCTATGGCAGAGCCTTCAGTGGGAACCAGTTACCTTTGTTATAATTCTTAATAAAAAGTAGTACCCTGACGATTGAAAAAGCATAACAAAAAGTCTTTTGAAAACAAAATAAACAAGAGAAAAAGGAGGTTGTTTATAGACAAAAGCACTCACTACCTATACTGCTTGATATTGATTTAATAAGTAAATCTCTAAAATGACTTAGCATCCTGTAGGGAGGTTTGCCCTAAATAAATAACTGGAGCCAAAATCATGGTCTGAAACTAAATGCTAAAAAATGCATTATTGTATCCTTTGGGGTGTCATCTACCCCCGGGGAACTATCACATTGACAATATACTCCTAACAGTTGACCCAGTTATTCAGGATTTGGAAACTTCTGTGGACAGTGACCTAACTTTTGACAAACAAGTGTCCATTGTTACAAGAAAATCCTTCAAGATTGTATAGCTTATAAACAAAGACTGTCTAGATCTAGAAATGTTATTGTCCCCTTTACTCAGCCCTCATTAGGTCACTCATTGAATATAATGCCCCCTTTGGTATGTATCTGTCCAGATAGATGCAACAATTACAATGCCCACAGAGATACCTCACTAAAAGGATACAAGGTCTAAACATGTCCTACACAAACTGACTCAAAGCCCTGTCACTATACTCAGTATCCTACAGACTGCCAAGAGGTGACCTGTGTCTGGCACATACAAGGCATCCTCCAACCCATTACTGATGTATTTACTGTACATCAGCATGTCAAGCGACATCAGAAATATTCTGTCTAGGATCTAAACCTGTTCTGCAACATCAAAAGAATGGTTTGGATGGACAGGTATATCACAAAGAGGATGTAGCTGCTCTGGAAAAGACTCTCCGTCTACATAAAATAAAGTTTATCCCTCTCCATTTTCAAGTAACACTTAGATCTATGGATGGGAAACAGAAAATTTACCCCAGGGCTGCTCCTTGTACTACTAATGGAGAGAAGCAGATCCCAGATGCTCTATCCTATGCATGGGGAATGTATAAATGGGAAACAGAAAATGTACCCCATGACTGCCCCCATACTATACAAGCAGCTCCTAAACACTTTACCCCCTGCATGGAGCCCCTCAAGTTATGTATGGTATGATCCCAGTTATTCTCATTAGGGATAATATACAATTGTCAAACATGGTATGGGTTAGGCCAATTTATAACCAAATGGGATATGTTAGTTCAAGTACAAGAAGGGAGATCGGCTAGGCTTAAAATGGCCTGCAAGGGCAGCTAAACTTGGACTTTCATATGAACCTGTAAAAGACTGCACATTTGCTCATCCACCTTTTTTTGTGGGTATCTTTTCTTTTCAAGCACATCTGAAGGGGTATGCACAATTGAAATTTATAACTGCAGATTGATGAGAAATGAAACTGTGATAAAGCAGGTCACAGAAGATATCAGAGCTGATCATGCTAGCTGAATGTGCAAGGCAGCTGTACTTGCTAAATGTTTCTCTTAAGTGGGTTTATTAGTTTTACATATACATACAAGGTTTATATATTTCTCTTATGTGTGTGTATATGTGTGTGCCCCTTTTCATATAAATATTGTACCACTTACTATGAGCTTCACATAACACTATGATTCTTAACCCTCATATTTACCTGATGCTAAATAAAGCTATGAGCACAAAGACCAGTATTCATAAATAAGGCTACTTATGCACACTAAGGGTGGTATTCACACACAGGTAGCCATAGTGCTGCACTAATAAGCATGGAATATGGCAACTCTCAGGGAGGAGATGATTTAGAAAACACAAGTATTGCCAGTGTGAGTGGTATGCAGTGTTTGAAAATGTCCACATAATTATATGGGGGTCTACTTTAGGACCTCAAAAGCTTAATAGCTCGAATGCATATGGATTGCACCATATGTATCGAACTATTAAATGATTGATGTCCAAAAAAAAAAAAACACAAAACAAAAAAATATTTAAACTAGTGTAGGCAGGGGGACAAGCCCCCCCCCTCCACCCCCCACTACTTAAATATACCAACTCCGAGATCGCACTACATTGAAGTAAATGGAAATCTCCACCTACGGAGATTTCTGTTTACATTTTTGATGTTTGTGCTTTCGGTGTACTTGTGTCGAGAATATCGTATTCGATATTCTCGGACTTCAAGCACATAAAGTAGACCCATTATATGGAAATGAAGCATGCAGTGCAAATGAAGCACAGCAATAAATGCAAATGATGGTATCAAATATGGCAAAATAATTGAGAGAGATATAGAAAACAAGTGCACAATGCCTTGCTATTCACCCCATTCTGCATACTAAAAACTGCTGGTGTACAGGATGCAACAATGTTTCCGATAGCAGTAGCTATAGCAGGGCAATGCATGTTAATGTTTGCTGTCTGAGCCAGTGTCTGCAATGTAGCACACAGCAGCCTTCTGTTCCAATGCAGATGGTACTATCCATGTTTAACCTACCAGCAGCTGCCTGATCAGTAGATCATGGCACCAAACAACTAATGAAAGCTAGTGATAAGGCCTGGAAATTATGGCATACAAATAAACCCCTGCAGACTTCACTCAATACAAGCAACTGCATAATCAAGTAAAGTGACTTGTCATCAAAAACAAACAAGACTACTACATTACTCTGCAAAACAACTATATGCAAAATCCTAAAAAGTTCTGGAGGTCCATAAACTCTCTGTTATACCCAGGCAAAAGTGATAATACCCCCCCCCCCCCGATCCAGACATGGCCCCAGCTGAAACTGCCTCACTTTTTATCTCATTCTTCAAAACAGGATAGTCAGTCTCACTGCCAACTTCCCATTAATCAACCCACTCCCCCCAGACCCATCTGCTACAACAAGACCAAACTTCTCTCTCTCGTACCCATACCTACCTCCACCATAAAGAAACTCCTGCTTAAAACTTAAACCTGGATCAAATGCTCCACATAACTTACCACCAGAATTCCTCCAAAAGTCAGCAGATGCTATAGCCTATCCCATTAGTATACTACTAAACAGATCCATTCAAGAGTCCTTCATTCCCACCATCTGGAAAAACCCGTTTATTCTTCTTCTCCACAAAGGTGGGAACAGCAATGATATACCTAACTTCTGTCCAATTGTCATCCTCTCTCCAAACTCCAAAATTCTGGAAAAATGTCTCTATAGCCAACTACTTAACTACCTACTACACCACAACCTCTTCTCCCCAACCCAACATGGGTTTAAGCCTAGTCATAACACCACCACTGCTCTCATATCTTTCTTGGACACAGTCAACCATGCTCGAGACTCAGGATACCTTGTCTCCTCATTATTTCTTGACCTTTCCAAGGCATTCGATACTGTCTCCCATTCGCTTCTTCTGACCAAACTCTCAAAATGTAGGCATACCCCCACCCCACCCTAGCCTGTTTTTCCAACCACCTTACAGATAGACGGCAAACAACCAGATGGCACCAATCCCTCTTTCCTTTAATTAACATCAATACTGGAGTCCCACAAAAGTCCATACTAGATTCACTGCTCTTCAGCATTTTCATTAATGATTTCCACACCAGCATAACCCATGCTGATGTCATCCAATAGGCATATGACTCCACCATCATCTGCATGGCCAAGTCTACTTCTGAACTACTTACACACCCAAAATGCCTTCACCTCCCACTGAAACCTGGATGTATAATAACCATTTAGCCCTAAATGCTAATAAAACCAAACTTATGTTGTTCACCCCCCAAAAAAAACAACCCTAACCAAAAATGAATTTACCATCAACTCACTCAACACTTACTTCAAAGTAGTCCCATATAACAAACATATAGGGGTCATCACAGATGAACACCCAACTTTGACCACCATATTAACACAAACATAAAAAAACCCATCAGAAACTAGGCATCCTGTACAGGTGCAGACACTTCCTCACCTATGCAGCAAGACTATCCCTTGGCTCTTCCTTTCTACTGCCATCGTTGCTCTATGGTACAATTTTCCTTACTAATATACAATCCTCTCTTAAATCCAAACTGGACACATGCTACAATAAAATCGCAAAATTTGTAACCAGCGCCAAACACTCCAACATCTAAACTAGCTAGAACTTCCCCAACGTCTAACATACCTGCAACTAACCACAACTTATAAGCTAATCTATAAGCCTTCTAGCTGTCCTGCCCTCTCCTCTCTGCTGACCACGTATCACCCAAATAGACCTCCGCAATCAGTCAATCAGATGCTCCTTAATGTAGCAAAACCTAATCTTTCTGCTGATCAAATGTGTTACACATTTCCTATAGCAAAACTATGGAATGCTCTCCTTCCTCCAATTAGGTCTACTAGCAACCCTGAATGCTTTAAGACTTTACTGAAACAACACCAGTTCTCCCACTGACTATGTACAAGTATCAGCACTGACTATAAAAAAACAATATTCCTAGCCTTCCTACTTTTCCTCTCCATCTCACTTACAGCTCAGACTCCTCATATATACATTCAGTGCTTCCAACTTACTAAGTCCAACACATGCCACCCACCCACACATAGCCTACTATATCAGTTACTACGATATCTTCTATTCATTATTGATGCCTATATAACAATAGCTCTAAGGCTGTACCTTACTTTCAGTATCTTTAATGTGCTGCTGTCCATCTTCCCATCTCCACTGCAAAACTGCACTACTGTATTGTTCACACATTCGCTATTATCCCATGTCATCAACTGTATTTTTGTTTGGCTTGCATGCTTAATACTAGTTATACAGATGTTAGATTTTATCTATTTTATTTTATTACCTATTCTATAATGTGTTCTGTACCATTGCTGCTTGATTTCTATATTTTGCTTTTGTAGCTTTATCATGTTTGTTTTTGGAGCTTTTTTCCCCGTGTCTCTACTGAAAATGGGCTCACCCTAACCCAATAGACCTCACGGTAAACAAATGTAAATAAACAAATAAATAATAATACTCATGCGTGGATATATGCACACCATACAGGAGCTTGATAAACTGTCGCCCACACAGGAAATCAAGAGAATTAGTAGAGTTCCCATCCCACTGGACACCAAGATATGGGTAGATTTAACTATCTTAGCCACATGGACTTTTAGTGACTACAGGAAACACTCCAGGAACATTGCAGGCATCTGCCTCATGTATCCTACTCCAGCTCCTTGCTTCTCCACATGGTGCAATATAATGGCCTATTTGGTTCCTGAAGACTGCAGAGAAAAGAGCCACAACTATGTGGGAGTTTTTCCAACACAGCACATTTCTTTGAGATCCTAAAACTATTTATTGTATACATATTTCAAGCAAAGCTCTACCTGATCCACAGAGTGCTTGACACATCAACAGAGAGGGCTTCCACTCTGTCAATTGCCATCTGGGGTACAATGACTAGGGTGCCATCTATAATGTTGCTATGCAACACTAAGGCAACTCCCAAGATGCACACTTGGCACTTATACACCCTATACCAACAGTTTGTGGGGAGGTGACTTCTCACAGAGTGACCTAGTTGGTAGATGCACAAGTAAGCGGGTACAGTGGATGGTATATACCATTACCCTGCTAGCAGGCTGCATGCTACATATAATGTCGCTATTGTGTGTTGCTGGTGATGTCATATGTGCACTGAAACTGTGGCAGAAACATGGAACATGGTGATGCATTTCTAGCCAACTGAAATAATACTTCTGCTGCTTTTGTGTGTCTGGTGATGCACTGCAGTATTCACTAGAGATCTGCAGCCAGAAATTTGTTGTGTGATCCATGGTGTGCAACATGGCAGTGCAAAAATGGGTTCCAATTGCGTGATCGAAAATTGTAAACGGCGAACATGTATTGAGTGAAACCGATTGGTCGAAAGATCGAAACGTCGCGCGTGTAACACAGAAATCGTCGTAGGGAATATTTTCCCATTACTTCAATGCAGTGCAATCTCGGAGTAGGAATATTTAAGTAGCGGGGGCGTGGGGGGTGCAGGGGGCTTGCCCCCTTGCCTACAGTGTTTAGGTAAGTATAGTTTTTTTTTTATTATTATTATATTTTCAAAATTTAAAACATCGCTCATATGGTGTAGACTATATGGTGTTCGATGTTTGAAACTTTCAAAAATATAATATAGACAGAGTGGTGCTAGCAGCAGAGAACTGAGAAAAGCGACTACTTTCCTGATCTAAGTATTTTTTTGCTGTTTTACCTAAGCGACCTTCTTTTTCTTACTTTGAACAAGTTTAAACTGCTTTATTACCTGTTTTTTGCATTGTACATTATCTGCACTTAAGTTACAGTTGGTCGAAAGTTGTTTGTTAAATTTAACTGTTGAGGCTGCCCACTAAAGTGCGCTAGCCTGTGTAATTGATTTATTACTGTTTCCTGCATTTCTGTGTACTTTATAACTCAAAAAACAAAAAAAACAAAAAAAAAATCCTTATTTTCCCGCCTTTTCTCGACTAGTTTAGACCAGTATACAGGCTTTGCTGTATTCTGGACTGTGGTGTAGTTCCTGTGTTGTCCATTGCCTTACTTGGATAGAAGGAAGTTTCTTTGCTCACCAGTGGGAGTGGGGAGCCTTGAGCAGCCTATCTGTCCCTGAAGGAGTGACCTCAGCACAAGAGCTTGTAGTAATTGGTCGCTTTGGACCATTTCTAGCTCTTTTGAAGTTCCCTGTTTAAAATCTGCCTCTGAGCATTTTTTCTGGCTATACTACTCAGAAACAGCTCCTCGTGGTCCTGCAGAGTGGTGCTAGCAGCAGAGAACTGAGAAAAGCAACTACTTTCCTGATCTAAGTATTTTTTGCTGTTTTACCTAAGCGACCTTTTTCTTACTTTGAACAAGTTTAAACTGCTTTATTACCTGTTTTTTGCATTGTACATTATCTGCACTTAAGTTACAGTTGGTCAAAAGTGGTTTGTTAAATTTAACTGTTGAGGCTGCCCACTAAAGTGTGCTAGCCTGTGTAATTGATTTATTACTGTTTCCTGCATTTCTGTGTACTTTATAACTCTAAAAACAAAAAAAAACAAAAAAAATATCCTTACTTTCCCACCTTTTCTCGACTAGTTTAGACCAGTATACAGGCTTTGCTGTATTCTGGACTGTGGTGTAGTTCCTGTGTTGTCCATTGCCTTACTTGGATAGAAGGAAGTTTCTTTGCTCACCAGTGGGAGTGGGGAGCCTTGAGCAGCCTATCTGTCCCTGAAGGAGTGACCTCAGCACAAGAGCTTGTAGTAATTGGTTCTTTTGGACCATTTCTAGCTCTTTTGAAGTTCCCTGTTTAAAATCTGCCTCTGAGCATTTTTTCTGGCTATACTACTCAGAAACAGCTCCTCGTGGTCCTGCAGAGTGGTGCTAGCAGCAGAGAACTGAGAAAAGTGACTACTTTCCTGATCTAAGTATTTTTTTGCTGTTTTACCTAAGCGACCTTCTTTTTCTTACTTTGAACAAGTTTAAACTGCTTTATTACCTGTTTTTTGCATTGTACATTATCTGCACTTAAGTTACAGTTGGTCGAAAGTTGTTTGTTAAATTTAACTGTTGAGGCTGCCCACTAAAGTGCGCTAGCCTGTGTAATTGATTTATTACTGTTTCCTGCATTTCTGTGTACTTTATAACTCAAAAAAAAAAAAAAAAAAAATCCTTATTTTCCCGCCTTTTCTCGACTAGTTTAGACCAGTATACAGGCTTTGCTGTATTCTGGACTGTGGTGTAGTTCCTGTGTTGTCCATTGCCTTACTTGGATAGAAGGAAGTTTCTTTGCTCACCAGTGGGAGTGGGGAGCCTTGAGCAGCCTATCTGTCCCTGAAGGAGTGACCTCAGCACAAGAGCTTGTAGTAATTGGTCATTTTGGACCATTTCTAGCTCTTTTGAAGTTCCCTGTTTAAAATCCACTTCTGAGCGTTTTTTTCTGGCTATACTACTCAGAAACAGCTCCTCGTGGTCCTGCAGAGTGGTGCTACCAGCAGAGAACTGAGAAAAGCGACTACTTTCCTAATCTAAGTATTTTTTTGCTGTTTTACCTAAGCGACCTTCTTTTTCTTACTTTGAACAAGTTTAAACTGCTTTATTACCTGTTTTTTGCATTGTACATTATCTGCACTTAAGTTACAGTTGGTCAAAAGTTGTTTGTTAAATTTAACTGTTGAGGCTGCCCACTAAAGTGCGCTAGCCTGTGTAATTGATTTATTACTATTTCCTGCATTTCTGTGTACTTTATAACTCAAAAAACAAAAAAAAACAAAAAAAATCCTTATTTTCCCACCTTTTCTCGACTAGTTTAGACCAGTATACAGGCTTTGCTGTATTCTGGACTGTGGTGTAGTTTCTGTGTTGTCCATTGCCTTACTTGGATAGAAGGAAGTTTCTTTGCTCACCAGTGGGAGTGGGGAGCCTTGAGCAGCCTATCTGTCCTTGAAGGAGTGACCTCAGCACAAGAGCTTGTAGTAATTGGTCGTTTTGGACCATTTCTAGCTCTTTTGAAGTTCTCTGTTTAAAATCTGCCTCTGAGCATTTTTTTCTGGCTATACTACTCAGAAACAGCTCCTCATGGTCCTGCAGAGTGGTGCTAGCAGCAGAGAACTGAGAAAAGCGACTACTTTCCTGATCTAAGTATTTTTTTGCTGTTTTACCTAAGCGACCTTCTTTTTCTTACTTTGAACAAGTTTAAACTGCTTTATTACCTGTTTTTTGCATTGTACATTATCTGCACTTAAGTTACAGTTGGTTGAAAGTTGTTTGTTAAATTTAACTGTTGAGGCTGCCCACTAAAGTGCGCTAGCCTGTGTAATTGATTTATTACTGTTTCCTGCATTTCTGTGTACTTTATAACTCAAAAAACAAAAAAAAATCCTTATTTTCCCGCCTTTTCTCAACTAGTTTAGACCAGTATACAGGCTTTGCTGTATTCTGGACTGTGGTGTAGTTCCTGTGTTGTCCATTGCCTTACTTGGATAGAAGGAAGTTTCTTTGCTCACCAGTGGGAGTGGGGAGCCTTGAGCAGCCTATCTGTCCCTGAAGGAGTGACCTCAGCACAAGAGCTTGTAGTAATTGGTCGTTTTGGACCATTTCTAGCTCTTTTGAAGTTCCCTGTTTAAAATCTGCCTCTGAGCGTTTTTTTCTGGCTATACTACTCAGAAACAGCTCCTCATGGTCCTGCAGAGTGGTGCTAGCAGCAGAGAACTGAGAAAAGTGACTACTTTCCTGATCTAAGTATTTTTTGCTGTTTTACCTAAGCGACCTTCTTTTTCTTACTTTGAACAAGTTTAAACTGCTTTATTACCTGTTTTTTGCATTGTACATTATCTGCACTTAAGTTACAGTTGGTCAAAAGTTGTTTGTTAAATTTAACTGTTGAGGCTGCCCACTAAAGTGTGCTAGCCTGTGTAATTGATTTATTACTGTTTCCTGCATTTCTGTGTACTTTATAACTCAAAAAACAAAAACAAAAAAAAAATCCTTATTTTCACGCCTTTTCTCAACTAGTTTAGACCAGTATACAGGCTTTGCTGTATTCTGGACTGTGGTGTAGTTCCTGTGTTGTCCATTGCCTTACTTGGATAGAAGGAAGCTTCTTTGCTCACCAGTGGGAGTGGGGAGCCTTGAGCAGCCTATCTGTCCCTGAAGGAGTGACCTCAGCACAAGAGCTTGTAGTAATTGGTCGTTTTGGACCATTTCTAGCTCTTTTGAAGTTCTCTGTTTAAAATCTGCCTCTGAGCATTTTTTCTGGCTATACTACTCAGAAACAGCTCCTCATGGTCCTGCAGAGTGGTGCTAGCAGCAGAGAACTGAGAAAAGTGACTACTTTCCTGATCTAAGTATTTTTTTGCTGTTTTACCTAAGCGACCTTCTTTTTCTTACTTTGAACAAGTTTAAACTGCTTTATTACCTGTTTTTTGCATTGTACATTATCTGCACTTAAGTTACAGTTGGTCGAAAGTTGTTTGTTAAATTTAACTGTTGAGGCTGCCCACTAAAGTGCGCTAGCCTGTGTAATTGATTTATTACTGTTTCCTGCATTTCTGTGTACTTTTTAACTCAAAAAAAAAAACCCCAAAAAATATCCTTGTTTTCCCGCCTTTTCTCGACTAGTTTAGACCAGTATACAGGCTTTGCTGTATTCTGGACTGTGGTATAGTTCCTGTGTTGTCCATTGCCTTACTTGGATAGAAGGAAGTTTCTTTGCTCACCAGTGGGAGTGGGGAGCTTTGAGCGGCTTATCTGTCCCTGAAGGAGTGACCTCAGCACAATAGCTTGTAGTAATTGGTCGTTTTGGACCATTTCTAGCTCTTTTGAAGTTCCCTGTTTAAAATCCGTGTTTGCGCGGCTTTGTGCGATTGTGCACATAGTGCAGCGCTGGTTACACAGGCTTAAACTATTCCTGGCTCCGCCAAGTCTGCACTTCAGTTTTTCCCTTAAGAAAGCTCTACTTTCAACAAAATCAGTCTATTTGCTATATTATAAGCCTAGCACTTGCTCCTAAAACCTTTCTTTCAAGTGAAGCACCCTTAAACTAAAGTAAGCACTACATCCATCTACAACCCGTGTTAATACCCACTTCCCTTCAAAGTCCTCTCTGACCCAGTTTCACATCACTTCCTTATACTATTCTGGCATGTCGAGTGGTATATTACTGACATCCTCTCCAGTTCAGCTGGTTAATCTGGGAATCCTGAGACAATGTTACAATTGTCTCATGTACACAGACAACCCTCTCCTCCTCCCAACAAACACAAACACATGTGAGAGATGCAACTATATAGCCAAACTGGAGGCTGAACTCTCTCAACTCAGGACTAGCAAGACCAGACATGAGGAGAAGGTAACCACACACACAACAAACCCAGTCTCACATAAACCAACCACAACTGCAAACCAAACACATAAAAACACAAAGACATACTTGGAGGCTCTAATAAAAAACTTACCAAAACAACAGAGGCTCCCAAAGCAGACATCCAAGAAACCACCACCTCAAAACACAGCACATGCAACACATAGTTCACTAAGTCAGTGTGCCAAACAATCACAGCCCTTAAGGCGAAACACCATGCCTGATACACTAGTAATAGGTGACTCTACAGTCAGACACACTGGCGTTCCGCTTACCAGGCTGAACAAGGAGAGGGTAATGGTGAGCTGCCTGTTGGGTGCTAGGATCCGCCACATAACACAAGCACTCAGGTCACTCCAAAGCAAGTACAAATATGACTCCATCATTGTCCATGCCAGCGTGAATGACCTGAGACGTACCTCCTTGGACTACATGAAAAGAGACATAGAGGACCTCTCTCATTATGTAGCCCAGGCCGGTATGACCCTGACCCTGAGCAGCATCTTGCCCTCACCAAGAATGATGCCACAATACAAAGACAAGATGATCAGCTTTAATAAATGGCTCAATTACTGGTGTCATTCTAGGGGGATCCAATGTCTGTCTGCTTGGGATGACATGCTGGACAAGCCACGCTGCTTCATAAAGGACGGCTTGCACCTGTCACCACTGGGCTTCCGGATATTGGCTAAGGCTCTTGCCACCCCCATAGTGCCTTTTTTGGTAAGGCTCAAAAGACAAACCCACCACCTTAGAAAACAAAAAAGGAAAAAAACTAAGGGTAATGCTGCTCAATGCCATAAGTCTAAATCTCAAGATGCAGGCTCTCAAAGCACTCCTCAGTATGGAGAGCATCGATGTCTGTGCAGTAACTGAAACCTGGTTCAAGGCTCCTGAGAGCACCCCAGCCCTACCATGTTATACCTCGTATCATGCATTTCGGCCCCAAAACTTGGGCCGAACCACAAAGGGAGGGGGAGTGTCCATATTCATTAAAGACACCCACACCTCCAGGTTAGTGGCAATGCATGAAGCATCGGAGACCATCCATGTGCAACTAACCATAGGCAAAACTGCTATACAACTTGTAGCATGCTACAGACCACCCTCTCAATCTCAGGAACTCCATTCAGCCTTCCTGAAGACACTGATGGATATGAATGTCTCACCAAATACCATCATATTGGGAGACTTCAACTACCCACACATAGACTGGGTGCATTATTCAAGCCCTAACACCCTAGCCAAAAGGTTCCTGGAATTCATCAACTCAAATGCGATGGAACAACTAGTCACCTCCCCCACAAGGGGAGATAATATACTTGACCTGATCATCACAAACATGGGGACAAAATGCTCAACACCAGAAGTATACCCCTCACTAGTGAGATCAGACCACAAACTAATGACCCTAGATATTCATATCCCACCTCCACCCCCAGCACAAAAGACCACAGTGAGAAACATCTCAAAAGCTGACTTTACACTCCTTAAGACCGAAATGGTATCCTTCAAGCCCCCTGGGCCAGTGGAAACCACATCCCACACTGCTGAATCCTTCACAAAATGCTTTCTACGGACATCTCCAAGAATGCATGAATCATGCAATCCCAAATAAAACCAAGACCCTGTCCACCAAAGGCAGGCGTCCTATCTGGTGGACCCCAGCCATAAACAAACTTTATAACAAGAGAAGGAAGCTACTGCAAGACAGAGCAAAATCCCATAAAGGGAAGGCATCTCTGATCAGCACTAGCAAAAAACTACGCTCGCTCATAAAATCATCCAAGGCCAACTTTGAGAGAAAAATCGCTAAGGACACTAAAGATAACCACAAGGCCTTCTTCAGCTATGTTAGAAACCTGGGCAGAAACCCTCAGATATGCTCAGAGTTAGTTCATAACGGCAAGAAATACACTGAACCCACAGATATTGCCAACATACTGGCAGACAGGTTCAGTGCAAATTTCTCCCCTCCCTCACCCCCAAAAGATGAAATATTTATCCCAGCTGAATGCAACCTCCCTGACATCTCAGATGTCCAGGTGAGAGCTGCTCTCAGCAAAGCTAAAAATACAGCATCAATGGGACCTGACGGTGTCCCGGGTTGCGTGCTACGTGAACTCCTAGAGAAGTTAAACCCGCACATAAGAATGCTGTTTAATCTTAGCCTTACTACAGGATATGTACCTGAACACTGGCGTACAGCAACAGTGGTCCCACTCCACAAAGGAGGCACCTCTACAGACCCTGGAAACTACCGCCCCATAAGCTTAACCAGCCTGGTCTGCAAAGCTATGGAAAGGATCATTATGGAACTCATAAACAAAGACATCGGGGACCTACAGACAATTGACCCTACCCAGTTCGGCTTTGTAAAAGGCAGATCCTGCCTTTTGAACCTGGTGGACTTTTTTGAAACAGTCACTAGAGCCATCGATGAGGGCAAAGTAATTCATACAGTCTACCTGGATCTGGCAAAAGCCTTCGACGCAATACCCCACTCAGGCATCATAGACAAGCTCAACAGCTTAAATGTAAACCCGTATGTCACAAGATGGGTTGCAAACTGGCTAAAGGACAGAACCCACAAGGTCAGAATAGCTGGAGCTATGTCAGATTCTAAGCCAGTCACAAGTGGAGTCCCCCAGGGCTCTGTCTTGGGACCCCTCTTGTTCGGCATTTATTTCTCAGATGTGCAGGCAAACATAGGGGGGTTGTGGCTGACAAAGTTCGCAGATGACTGCAAACTAGGCGCCATAGTTGATACACCAGCTGACACATGCATCCTTCAGAAGGGCCTTACAGAAACAGACGACTGGTGCCAGAGTCATGACCTTAAACTAAATGCCAAAAAATGTATAGTCATCCCCTTTGGGAAAAACAAAGTACCCACAAATTACCACATAGGTGGTAATCCATTAAGTACGGAAAAAGTAATCAGTGACCTGGGGACCCAAGTTGACCGTGACCTCTCATTTGACACCCACGTCGCCAAAGTGGTTAAAAAGACCTTCTACCTTGCCCACCTTATCATGAAGGGATTGACTTCCAGATCAAAGGATGTCATTGTACCCCTATATTCCTCCCTTATCAGGCCAATGATTGAGTACAATGCCCCATTTGGTATGTACCTCACCCGGCACCTGCAGCAGCTGGAGAGACCCCAAAAGTACCTCACCAAGAGGATCAAGGGTCTCCAACATATGTCATATGCTGCCAGACTAAAGAAGCTCCAGCTCTATTCAGTAGCATACCACCTGCTCAGAGGTGATCTGTGCCTGACGTACAAGGCCATGTCCAATCCGGAATTAATGGACATGCTCCACCTCAAAAAATCCAAATCCATCAGAGCCATGAGAGCTAAAGATCTAAACCTCAGCACAAATATGAATAGGACATGCTGGAGAGACAGATTCATAACCCAGAGGCTTCCCGCACTCTGGAACAGTATCCCAGTCCATGTTAGGCAGAGCCCCTCACTGACTCTCTTGACGAGAGGATGGGTGATCGTGGTTTATTGGGTGATCGTAGGTTTACCCCGGGGGTCATCTCTGTGTCACTACTAGACAGAGGCACAGTAAACTAAATTTATTTTGTACACTTTTCTATCATTACATGGGGTGGCAAAAGCCACGTACACTATGGCTAGGCTTATAAATTCCCTAGGGCAGATAGCCTAGTACTATACTATGAAACTATGAAAAACATCTGTAGCAGCAGAGAAACATCACACTAGAGCCCAACATAGTAATAACAGTTGTGACCAAGGAGCAGTGAGGATAGTCAGAGAAGGAACAGGCAGCAGTGGTATCCCATGCAAAAATGAGCTGGCCCATGATACAACACTGAATAAAATGATGCATGCATTAGCAGTCAGACTATGCATGGCAGTGCATGGTCTGGTCACATTCTGCTTCAGACCAAGAGTATAGCTAAGCATACTCAGTGTATTCAAATGTGTATTTGTTTTTCTGAGCACCTCTTGGAAACTATTACCTAAAGAGTGTGATGGAAATGCATTTCTAAAATAGCCATTTTATGGATATAAGTGGCAAAAGTTGAAAATAATGTGTCCCTTGTGTGTACAGGGGGCAACATTTTGAGGGTCGAGTACATTTTTACATGATACGTAGGCGGTAGGAATAAGAATGTTAGGTTACATGTCAGTCAGTGTGTGTGTATGGCTGTCTGTAGAGGTAAGCTCTGTAATTACGTGTGCTGCCTCCCTTCTCCCACTTGCTGGTAACTTACCTGTCCTCTGTTGTGCTGTTGCATTCTCCTCTTTCCCATGCAAACTGAGCAAACAGCATATTATCATGACACGACCTCCTGCATCTATGTATTGAACCCTTGCATTTCTCTGCATACCATTCCCCTCAATATCTATTGCCATGCCTTACCTATGTACAGATGCCACTGTATCTTGTGTGACATGTATTGCCCTAGGCGCACATAACCCATGGTGTGCCGTCCCAAAGATGGATATGAGTGTTGTATCACTGTGCACTGTTCCCACGCCCACACACACCACTTCCTGTATCTCCCTCTTCCTGCCATTCATTACAAGTATGGAGTGCAGTGCAGGGGTAGATAATGACGCATGTCATTTTCTTTCAGCATGCTTAACTCAAAGTTCAATGTCTTATCCAGTAATATCCTGATTATACAATTTCTCATCATAATGCATTTGTATGCAATAACCGGGAAAAGCCGAAAGATACAACTGCATCTTCACTTAATGTCATGCTAATAACAACCTCTTAGCATGGCAGTTATTAATGAAGAGATTCAGCATGGCTGTCTCTGAACCTCCACCTTAAAACAATGTGCTGTCTATACCACATAGAGCTACTTTTCCCATCCCATGGCTAGAAACATATATGCACATTATGCTTATGCACAGAACTTGAGAAACTCATAACACTGCATCTCTGCATTTCTGATGCTTTTGGTAGCACTCCCTTTCTGCACTACGATATATCTTATGTGACATCTGAATATGCATCTTTGCTCACAGGGTTTGTATTCTGCTCCTTCAATGAATCTGTGTTTAAGGATAAAACTTACAGAGGAGCTAGGAACACCAAGGCTCCTGCCTGGTATACAAGGATGAACCTTATTCCGTTGTTCTTCCTCCAACAGGACTTTCAGGATCACCTGCTAAGCCAGTGTGATGGCCAACTGTACAAGGGGGATGCTGGAAATGAGCTTGTCAGGAAGAAGGGAATTGCCACTGGTGAGTAGAACCAGTATCCTTACAGAGACCTGTGGTAGTAATATCCTGACCTGCTTATACAGTGGATGGCAGACGTTTTGGACAGAAATATAGAGATTTTTTTTCCTGTTCTTTTAACATGTCCATTAGTGTACTGAGTTTTTCCTATTTTGTTTTAGAGCAGCTAAATAATTGCAAGACAGCATATATGGAGGAATGTCACAGAAGGCAGGAACATCACTTCCAGGCAGTAAGATGTGCATCCCATAAGCAGCAATTCACAGCGAAGCTGTAATTGTGTACGTAACATATGTGCATGCAAATATGTTGTCTTTTCTCTCTTACTTCTGCAGGTGCATTTGGGGTTGTAGCAGCAGAGTGCTAGTGGTCATCACAGCCTGTGCTGGCTGATGGCTCTAGCATTAAGTTATCAGTGATTAAAAGGTCCATCAACAAGGAGATGAAGGTCACCCTGCTGAATGCGATCTGTAGTGCTCACTGGTGTCCTCTACGGCCATTTCTCTGGGAGACAGTCTCCTTTTCTGATAGAGGCTTAGATGAGTATCCTTTGGTCTAGTAGTGGCTGACGTGGAGGCTGGTGCCACGTGAGATGTGCTAACATCTGGATACCCACCTCACCACCCTGAAATATCTCCTAGCATTGCTAGTAGAGTCAGATGGCCTGTGGGTCCTGATATTTTGGCACAGTAGGTACAGTTTGCACAAGGTGTCAGTCTCTGTGTAGGCTGGCCTCTTGATATGGTCTAGCATCTGCCATGTACCCTGCTTCCATGTTTATTGTTCAGTCCTCCGCATCAGAAGTTATCTACCCTTTGTCTGTCCCTGTTCTACTGCTGTCGCCACCTTTTGAGTCACTCCCACCCTGTGAATCTGTGCCTATAATTTATCTTTGTGTCTGCTCATGCAAACTTCCCTTCTTCCTGTATTCCTCCCCAAAAACATTCCTCATTGCCTTCCCAGATCCTCATCATCTTTTATAAAAGTGAGAGTCTCTCCTACCAAAAAAATATGACTTTTTTCCCACTACACATCATTCCTTATTGCTACCTTTGTGGATTTCACTCTGCCTGTTACTCCCCCCTTTTATAACACAACTGCTCCTTCTCCTTATATATTATAAAGTGGGTTGGCACTTTGCTGGAATTAACCCTCGTAGGGTTGTCTGCCATTGCACTTGCTGCAGAGATGTGGCACTTTGCTGTGAATGTGAGTACTCAGAGCCTCAGACAAAGCTGGTACAATTGCCTGCACTTCCTAAGATGTCATACACTTCCGTCTCATATACCTACACCCGCCTGGAGTTAATCATCTCTATAACACAGCTCCACTAATTTACTATGCAGTCCTTTTCTCAAGCTACCATAGATATTCAAGCTCAGATACATATCTGAGCTAGTAAGGGTCACAGCTGATATTTAGCACTGCTTAGGAGTAAAGCACTTGCCAAAGTCTTAATTGAATGAAGTTCGTTACAAATATTTCTCGCCACTTAACTGTATGCCATCTTGTATAGTATTTGGGGAGGCATGACTCTATAACAGTAGGGAGGATTATGCTTTTGTAATCATCTGCTATAATATATTAATAAGCAATGCTGTTCATGGGCTGAGAGGTATGAGTAACAATCCTGGCATTCTGACAAGGTATATGGGCAAGTTTTAAAATAATAATTGCTTAATTCACTTACATCTGCACTCAGATATAATTTGAAGGCTCTGCTATAAATGTGAAATCTTTATTCAGCATATTAACATACTCAGTAGTTAAGAATGTATTTGTTTTGTAGATGGATATCCCTTTATATTTGTGTAGTACTAAAGTACAATGATTTTTTTTATCTGTTTACAATGAAAAATTTAACAACCAAATAATGTAATTGGTAGAACAAAGATATAATCTTTTTTTGTTGGCCTTTAATTTTGCAATGAAATCATCTTTCTTTGAGGGCTTATCAGAGGAAATAAAATAAATCTGTAGAAAGTAATAATAAATAAACATTTGTCATTGTCAAGCCCTGGCCTGCCTTGCAGGCAGAATACATTGATAGCTATTAGATACATCTGGTGAAACAAATAAGGAAAGTAAGATATAGAAGTGAAGCCATGAATAGTTAATTTTATTTTCTGAAATACAATATCTGTATGAAAAGATATTCATGTACTAACATGTCAGGATGCAAAGCAGATTATTGGCAATGACTAGGATTCAGGCTGGGACTCAAGAATAGTGATAAGCTTTGAGGAACCACTTACAACGAGAAAGAATGTGGTGGGGTGGTCTTGTATAGGAAGGTTGTAGAGTTAGTTCCAGTTGGTGTACTAGGGATGTACATTGAAGAGGCCACCCTACAATATGTCCTTGAGATGTAATTAAAATGGCCTACAGGCACCTCGTTAGCATTCTTGTCTTAGGGCAAGTGCCCGATGCTGTATGTCTAGATATGGAAACAGCACAGCATACAAATCAGGAGTACAGACAGGTGATGGCAAAACAGACATGTAGATGGAAAAGTTAAGGATTCATAGGTTAGTACTAAGCTAACTGCCCTTGCGAGCCATTTTTAAGCCTAGCCAATTATCCCTTGTGAGACTCAAACCCTGTACCTTGCGTTTGTAAGGCAAACACCTTAACCATTAGGCCTCCCTCCCAACCCCTTGATGAATGATATTTTAAGCACTTAATGGATGCTGGGGTAGGGGTTAAACAGATAACTAAATTAAGAGATGCTGGAGTACAGGTTATTGAAATTACTGCCAGAGAATGAGTTTGTGACCAGGATTTTCAGACACAGGCAGTGTATATGAGGAAGGGGTCATGGGCTGTTATCAATGACAAGCCAAGTAAGGCGGAGGGAAGCAGGAGGCACCGGTTGCCGAGATGGAAGGCTACAGAAAGTAGACAAATTAGAAACCTGACATGAAATTATGGTGAGGCAGAGGTGATATGGCAGATGCTAGCCAGCAGGGCAGCAGCAGCTGTCAGCATTCTTTGCAAGCTCTGTCTACGCTGAAGGACAAAAGGGATATGTAAGCAATCACATAATACATACAGATTTTTGAAAAAACAAAAATGCAACAATACAACTCCACACATACTTGCAAATGTGCAGAAGTCTAAAATAACTCCTACAGCCATCACAAAACTATAGCAGCATGTGCAAAGAGGCAACATGCAGTCTGCAGGACAAAGATCTACACTCTGCTACAGTTAGTTACAAAAGCAGCATAGTCACCTCATCTATTACTGTTAAGTGCACTAAGACACAGCTACACTATCTCACCTGTCTGCATTGAGGCAGCAGCATCCATACCTATCAAATGTCCAGACTTTTGTCTCATATTTTTGGTCTGTTCCTGAAAATATGTGGTTTTCTGGCAAATCAGAAGATTTAAATTGCTAAATAATGGCAAACATTTGTGTTTTAGACTTCATAGCCTTCAGAAAATGCATGCTAACACAAATATTGTTATTGTAGCAACCTTCTATGTTTGCAAGAGCAATATTTAAAATCTATCCTTATTTTGGGTCTATGTGCCCCTGTTATTTTAGGCTGCATCCAACTTTCTTGTTCTAAGAGGTTGAGAGGTATGGCAACAACATGACATGGGTCTCTTGATATTCCAGGGTCACAACTCTGTACTCACTCCCATAAAATAATGCAATGCTGCAACACAACAGCTACGACCAGCAGTGCACACAATATGCAGTCAATGATATTGCCAATATCTTGGCAGATCGATTCAGTGCAAATTTCACCCCTCTCTCACCCCCTAAATGGCCCATCTCAATACCGGAAGATTGCCAAATTCCGGTAATAATGGCCACACAGGTAAAAAACGCACTCTCCAAAGCTAAGAATACAGCATCCATGGGACCAGATGACATCCCGGGCTGGGTACTACATGAACTGCAATATGAACTGTCACCTCACCAAAGTGTCATGTTTAATCATAGCCTCACCTCAGGTTTCGTGCCCACTGAGTGGCACAGAGCTACAGTTATCCCACTGCACAAGGGGGGATCCACCTTGGATCCCGGAAACTACTGTCCCATCAGTCTGACAAGCCTTATCTGCAAGGCCATGGAGCGTATTATCATGGAACTTATAAACAAAGACATTGGCAACCTTCAAACACTGGACCCCACCCAGTTTGGGTTCGTGAAGGGCCAATCTTGTCTCCTGAACCTGATTGACTTCTTCGAATCAGTCTCCAGAGCCATGGACAAGGGTAAGGTGGTCCACACAGCCACTCTAGACCTTTCCAAGGCCTTTGACACCATCCCCCACTCTGGAATCATAGATAAACTTACTAAGCTGGGCATCACCCAATGGGTTGCTAACTGGCTTACTGATAGAACCCACACTGTAAAAGTAGCCAACTCCAAATCCAGCTCCAGACAAGTGGAGTACCTCAGGGTTCAGTCCTGGGACCACTCTTGTTTGGCATCTACTTCTCTGAAGTACAGGCCAATACTAAGGGACTCTGGATAACAAAGTTCGCAGATGACTGCAAACTGGGAGCCATTATTGAATCCCCAAATGATGTGGATACTCTACAAAAGGGCCTTACAGAAACAGATGCTTGGTGCCAGAGCCATGGGCTCAAGCTCAATGCCAAGAAATGTATAGTTATCCCCTTTGGGAAAAAACATGTACCCGTGAATTACCATATAGGTGGCAATACACTAAACACCGAAAGTGTGATAAGAGACTTAGGGACACAGGTGGACAGTGGTCTCACCTTTGATAACCACATCGCCACAACAGTCAGAAAATCCTTCTATGTGGCACACCTCATCACAAAGGGCTTTTCATCCAGAAAAAAAGGAGGTCATTGTCCCACTGTACTCATCCCTCTTTAGACCCATTATAGAATACAATGCCCCATTTGGTATGTACCTCTCAAGACATCTGCAACAACTGGAAAGGCCGCAGAAATACCTCACTAAAAGAATCATAGGCCTAAAGCAGATGCCCTATGCTGACCGCCTTAAAAAACTCCAGTTATACTCTGTCACATATCATCTACTCAGAGGCGATCTCTGCTTAGCATACAAGGCATGTCAAACCCAGAGCTGTTGGACATGCTACACTTAAAGAAATCCCAATCCCTCAGAGCCACATGCTCCAGGGATCTAAACCTTGTCATCACAATAAACAAAACATGCTGGAGGGATAGGTTCCTGACCCAGAGACTCCCCAGACTCTGGAATAGATTGCCCATACATGTCATGCAGAGTGCCTCTTGGGACCTCTTCAAAAGGAACCTTGACGATTGGATGGGAGAAAGGAAATTCACCCCGGGGATCACGTCAGTCACCCTGCTAGACAGGGGTCCAGGGAAGTAAATAGTGTGGGAAGAAATAGCCAGGGAATTGTTATGGCTAGGCTTGTATAGGCCCTAGGGCTGATAGCCTAGTACCAACCTATGAACCTATGATGGCAGCTAACCAGGAATATGCCACAGTCTGTCAGGTTAAATAAAAAGAGCAAATCAATTAATACACAGCAAAAACATTTATTAAACACAGTACTGTAGACAGCAGGCATGACAAATTCTTAATTTACAATTCAGGGCAAACTTACCTAAACAGCTTTCTGGTCTGGTTACCTCCATAGTGACTGCAATTATAATTCTTCACACTGGTGCCTATACTGCTCAGGGTACATGAGGTACCAGTCACCCTTGACATAAGAGCTGCCAGGCATTCAACTTCCTGAAGGGACCTGCACAGGGTTCCGACACACTCCCTGAAATGGCTGCAGAGAAAACAGAACATTATTTTTCTCTCCTTTGCACAAAGAGCAGGTGATCTCCATGGGGCAGTAACATCAGCACAGTCTTCTCAAATATATAACAAGACAAAATGGCAGCAGGAGAAACAAACCCTACGTGGGGCTCTGAATTGCATGCAGTTCACTCTAGCATCTCATACACGTGCACTGCATGCATGTGTACAGTTTGCATGATCATGTAGGTGAGCATGCCATACCAATGATGAACATCACAATGGCGCACTTCTGTGAAACGTAGAGATTCAGTGACAAAGGCAGAACCTATCCTCAGCATACATAAGGGACAATCTAGTACTAATTAACAATTATTATGACCAAGCCACAATTTGCATAGCAAAAAACAAACAAGCAAGAGACAGCATACTGAAGTCTACGTTAATGTGATAAGAGGTATATTGGTCACACTCATATACCTCCTTGTTGAAAGCATCCTGTAAGAGTAAGGTTGTTAGGTTACGATTAACTTTTTATCCTTTTATTGATAATTATTAAGGCAGGCACCCAAGGGAAATGAGCTTTTTTGGATTTTTTTTTTTTATTGATATTCAAAACAATAGCTTTGTTTTACATTTTACACACTGGAGCAAAAACTCTAGCATTGATTTTTTTTTTAAGATATTACATATTTATTTATTTTATTTATTTTTATTTTCCATTTGTTTACTGGATTAGTCTGACTGGACACAAGGTGATCATTTTTCAATATAGGCTTGGGGAGAAAAGCTCCAGATACATAGTAAAAAATTATAAAAAAATAATAAAAATAATAAATTATATAAACATAGCTATTTTGTACAAAGAGCATAGAACATATAAAAGGAGAAAAATCAGAGTTTTACAAATGATGCGGCATACAGTGGTTAGAATATTGAGAAACAAACACGATATTATACAACAAATGTAAAATTACTTGAACATACATTCAAAAAGAAGTTTCCATGGACAAACAGGATCATAAACTAGAAATCATAACTAAAGATGGCCTAAACACCTGGTTCACAGTACTATACACTAAGTGAAACTACACAGTACACTTGTGATCTAGGGATGTTGAAAGTCAGTAACAGGTGAAATTAGTCTGGTTCTGTACAGGAACATATCCAAGTTTTGAATAGGAGATCTTTTAGTAGGGATTTGAAAGTAGGTTTACTATTCAGACATCTAATGTCAAGGGGTAGAGAGTTCCAGGCCTTAGCAACTGCATAAGAATAAAGAGATTGGCCTGAACTATGTAAGCAATTGCTAACAGTCGGTAGGGCGGTATTGATACAGGGGACAGAAAAATAATTGTCTTGGGTGGCAAAAGCCAGGGTACCTTGGGCTAATAGCCTAGTACCTACCTATGAACCTATGGAAGATCTTAGTTGACTCGCAGTATTATGGAAGGTGTTTGTCATGAGGGATCTGCCTTTCAGTTGTAGACTATTTAAAAAGCCAGGTGGCTGCAATTCATTTGTATTGACCTACTCATCATCACATACATATTTTTAGGAATTTGCCATATTATGAATATTGTGGAGCTAGTCGTCTGTGTTCCAAGTGGTCAGGCTTCTAACAAGAAGCAGCAGATATTTCTTTAAAATCTCTTTCCAGGAAATATCATCTTACAAAGCCTCTGGTTAATAAAAGTTTCAAGTTAGATCAGCTTATTGTAACATAAGGTTCAATTATGTTGGAAGTGAATTACGTTATGTTATGGAATTTGATTTATTTTCTGTAAGCTTAAGATTTTTAACACAATTCTTGGAATGTAATTTTAGATGATACTTTTATTTGCATAATTTACTTCCTGCCAGACCTGTTGAAGTAAAAGCATTTATGATTATTTACTGCATAGTATTTTTTTTTCCCGATAATTCCTGAACAATGTTTTTTTATAACTGCGAGGGTACTTATCCCTATGATAAATGTATAGTTTGTGATTTTATTACAGTCAAAATACAGGATATAAAAGGAAAGAAATTTAAAACTGAAGGATGTTTAACTTGCAATTCTGAAATAGTAGTTCATGCTTTGAAATGTTCATGTAAGCTAGTTTAAATGAGTGAAGCTAAAATTCAGAAAGATGTTGCAGGAACATGGTTGTGATATTAAGAATGCTGCTGAATATAGCTTTGCTGCTGTTCATTTCAGAAATGCTCGTGGCAGTAATTTAATTGATTTATAGAGAAAAAAGTAGCATGATTAATTCTGAAATGTAATACTTTAAGATCAAATATTCTCAATGTTGATCTTAATCGGAAATCATTAATACAATTGTTTTATTATTTTTTTTATTGTTAACTGGATCTTTTATTTAACTGTTATTATCTGGTGTCATTTCATTACCTTGAATTTCTTTGGACGGAGGAGCTAAGTGTGTAATAATGTTTTGCCCTACTCAATTATTATAATAATTATTTATCATTATTATTATAAATATTATGTTATAAATAGAGTGCCGGACTCCTCATGCTACAACAGGAATCTACAGCACACATGTACCTGACCATATAAAACCCAAGCAGGGGACAGCAGCCCACTGACACAAGACGCCCCCCTCCTATATCCAAGCAAACATGAGCTCTGCAACACCAAAAGCTGAACCATACTGTATCTGTCCACATAAACTCATAGGAGTGAATGGCAGTCCACTTACATAGGACAACCACCCCACCCCCGACAACCAGGTAGCTGTCCCCCTAGGTAAAGGAAAGGCTTCCCAAAGTGGTGAACTGCAGAGATCTGATAAGTTTAGCATTGCAGAGAAAGACATCTTGCTACAGGCACTCTGGATACATGGGCAACACCTATTCCAGTTCCAGCAACATCTACAAGACCATGTGTGGAAAACAGTCTTGCATGATGTCAGTGTGGTTGCTGAGGAGGACCACCACCACATATCAATGTCAGAAGCACATAAGTGACATATGTTGCTCTTCACAGAAGTCATGTAACACAGCAGCAAAAAAGACAGTGCTGGGGATAGTTCTCTGTTAAGCTCAGCACAAACTGAAAATAATCATTTCTGGCATCCCTGCATGGTGATAAGGGGAAACAAATCATACATGGAGGTGTAAACACTGGTTTTGGAAGTGGCCAGATGCCTCATATCTCTCATAGAGGTCAGACAGGTAAGTAGCCATTCTGCAAGAGGTATACTGCCAAGTGTGAGTGCACCAACATCAACATGGCTGCACTATCCACTGTCCCTGGCTTTCATAGGTATATTCGGTATACAGACTCAGAGGACTGCTATCACAATAGGCATTTTATATTTAGTTGCAGAACTCTGCCTGTCATTAGCATGGAGGCCATTAGGCATGAGGGCTTGTGGAGTGAGCAGTGTCACACGATCATGTTATCTATTTTATCCTCAAGTCACACCTCTGATATGATAACATATAAAGGCTGTATCAGATTACCAGGCTAAGGTCTGTTCTCTGCCAGGGTCTGTCAATAAAGCCAACATGTACATCAACTCACAGTCTTAAGATAGATTGGTACTGTCCATCTCCCTTCTGGTTGGGCCTGCAGCTACCAGCTGGGATGGCACTGTAGCCCTCTACATGCACCCTATGAAATGCACTATGTGGCTTGCTGCCTACCCAGTCTTGTTGGGGAGCACCACTTTAACTTTATGCCACAGCAGTGGGCTAGCACATGTGTATGAGTGCTCTACATCTAATGTACAGATCTCCACTATACAGTGAGATAATGGTGCATCAGAGCACTGGCCCAGACATGTAGGCATCTCTCAGACTCAGGCAGCAGTTGCGCAGGTTGTAATCTTGACACAATGTTCAACTACCCACGTGGAAATGGTGATGGCTACCATTGTGTGTGGCCTTCGGGAGGCAATGCAGTTCAGGATTGTTGCAATAATCACCCTTGTACACTCCATGGTAGAAACTCCTTCATGCAGATGTTAACCAGTGCTGGCATTGTTGACCTGCACCCTAGTGCTATTCAATCCATGACCATCACAAGGTACACAGTCTGCACAGGTCACAGTTAGGTTTGGGGTATCCCTACAGAAAGACATATCTGAAAAAGATGACGAGGTAAAAAAACATAAGATACATTAGAGAATGTAGAAATTAGCTTTAGGTATTTTTTGCTTCTTTGTCAACCATAAGTGCCTTTCCTATTGGTCTTTATCCCATTCATTCCTCATCCAGTGTGGGCCAACCACTCTATGAGGTGACAGCAAACCATAGGAAGTTGTAATGAAGGTAAGTAGGCACGAATGTATTGTGTGTCCCACACTGCATCTATTAACCTCATCTGATGAGGAGGCCAAGTGCATCCTCATTCTGGCAGCATGAGGGCCTGGCTTAACCACCTCCATCCCTTTCAGAGCAGCCTCACCTGAGTATTACAAGATGAACTGTTTGAGTCCCTACCTAGTCCCCAATCTTCAGAACTATCTGATCATCCCACCCTAAAAAGTTGTATCATTAATTATACAGAGCTACAGGGCATTTTGTTATTATTTCCCAACCCCTCCTCTGGCAGCTAAACTGCACACCTGCACCACTGAAGTGGCTTGCAATTTGTGACAGTATGCATGTGCAGCAAAGAGCTCCATAAACTTCCTGACAAAGCCAATTACACATCCACGATCATGGTGGTACATCCCATGCATCTGCACATGCAATGATCAGAGGTAATGGGTGTGTCTGCTTCCTAAACAGCTTTAAGTGTGCAGTCTTCTTCTCTTTCAGCTTCCATGTTTTTTTTAGAAATGGGCTCAACTTATATTAGTCAAAGTCAACAAAATGAAATATCATTATTTTCTGTTGTCAAATTCTACAAGATTTTCCAAAAAGGGTCCTGCAAAGAATAATCTACTGTGGCTAATAACAAGCAAAGAGTGGAATGACAGTCATGGGAAACTTGGACTGGAACATTTTCCTGGATTACTTTTCGTGTCCAACTCTGTTTTTATTCACATCAATTAAACTGATTATGCTAACTAATGGGACTGACAAGGTTCTGGAAGAAAAGCATTCTGAACTGAATATGGATGTCTGCTCCTCGGAATATAAAACTGGTAAAAGATATGGCTGACACTTTCAGTGACTGCCTAACAATGTTTGCTGTCTAATGCTTGTTGTCTGTTGTCAGTACACAACCCATGAAGCACAGCACAATCGTGTTAATCACTTAACACCATCCTCTTCCTTTTCCCCATTTTCTACATGGGCTCGAGATGTCGTGTCAGCTGTCCTCATCTCTTTAGATTCACTAAAACTCTCTTATTGTCTTCAGTCATGCCTGACTGTTGCAAGTCATTTCTCATACAATTCATCCATCTCTTTGCTGGACACCCTTGTTTCCTCTTGCCTTCTCCCTGTCTGTCCCAAATCTTCTTCACCAAATTGTCTTCCACTTTCCTATACATGTCCCCAAAACACCACAATCTGTTCTTATTGCCGTTCTCCTCAACTGGTGGCCTCCTTTCTTTATTTGTCCCATGATGTGTATCCCACCACTCATCTCAGGCACTTCATCTCCATCACATCTAGGTTCCTCATCTACTCTTGCTGTCACTGCCCAGGTTTCTGTTCTGTATAGTAATACAGTAGCACTGGTCATGTCATGGTTTTCTGCATCTTACTTTTCAGCTTCTTTTGTATTCGTTTATCACCCATTACCTCTGACATGCTTTGGCAGGTGGCTGTAGCCCCTCTGATTCTAGCTTTGGCCTCCTCTTTCAGATTCTCTTCTCCTCTTTCACCCTTCCCAGATAAATGAAGCTGTTAACCTGTTCCACTATTTTCCCTTCCATCTCAATTTTCAGCTTCTTCTGATTTCCACCATTTGCTACAATTACAGACGTCTTATCTGTACTCAGTTTCATCCCATGCGCCTTCAGTTTTGCATTTCTTTCCCCTATCATTTGCTGACGTTCCTGTTCAGAGCCTGCCTGTAATGCCATATCATCTGCATACAGAAACTTTGTTGATCTATCCCCCTTGGCCTCTGTTTATGTAGTCCATCACCAGTGTGAACAGCAGTAGGCTCAGAGCTGAACCCTGATGCAGAACCACTCCCACTGGGAACCCCTCTGTCAGACCGAACACTACTCGTACTTGAGCCATTGTCTCTTTGTACATAACCTGCACTAATTCTACCAATGTTTCTCGGATACAAACTATCAGAGGACTGCCCAAATCAGCTTTCTTTGGACAGTGCCATATGCTAGGTAGGTTTTACTTACGTTGGTTCATGTTTTGTGTCAGTATGGGCAAGTGTTTACTTAACTTGGGAAAATTTCACTATTCAGGTATCTCACTTTTCATTATTTTCATCTCAGGAAAATGTCATTCGTTTATACGGGTGATGTTTTAAAGTAGATCCGCTTTCTACATCTAGGTGTGCCCAGTTGGACTCTTTCCTGTATAATCAAGAAGTACAAAAACACACTGACCCTCCCAGCTCATCACTGCACTAAAAAGTAATACGTGTTCTTCACACTGCCTCTATCTAGATTCTGAGGCTAATCATTTTAATTGTGCATTCTTCTTTGTCCTGGAAAATACAACACCAATACAATGGGGGAAAAATCAAAAACATTACATTGGAAGGATCACATCTGAAATAAAAGCACTAATCACACCCTAAGACCATTTATGGAAACTACCATAAAATTTGCTCTCTTTATCCCTTGTCCACTCAAAGTGTGTGTGTGTGGGGGTGGGCTTTGATTGGTGTGATTTCCCTACCTGTTGTGTTTTTTTCATTGGTGGCTCAGCGGGTACTTTCCCGGAAGGAAAAGATGATGTTCCGGTAGTTTATGATTCTGCACGTACAACGTTTTGGTCTCACCATTTTCACCTTCGATGATGTGGGCTGTGATGTTTTGAAGATACTGAGCAGCACAGCAGCATATTGGACATGCAATGATATGCAAATTCAAGATTTGATTGTATATAAAAGGGCTGTCTTTCACTCTAACCCACATCTGATGAAGTGTGATGAAACGAAAACGGATTTTCAAACAGTGTTAATGGAGCTGGAGCGTTTTTAGTGTGAATTTTTCTTTAAAAAAACATTACATATACTGGTTGCCTTTGTCCGTGGCTTTATTGGGTCACTTTCAGTGCACCTTTCATGGTTTTATTGGATTCGCATTGTGTACTTTTGCCTGCACTTAGATTTTATTTGTAACCTCAAACCAATCACTTGCACTATTTATCTACAACTACTCTCACATTAAAACTTGCTACATCTTTCTTCATATGAAAGCTCCTTAAGAAACTCACAGGGTCCACCTCTGCTTATGGTTTTATCCATGAATAGGTAATGATATTTTGTATCACAATTTGCTATCCCAACTCTCACATCGGTCATTGCAGTAACAAAGCTTAAGTGCACCATTTAAGGAAGAGGGCAACTATCACTTTAAATAAAAAATATCACATTAACTGTAGTCGGCAAATTCTCTATGTCTTGACTTACTTTCCCTTTACTATTTGTGCTGGAGAACCTCCACAGCACCTAAATGACAAGAGATTGGTCTGCCTTCTAGCATGGTTTTCACTCTGGTCATGAGACAAACTGCTCTGCATGACATAACTGAGAATATGTACTTCTGTAACCCTGGGTGAGGTTGTTGGTTCACTATTCTCTGAGCTTTCAAAGGCTTTTAATGCTATCAGGCATCATTGCTATCAGCATCACCTTTCAGAGTGTGGTATCTTGCTTAAGGGAATCTAGTGTTTGTCTCTTTATGATGGACACAAGCTACCAGATGGAGCACTGCTGTCTTGGTGTTTGTCTTCCCATGGGGCTAGTTGTAGACGTTAAGCAAGTGATTTCTGCAGTGTCTACTGACAGGAATATGAGGAAACCACATTGGGTAATGTAATGCAATTTTAGCTGAAGGACAAAAAGAAGGAAATAGTAGTGAGTGTGTGAAAAGAGTGAAAAGCAAAGGATGGTATGTAGGTGGTATGAGACATATACAAGCTTGGAGGTACTGAGGGATAACAAAATGTTGTTAATATAGATAGTGGTTTAGTAGAAAAACAGAGATAGAATACTAGGGGGTTGAATTATTTGCTAGAGTGGAAAGTTGCATATATGGGGGGATATTATTTTGTTAGTACACAATTATGGATTTAATAAGCTTATCCAAGGGATACACGTGCAGAGCCATATGTTCATGAGGTGTGTTTTTGAGGTCTGCTTTAAAAGCACTTTGGTTATTTATTTACCTAAGTAGGTGATGGATAGTATTCCACTTTTTGGAGATGCAGCTGGAATAAAGGGAGTATCCATCTTTGTTAGATTTGGATATTATGAGCAGAGTTTTATGAGTAAACCATAGTTTTCAGTTTGGGGAGTATGACTGATTGATGTTTTGTATGCTTGGGTACTTTTCTAGGCAGTAGATTATTTTGTAAGTGGTTGATAGCTGAGTGAGTGTGAGTGCAAGAGGAAGTTCTTGCCAGTTTAATAGCTTGAGTGCTATGCAACAATAAGCTCTATATGGTCGATCTGCAGTAAATTTGGCCACCTTGTTGTAACATTGCTCAAGCCTGGCTGGAGGCCTATATGGAGTTATGACTGGCAAACAGGCTTAGATCAGTGCTGGTAATAGGTAGACTGGTGCAATCTTTATTATTGCAGTGTCTCAGAGGTGCGTTTTTATCCTATAAAGAAATTCTAATGTTTGGTTATCTGTAGGATATGGTGATTGAATTTTAGGCATTTGTCTATGATGACATCTTGCAGCTTGGTGCAGGAGACTAGTTCATTCTGGGTCTTGTCTTTTGAGGTAATTGTGAAAAGTTGCTCATCTATGACTTTCTGTTAGAACATTGCATTATTTTAGTTTTATTGGGGTTTAGTAAAAGTTGTGAGTTAAGGGTGGCCTTGGTGGTGCAGCAGTCAGCATTGCCACCTTACAGCAAGAGGTTCTCTGGTTCGATCCTCGGCTGGGGTGCCTTCTGTGTGGAGTCTGCATGTCCTCCCTGTGATCGCGTGGGTTTCCACTGGGTGCTCCGGTTTCCTCCCACATCACAAAGACATTCTATAGGTGGATTGGCCACACTAAATTGGCCTAGGCGTGTGTGCATGCATGTGTGTGCCTTCTGTGGAAGGCTGTGCGCCAGGCTGGCAACTAGACACTGTAAAATTCCACTGCCAATCATGAGCAGACAGGTGATTCACTGTGGCGACCCCTAACTGGAAAAAGCCGAAAGAAGAATAAGGAAAAGTTGTGAGTTACTGAGCCAGCTTTTGATGGCTGTAAATGCTTTTGGGTTCTTTCTTGAAAAGATGATAATGTTTTGGCTGAACAGACTATGGTGCAGTTGTCAGCATATTACACAATGGAGGTGAGTTTTGATGCAGTATGGCAGAAAATGATAAATATGTTAAAACATAAATAAAAAAATGTCCTGAGTATGTGATGGCTATTGCCAAAAAGTCATAATTAAGTATGCATCATAACTTCCTTGACAGAGTCTTAGACTTGAAACCATTGATTAATTCAGGGATCTCTGCCACTTGCTCTTTGATACTCTGCCATGTTAGCATGGGCATAGCTTCTCTCAGAGAAGTGGTCAGTAGTTCTCTCTCATGAGGCAACAGAAGCTTTCATTTAACTAACCTAGAACTTAAAATGACTTTTCCAGCATGACCATGATTTATCTGTATTCCAGAAAACAATATACTAGTGACATACACACTCCTTGAAAATGTGTCCAGGGGTGACATGGGACAGACCCCCCCCCCCATGCTGTAAATTCAGCTCTCAAAATGTCAATTATTTACATATAATCAGGTGGAGACCTTTTGGAGATGTGCCTCTAACTTTATGAAAAGCATAGCCTGGCTAGAGAGCTCACATGTGTTGGTGCACCTTCTCTCTCCCATCAGTGGGGATGCCATGTTGAAGCCAGAATGCATACACATTTTCCAAGGGCTTACCATTTTAAAATACTGCAGAACAGATGGAATGCTGTATTTGGTGAAACCTATGACTTTACACTGAGACTAACTGGAAAAGTTTTATCCTCAACATAAGTGACAGTATCAGCAGTAGGTTTACTAGCTTTCACTTGAGGGAATGTTAAAAAAATAGAGGAAAACTTTTGAGTGCTGTAAATCAAGTATGGGTCCAGCTCCAGTATGGCCACCTGTATTTGTTTTATGTGGGCTGATATTCCTATGCATATGTAAATTACCCTTTAAGAATATCAGGTGTTTCAGCTAATGGCATTTCTAAATGTCCATGACTTTTTTCTTTTACTTTTAAGTCTTTTTTGGACAATTTCAGACCAATAAAGCCAAACCCCTCTAGCTGTGGACATGCATGAAACACCTGATATTCTTAAAGGGTAATTTACATATATCCCATGTTGCCTCTGATTCAAGAGGTTTAAGGTATCACACAGTGGAAATTCTAGTTTTGCTGGATTTTTCTTTTTGTGTTTTTAACCAATTGGTTTTCCTGTGTGACCTTTTTACTCATAAAGAAGAATTAAGAAACACAGTCCATTCCTGTCGGTCAGTCACAGTTACTCATTCAGCAGTCCAGCAGGCATTTTATCTCCCTATAATATCCTTTTTGGAAAACTCAGTACTGCAAATATGCAAGCTTAGTACTCGAGGGAAATTAGCTATGCAGAAATAATAAATGAATGAAAGTGTGGACTTTAGTTCATACACTCAAGTATAAGCAGAACTTTTCCTTTTAAATCATCTACAAACTGATTCAGTTTGACAGGAGTCCTATTGCAATGCCGAAGCATAAAGATACATTAAGTAAGACAGATTTTTCTGGGCACCTTTAATTCTGTTAAACATTCTAAAAGGTCACTTTCCCTTGGAACTTTTTAATGGATGTACCACAGATACATGTAATGTAATACAGCCATTACTCTGTCCCAGTCCTCTTCTGGTCTCAAACTCACTGAAACTTTCACCATTTCCACATTTGCAGGAGAATACCAAACCTGGATTTGCATTATAGCTGGGTGGCAAAAATGGCAGCTGTCTCATTCATTTTAAAGAACTACCTATGATGTTAAATATTTAAATAGTGCCACTGTTATTAGTTGAATTAATCATCACATTACAGTGAAAATCAATGAATCTAGCTAGGCACTTCCTACGCATTGTACAAATATGTATGTTCACTGATTACATATCAGGTAAAAAAAAATAAATAAGAAGCTGATAAAAGTATTTTAGTTTTATAAAAGTAATAATGTTTTGGAGGGAATGGGAGTGTTTAATCACTCAGGCTTCCTCCTGAGGATCAGACTACAATTTGGGTGTAAATCTCAACATCTTTGTCATGTGTTGAAGACATTATTGTTATTCTTTCATCTCTAGATGACTTTGCAGCTGACATTTTAACTTGTTCAAAGATACTGGGCCTCTCCAATGATAAAAGGTAAAATTTGATTGACATGTTCAGCAGGTTGCATCTCATGAAAACCTGGAGAAGGTAATGCTTGATTATACAAATCAAAACTTCTAATATCAACTTTGCTTGCCCCTTCACAGCTAAAATGTTCCTGCTCCACAGTTATCTATTCCTTCAACATCTTCAGACATCTGTATATGCCTTATTCTATGACTTGAACAGGTATACAAAAAAAAGCCTCGCAGCTCTGCTGCAGGTCACCCTGCTCAAACACAGCACTGCATAATATTCAAGGAGCTACACTAGGTAGAATTTAACATGACCACAGAACTGCACAAATCACATTTGCACATGTTCACACTTAACTCACTAACTGCACAACACTCATGTCAGTTTTAAACTACTGTTGCCCTTTTCTTTGACCTGGGTCCACACATTCAAAAGTTTTGTATGCATTGACGTTCCCACTGCTGTTGTGATTCAGTAGGTTTTAAATTCTGAGACTCGTAAGTACAAGTCCTGGAACTGTGAGACTGAATTTGCAAAACTGAGATTTTATATATACCAAGCATGAGATCACTATATCTGAGTATCTCCTTTAGTCTGAGGTTCTGAGATCTCAAACTCAGTGTGAGTAGCAGGGATGCGGGGGGACCTGTGAATTACTATAGGCTCATCGACTGCATTCTAATGAGGTTGTGCATCAATGCAGTGTATGTGTGCCGACTGATATTATAACTACAATGTTTATCTATATCTTTTGCTCCTGTAAGGTTACATTTTGATTAATTATAAATTCTCTTTATTGCCAGAAATGTACGCTGTTTGTTCCTCGTGCCTGGAATTTTGTACTGGTGCAATTACTTATCTTATTTTCCAAAGTATGTTGTTTTGTTTGCATATATACTTAGAGCTTCTCTCTCTGGGCCTCCACTATTAAACACCTCTGCCAGGATAAATCTTGTTCTACACTGGTTACAGCTGATACAAGTCTCCATCAAAAACCTTAGTGGAAAGAACACCATAGCAGATGATCCAAAAGTTACATAAGAAAGCATTTGGAAAGGCAGTTCCCATGAGAAGGATTAGAGCTTTAATTCAGCTAATGTTACTGTCAAAGAACAAGCTACTATATGAGTGCACTGGGATCCAAGCCATAGAAAGGATTCTGTTATCCAGAATTCCCACTGTAAGCTGTTTTAGAAGAGAGCATTAGTAAAGAAAGTGAGAAAGCATCTTGGCTGTCTCTGCACTACCCCAGTAAACAGACTGTACATCTAGTATCTCTGATGTCACCAAGTGGGAGGACACAACTCTGGCGGTCCAAACAACAATCTCCTCATTATCCCAGAGACACCATGTGCATTGGTACAAATTCAACAATGTCACATGTACAACAGCAACAGCTGATGGGTACCAAAATAGGCATGTATTCTCTGAAAATGTGGGTGACAAAAATTTGAGCTTTGAAGTCAATAAATAGCAGTGACTTAGGGTACCCACAGCTGCAAAATCATTGGATAAGAGCAGTGGGAAATCTGCAGACTTCCTCAGCCTGAACACTGAAAGTTATAGATGCCACTGATTTAGGGTATCCACCAAAGGAAAAAAGAGCTTGATGAAAGTGGTAAGACATCTTACAGAGTTCCTGTAGCTAACGTAATAGTCTTACTATGTGTACAGATATTTATAGTAACTGCTGTTAATTTTCTTCCAGGTGTGATTGCTGTTTTTTTGTATCTTTCTTGGAACGGTTAGTATTTTTCTTATCCATCACACTGCGTTTGCAATTGTAAATAGGTTCATTGATGTGTACCAGGCTGAAGTCCACTGGAGCTTTTTTTAAGCAAGGGCCTGGGAGATGAATCTTTTACAGGCTGTGTCCATTAGAGGCACAGGTGCCAAATCAGGGGTGAATTTCAGATTCCCCATCAAATTGTCCAAGTTACACTTGAATTAGGTTAAGGAGGAGCTCTGTTTCACATGGATGGGGAGTCTGTTCCAGAGAAGGGGTAGTCTCTGGGATATATACCAGTCTGTCCTGCAGGTTCTATTTATATTACATACAAGTTTTAAGTCTTTTGAGCAAGTAAATCTGATGCTGCTGGTTTTGTGGATATAATGGAGATCTATCAGAATGGGGTCTGAAGATGCCTTCTATGCCAGGCATAGATCTCCCCTCAACATCCTGTAGAGACAAATACAGAGACTGGGCTTTGAGGTGGTCTGCAGAGGACATGTTATTTACACCCCATATTCTTTCAGTGAGGAAACTCTGTGGATCTTCCAATAGCTGGATGTGCCTGGTTAGGCACATACTAAAGGGGACATTTGTAATAGTTGTGGGAGTTCTCTCCTTGTTGACATACTGATCGTTGATAAAGTTAGCAGAAGACAAAATAGCTTGAGGAAGCACAGATGAGAGGGAATTAAGAGGCAACACTGTTTTCATATCTACAGAGTTCCCTAGGCAAGCAACACAACACTTTCAAATGATTAATGAGTCTTTTTTCTGTCAAATAAGAATATTACACACTTTCTCCAACCCTTGCCTGTGTGTTTCCATAATTATAGGTTAAGCACAAAGTCACAGTTGTTACTAGTTACCAAATTTATTGTCTCCATCAGTACTTTGAATAAAAAACATTTTTTCCTCCTATGCTTTCATCCATCCATCGAAGACTCAGTTATATTCCTATATACAAAGCATCACTTACACATAGACATCCATATTCCAGCTTTTACCTGTATGTAAAACTGTACTGATCTCACTTTCCTCCCAGGCTTCAGTGCTCTTCCCATATACCAGAGTTTAAGCATTTGACCTTAAATACCTGTCATTTTACCATTTTTCCTGCTGACTTCTGATTTTATTCCATTTTATTCTACTTTGAACTCTACCACTACTTCCTAACCTCCTCTGTTTCCTTCGGTGGCAGTTTTCAGCTGCAATAACATTCATCAATCTATTCTCTTCAATATGTATCACCTGCTTCATCTCTGATCCTAGTCACCTATAGCTTATTTGGTTATCTCTGTAGCATTCTGTCTCTGTCTTTGTAATAAATGTCTTTCTTTGCAAACTTTTACTCAGCCTAACCATATTTCAAACATAAAATAGTGAAGCCAAAGTATAATTTCTAAGCTAAGAGAGGGAGAATTGCACAGTGGTTGGCCTTGATGCTTCACTGCTTGGCTTTCTAGCTTGATTGGCTGTGAGCTACAGTGCCTTCAATGGTTTGTCTGCATATCCTTTCTGTGCCTGTGTGTTTTTTCACTGGTTGCTTTGGTTTCTTTCCACATCCCAAAGATCTGCTGCAGGTGAATTAATAGCATTCAAAATTGTCCATAGGTGTGCATGTAGTGTGTTTATGTGTGTGTGCGCGAGATGTGCATAAAGTGGATAATCTGAGAATGAATGAATGTATGAAGTGGAACTTGCATCTTTAGAAAATGGAATCCTTAAAAAGTATTCAGTGAAAAATTAGATGAAATGGAGTCCTGTTTGTTTGTGTCTTTCAGCTTTTCCCAGTTAGGGGTCGCCACAGCGGAACTCCGGTCCGCTAATGATTGGTAGTTGATTTTTACGTGCCGAGTTACCAGCCCTGACGCACAACCTTCAACAAAGGTACGCCCATGGAGTCCTGTATGGTTCCTAATTTAATGCCCTAACTAATGAAAACCATTAAACTTCTCATGCATCTTTGCTGTCTCTCTGGTATCTCAGTATGACTTCCTTCATCTGCATAGAGGTCCTCAGAGCAATAATTCTTGTTCAGAGCTATGCCATCTTATCACCCCTATTTGTTAATTCATTAGATTTATAAATGTTTTGCAGATACAATCTGTAATAGCTTCTATGTTTTGACAGATTGCAAGATATGTTTCCAATTACAGCATTCTGAATGCATATTTCACCAAGGCTTTATGTTTTTTAAAGGCTGCAACTTAGAAATAATATGACACTGCAAGAACTGTTAAATTCTACAAATAATGCATGTACAGTGCTTACACTATTGGTTGGCATAGATTCATAGCTTCATTCCCTCTAGATAAAAGCTCACAAAACACAGCCACAGTGAAGTGAATCTGGAAAAGCAACTCAAATATTCATTTCATTTGGATGGTAGCCAGTACATCCTTATAAATGCCTGTGACTTGCATGTTTGATGCATTCCAAATGAAAAACTAGAGTCTGCTGAAGTAATAGCACTGCCTTCTATTTTGACAACTAAAAATTTGATACAAGCATTACAGGTCCCTGTTCCAGAAAAATAGTACAAACTAGGATGATACCTGCCCTTAACTGAAACAAAATGTTTGCTTAGCCTATATTAAAATGATAGCTTTGCTGTTTTGTCATCTACTGCAGAACCAGAAACGATTAAAGCTCAGGGTATTGTGTTTCTCACTGTATCTTAGTTAATAAATCTTTGAATATGTCTTGCATATATTTGATGTTCTGGTATATAATTTTCCTGGGCAAGCAAACCCACTTCAGCCATACAGAGTTGCTGAAAAGAATGTCAGTTTACTTGACCATTTGTATTCTGAACCACAAATGTGTCAAGGATGTTTTCTCTGCAAGTGCAATTGTTTTATTTTAAAGGGATAAAACTGCTTTATTTCATTCGTATTAAAACTGATCTTTCTAACTAGTCATTAGGGATGCAAACATAACTGGTGTGTGTGTGTGTGTGTGTGTGTGTGTGTGTGTGTGTGTGTGTGTGTGTGTGTGTGTGTGTGTGTGTGTGTGTGTGTGTGTGTGTGTGTGTGTATCCTACCATGGACTGACTTCTCATCCAGGATTAGTTTTTCTGCCCTGCATCTACTGTGCTCCATGTCAGACTCTAGCTTCCCTGTGACACTGAACTAGAAGAAAAACAATGATTCAAAAAGTACATGAATGAATAAAACAGATACCTCGTATGCTGAGCCACAAGCCAGTACTGAAATATTTAGCACCTGAGTACTTGGGTCAAAGCTATAGCTGCAAGAACCAATTAATGGTCCTCATCTTTGTGTTATCTCCATGTCTGAAGACAAAGTGTTTCTGGCAAAAGGAAAGGTAAAAGAAATGCTAAGACTCATTCATGGGAAGAAGGTTATAGCTTACGACAAAGAAGTTGGCAGTATAATATGCAATTTTAATACAGAAACAAAGTTAGCAAATAAAGCCTTTGCTTAACATAAACATCATTGTTAAAATACTCACAGTAGGCATGGCTTTGAATATAAGGCAACAAATACCTTAATATATTTTTTTCCTTTGCAGTGGAGTGGAAGAGGATGGGAGCATCAGAAAAGGTAAAAGACTGAAAATTAACATTTCAGAAAGCTCTAAAACTTGGGAACACCTTGTATGCATTTTTATCCCCTTATTAAATCAAAGATGAATCTATAAAGGCAGGATCATTGCATCCTACCACTTTAAAAAATAAATAAATACATAAAATACATTGCCACATGCACTTCAGATATCAAACCAGAAATAAAAAAATTAAGAATGTGCTTTTGAAAGTGGCAATTTCCCAAACATCTCCTTTAAAGAGGGCTTTGGCTCTCCCCGATAACTACTCAAATGTAGTAACTTAATAGTCATTGAACCATAGAGAAAGGGCAAAAGCAATTATTTCCCCTCCCCCCTCAACTGCAGCATTCAGATGCAAAAAATAGAACAGTAAAACTGCAACCAAGTTCAAAGTACCTCAAACCTCTGAGGGACCATATATATTGAACAGTGAACCTCTAAAAATCTCTTTGGCTCTTCAGAATGCAAATTAACACAAACAGAAAAGGACGAAATACAGTATTAAACTGTCTGTAATGCCATTCCATATCTAGGAAAAAAAAGGTGCATGTTGATTTATTTGTTAATGCAGGGGTTTAAGCCCCTGCATGACTTTGATACTTCAATATTCTCATCCAGACATTGCATGACCTCAGGATGAGTACAATAATATGCTTTATCTAATCCTTCCACTGCACCCTTTCCTGAGATCACGAAACGTCAGAGTGAAAATATAAGCATAGCAAGTATGTGAGTATTCGCCACAAAGTGTGTGTGTGTGGGGAGGGGGTTGCTATCTTGACAAATACATCGTTTCTCTTCTAAAAGCTCCTGTTTCTGTGGTAGAGCATTGGATTGGGGGACTCAACAATCAACATCCATCAATACTGTGACCTATGGTACTCCTGCCATGCTAATATGAATCACAATGTACTGTGCTTGATTTATATGAATACAAGTACAACTGCTGAAATAAAAATATTACCAACCACACAGTCACCTAACACACACGACTGAACAATAAAAAACAGAAAAAGTAAAGTACATCACAAAATATCAAAAACAACTAAAATGCTTTAATACCAACATAAATCACACCACCGAAATCTCCAAATATCATTCACAACTGCAAATTCTAAGAAAGCAAATCTAAATGCGCATCTATGATCCGAGAAACCCATACTACTTAATTAAATGAACTTGAGTCACTCTCCATTCAACTCAACACCATACTCACGAGTGACTTGACAACCCCACTGTAAAATGGGAATCATATATGACCTCAGACTTGCATGCACAAATATTCCAGAACTTTATCAACACAAATGCCCTGGACCAGGTAATCTGCATGCCCACTAGGGAGCCCAACATCCTTGACCTAGCCCTCACCAACATGGTGGAATGTTTCCTTCTCCAAGCCCCCCAGTGTAATATCCTCACTGTTCAGATCAGACCATAAAGCAGTGCCCTTTGAAATAAAAATAAAACCTGGCACACCATATAACCATGAAGCTTTTAGGAATCATTACAAGACAAAATTCCTACTTTTAAGTGATAACCTGGCAAAATTACAAGTCACCCCTCAACGCAGGAAACAGCACTTCCTTCAAGAAGCCATTCACAAAAAAAAAATTATAACCATGTATACAAGCTGTATGTAGGCGGTGGTACCTACCCCAAACAAAAATAGGACAAATGCAAACATGCCATGCTGGTGGAATCCCAAGATCAATAAACTGTTTAGCAAAAATAAAATCATGGCCAAAAATAGAAAATGCAATGTCCAGAAAGTTAAGAACGCCCACAAACTAAATAAACAGCTCAGGGGATAATTAAGTCAACCAAAGCTAAATTTGGGGTAAAGTTAGCCTCCCAGGCTCAAGTCAACAAGGCATTCTTCAGCTTTGTTCAAAACATCAATGGCAATACACAAAAATGTGCTGAACTAATTGTAAATGGAGCCACCTACAACAAGGCAGAGGATAGCGCAAATCTATTGGTCAATAAATTTGGCTCCAGTTTTACCCCACTTTCTCCCTTGTCACCTGTCAAGAAATACTCCCAACCATCACTAAGGAGCAAGTCCTTAATGCCCTCTTCAAGGCCAAAAACACTTCATCGATGGACTGGATAGTATCCCATTATGCCTCCTGCATAGCTTGAAACATGACCTATCAGGGTCACTAGAAGCACTACTAAGTTGTAGGTTCCAAACAGGCTTTGTGCCAAGTGAATGAAATACTGCAACTATTATCCCTCAGCACAAGGGCAGACCATCCATGGACCAGAAAAACTACAGACTCAGAAGCCTGACTGGTCTCATACGTAAGGCCATGGAAAGAGGAACCAAGCACATGATAAATAACAAAACAGGAACACTTCAAACATTTTTGGTTTTGTTGAGGGCAGGTTATGCCTACTCAACTTGGTGGACTTCTTCAAAAAGGACACCAAAGCAGTGGAAAAGGGCAAAATGGTGCATTCTGCCTATTTAAACCTGGCCAAATCATTAGACACAATAACCCACTAGGGCAATGCAGATAAGCTCATGAAATTAGGTATAAATCCTTATGTCACCCAATTGATAGTCAGCTGGGTAACAGATACAATAATTTATCCTGACTCCTTGTGTCCTACCTCCACAAAAAAGGCCAGTCACTAGCACACTTTTCCAGGGTTCAGTGCTGGGAACACTCCTTTTTGGCAACTTCTCTGTAGTCAAGGCCAACAACAAAGTCCTCAGGCTGACCAAGTTTGCAGATGCTGTCACAGAAGCTAAAAAGACACAAATATACTTCAAGAAGGCCTGACAGACTAATAACTGGCGTCAGCAACACAGTCTAAAGCTTAATGTCAAAAAATACATAATAGTATCTTTCAGAAAGAACCACCCCTGGAAATGACTGCATTGATAATGTGTCCTTAAGAGGAGATGACCCTCTAGCGAAGGATTTGAGAATGCATGTAGAGTGCGACTTGTTTTTTGACCATCATATGTCTACTGTAGTAGAGAAATCAATGAAGGGGACTGGAAGAAAGTAACTGCCTGCATGGAGAATGGAAGGGAAGACAACAATAGAGAGACTAGAAGATGGTACTAGTGATACGTAATATAAACTGTGTAACAATGTGCTAAGTTGACATATTATGACTATTTATAAATTACTAATTATAAAAGCACACCATGAAGAATTATAAATGTGCATATTACTGGTGTGGATAGATAAAGTTAAGAGAAAAACTAACATCAGATCATGTATAGTCTCCAAAATTCATCAGACCTGGTGTCAGACTAAGAAAATAAGACAGCTGACTAAGAATAAAGTTATCATAAACCATTTCATCAAGACCATTTGGTCAAATATGGTTTGTGGTTGATTGTCACACTGACTAATATACCAGATGGATGAATTACTTTTTGTAATATGTGCATGGTTCACTGACTTCAGAATCTGAGATGGAGTCTGGGTTGGGGTTAGATTTAAAGTTTAGGATTACAGTTAAAAAAAGATCAACTTTAGGTTCAAGGTAAAGTTTAGTCTTAGATGTAGGAAGTATATGGGCACTGTGCCTTGCTGATGAGGCACACTATAGTACTGAAAATGACTTTGTCTTGCTTTTTGTGTATTTTCCATGAATTTTTTATGGCCTAAATAAGAGTAGACTACGAAGTTTAAATTTCCCCTTGTGTGTGTGTTTTTTTTTCTCAAATAACTGGCCTTGTATACATTTGACAAGTTGCACTTGGTGATGTGTTTCAAACTAAACTGACAGATGCCACTTAATTGGCTAGGTACATACCAAATAACTTTTGAGAGAAAAGTCAATTCTGCCATCAATTACTTGCATCAGACCTGCATAATACACAGTCTCTTCTTGATGTGGCCATTTAAGACAGGAAAAGTGTAGGAGACCTGGTCTAGCAACAAACAATATGAAAACAGTGGAAGTTAACCTGAAGGAAAACATACTTATTGAAGAGGAGGAACTTCAGCACCACCAATTGTTTTGATTCACAAAATGTGGTTCCTGTTGGACAGATCTGATTTGTTAATTTCTGTGGTTGGTGATGACATGGAATATGAACAAGAAAAAACAACAAATGTCACATCCAACACCATTAACCCTTTTCCAAGTTTAGAAGACAGGATTAAGGCTATGAGCTGCTAATAGTCTTTATCCTGAAGTCTTGTGTTTCATTCCTTGTTTCTGTTTGCCTGCTGTGTGATTCTGGCAAAGGATTTAAACTCACATATCATCTATGAAGAAAGATAGATGTACCTAATGGGTTTTCTAGATTAATAAATACAGAGAAGTAAAAAATAATAAAGGCACTTGACATTCTACTTCAAAGGACAATATTACTCAGGCTGAGATACACAAGGGTACTGCAAAGAGAATTTGATTCATTGGTAACTGGTGAAAACACATCAACAAAAAACATGGTACTGGAAGTTCTTTCCTCAGAGAATATTTTGAGGACTTGATGTCTAAATCAGTTGTATTTTATTTCTATGTTCCAACCATTGGTTAAGGGGTTGAATGGCAATATGTTGTAGAGTGTATCAAAGCAGCAAAAAAGTCTGCCATAACAAAGATAATACTTTATGATACAGTGACAAAAATGCAGTTGCAAAATGGTTAAATCTTGGTAGAACTGAGTTTAATATAAAAACATTAGATAAAATATACTTTAAGACAAACATAGTAAAACTTCGTAGGTATCCTAATAAAAAAATGAACTTGGTCACAAAAATGGAAGCAGATCCTAGAATTCTCAAAAGGTTTAAAGCACACGGGGCTGGTCAAGCAATATGACACACAAGCTTCTCCATGTACAATTCACCATAAGCAAAGTCCCATACAATATCTTTACATGCTATAGGACCTACTTTATGACCCAGAAAACCCACACCACAAGTTTAATGGAGTTATTCCCCATTCAACCCAACACCATACCCAGGTGACTTCAACTACCACATTATAAACTTGCAAATTACCACATTAATAATGCACCACTGAGAGCAGACTCAGTGGCCATAGATTTGGGGATGAACGTAGACAGAAACTTGGTCTTTGACCATTCTGTATCTATTGTAGTAAGAAAGTAATTTTATATTGCTCAACTTGTAAGCAAATACAAGGATGGCCCCTAGGTCCAAAGATGTCACTTCTGTTGATCTTGGCTGTCAATATACCAATCATAGAAAACAATGACCCCTTTGATATGTACCTGACCAGGCAAATGCAACAATTAAAGCACTGCTAGAGCTACCCCACAAGAAGAATTTATGGTGAAGGCACAATGTACTATGCAGATCACCTCAAAGCCTTATCCTTACACTCTGTCTCCTACAGGTTGCTGAGAGGAGATCTGTTTGACCTAGAAAGCATTCTTGGATATACCCTTAATGGCCATATTGCAAATCTACAAGACAAATAGCATCATAAACATCCAATCCAGTGGCCTAAACCTCATCTGTAGCATAAGACATGCTGGAGGGACAGGAGTGTGTCTCAGCAACTGCCCCTTCTGGGGCACAGGTTTCTCCTCCATGCAAAGCAGAATTCTTCCCTGCACATATTCAAGCACAACTTGAAACAGTGGATGGGAACTTATACATTTACCTCTGGTTTGGTACCGATGTCTCTGTTAGACAGAGGTACCTTGTAAATGATTGGCTATTCATGGCAGAGTTTCATACAACTCCACATAAACCTATGGGACCAAAACCTGCCTATTATTTCTGGGAACCATGGCTAGGCTTAAAAAGGCCTGTTTAGGTTGATACCTCATAATCCCTTACAACCCACTGACCGTGCCAACTTCTGGCTTACTGCCAAAAGATGAAACAGTACCACCTTTTTCTGTGCATTAATCCAGCAATCCTCAGGGGATTATAATTGCTAGCATACCAAAGCAATCAGAGGAGTATCGTCTACTTTGAATTACCAATTACTTTGGCATTTAATCAACCACACTGTCTCACCACCACAGACAACTGCCACAAACACCTAGATTAAATGGATCAAATTTAAAGCATTTTTTGCAGGGGGTTGCGCCCCCTGTCCCTTCTTGGTCTCTACATATGCTATCTCTGATGTTCCACCAAGTCAGGTTAAAGGAAATGCTTGAGTTCAGGCACCTAGCCATTGTGACATTTCCATGTGGTACATTTGGTTGGGGATACATGGGTGAAGTGAAATTTAGCTGCGGAGAAATAGGGCTGTTGTGAATTCCCTGTGGGCAAACAGAAGAATGAAGTGCCTTGCCCATAGCTTTAATAACCAAGTGCATGGGGGCAGAACTAATGAGTGTTGTGCGCAGTGTACAGTACATGCATAAGTAACTACAACATGTAGAGGTGTGCTATAGCATGGAGAATGTCCCGCATGCTAGTGTAGTCAGATTTAGGTTCCAGTATGCATTTTAGGTAATGTTCTCTAGACACTGTGAAAGGAGTAGTGGTTCACACGCTGCACTTATAAAGATGCTGCCAATTGTGTACTGCATTTTTACTGCCACTGACATGCCCATTGGCTAGCCTGCTGTTGTTGCCTGCCATACTGCCTGTTATCTTATGTTGCCTTGTGGGCCATGGACATTATTTCCCCCCTGTGCATTTGGTTGTTGAAGTTGTGGGCATGGCACTGCATTCTTTTGTTTGCCCACAGGGAATTCACAACAGCCATATTTCTCTGCAGCTGAATGTCATTTAAGCCATGTGTCCCCAACCAAATGTACCACAGGGAAATGTCACGCTGGCTATGTGCCTGAGCCCATATATGTAAATATATATACAGTGGATATAAAAAGTGTACACACCCCTGTTAAAATGCCAGGTTTTTGTGATATAAAAAAATGAGACCACAATAAATCATTTCAAAACTTTTCCCACCTTTAATGTGACCTATAATCTGTATAATTCAATTGAAAAACAAACAAATCTATTAGGGGAAAAATATAAAAAAATGTACAATAAGCTGGTTGCATAAGTGTGCACTTTTGCAACTTTGTGCAATTTTGAACTTGTGAAGGGAATCCATATATACATTATATTTCACACACACATATACAATAAATATTATATACACACAGGCATATTATATATTTATTTATTATTTTTTTATTTTATTTTACATTTGTTTTATATATATATACATAAAACCAAGAAAACACTGATGAAGAAAATTATTAAAATAACAAAAAAACTAACTTCCGAAGGCATCTGTAAAATGTAAATAAAACTAGGTATAACACAAGAAGGAAGAATGCAGCAAGCAGAATCTGTGATTGAGTGTGCTTTTATTCTTTATTTAAGAAGTTCTTAAATAAAGAATAAAAGCACACTCAATCACAGGTTCTGCTTGCTGCATTCTTTCTTCTTGTGTTATACCTAGTTTTATTTACGTTTTACAGATGCCTTTGGAAGTTTTTTTGTTATTTGAGTTTTATAAATATATATATATATATATATATATATATATATATATACACACACACACACACACACACACACACACACACACACACACACACATATACACACACATATACACACTATATATATATATATATATATATACACATACACACACACACATTATATACATGCACACACACACAAACACATTATATATTTGTGCATATATATATATATATATATATAATATATATATATATATATATATATATATATATATATATATATATATATATATATATCTACTTTGAAAGCTCAAAAGGCCAGATTACTGAACATGATTTTTCCAAGACATCAAAGCCTTGATTTCCTGAACACATAAGTTTTACCACGGTAAGTAAACGCTTGCCCAAAATTGCATGGAAACACACCACAGTATGTAAAACCCCCCAAAGTGGGGGGCTGCACCCCCTATATCCCCAGCTATATATACCAACTCCGGGATTGCACTACAGTGGGGACTGGGGAAAAGGGAATATTTTCCCGTGTTGAGCAAGTGTTTATTTACCCTGGTAAAACTTGCACATTTGGGAAATCGAGGTTTCAATGTCGTCGTCTCGGTCTTCTCGCAAAAAACATATTAGGTAGTCTGGCCTTTCGAGCTTTCACTGTAGATCCATATACATATATATATATATATGTGTGTATACATAAAAATGCACACACTCCACTCAGTGTGGCCATATACCCTGTTGGTTAACAAAAGTAGACAGTTGTTTTGATGAATTGGCTGTGTAATATAATTATTGTGTTGGAATGAGACTGAGAAACATTGGCACTACGAAGTTTTTCCTTCTCTCTACTATTGTATGATGTCAGCTTTAGTATACATACCACTGAAAAGTGTGTGGGAGCGCAGGGGACTTGTACCCTACAGAAACACTTTAGGTTTAACAGTGTGTGAAGCTTCAGTATGTGTTCTTGTCATTGTCTTGCAATCAATGGCGCACATCCATCAATCAATATATAGACAGATCGATAGATAAAGAGGAGTGTGTTTGTGTGTGTTCATAGATGTTTACTAGGCTAATGACCACAAGGGCCTTTTTAAGCCTAGCCATGCATCCCAAATCTCTGATGACTTCTGATACCCCTGAGAAGTGTAAGCATGGACCTGGGACGGGAGATCGCAGATATACCCCAGGGATTACCTCAGTGTCACTGCTCGACAGAGGCACAGCAAAATAAGGGGTATAGTTCCCCATATTAAAGGGGTGGCGTAAGCCACAAAACGATGGGCTAGGCTTGTAAATGCCCTCGGGCAGATAGCCTAGTATGAACCTATGAACCTATGAACCTATGAACCATTTACAGGTTACCTGTTTGCATGTTGCATGCATTTCTGCCCTAACTGTAATCACTGTTTTATAATATTCTACTAGGTCTGCAAATGACCTCTACCCATGTGAAGCTTCCCAGTGGCAAATTTTAAATAAAGAACAATAAAGCTCGTAAATGGTATGAAAGCATAGTCATCCCTGAAGGAAGCAGACATAAAATAGATAATATATGTACCAATAAAAGCAGCATACAAGACAGGTAGTGCTTGGATATAAAGTATTTTAATGAAGGATTGTTTCTATAGACAAATGGCATTTCTAAAATCCCATTTGTTTCATCTGTGACTGAAAGAGCAGTTCTCAGGCAATTCAGAATATCAAAATGACACTTCTGGGTTTGAAGTGATTCCCTTCTGTAGACTTTGTGACATTTTTTCTACAAGACTTTATATTATTATATTCTTGGGGTAAAGAGAAAATACTTTTACAGGAAGCAAGACTGTGGCATAATTTCATTTCACTACAGTCTCTCTATTACACACACACACACACACACACACACACACACACACACACACACACACACACAGTAAAACTTCTAATCACTGACAGAAACACTATTTCTGTGCATCATCTTTTATTTTTATTGGCTGAAAACATAAGGCGAGATATGTTGATATAATAGATTACATTTTTTTGTAACTGGACTTTGGGATTTGAATTGTCAGGCAAGTCACATTGAGGTAAAGCTCTCAAATCTCCTCCTACCATCAAAAAAGAATAAGGGAGTATGTCCACGTATGGTAAAAAAAAAAAAAAAAAAGTTAATATTCCCTTTCATCTGCCCTAAAATGGCAGATCACAGTAAGCTTCAACAAAATCACCAAACCATACCCAAACAGGTGCGAACAGACCAGTGTTATGTCCTGCTTGCCATGATGTTAGCAGTAAAGTCTAGGAGCTTGTTACTGCAAAAATAAGATCTGACCCAAGCTTTAAATGTTTGATGTGCGCTTTATATCCATATATTACATATACTGCACAATGTGCTACCATTACATTATTCATTTCAAACATAAATCATTCTTGGAAGTTAAATGCATACTTTGCTGTCTAGACTTGTCCTTACAGAGAATGTGGAAGCATACATAAAACATCAGACTACCCTTCATTAATCTAGAGTAATCACAAAAGAGAACTGACTCCAAGTATCCATAATGCAAACTCAGTTTAGATTACCTTTAAATGCCCAGGGCAGACAGTCTTCCCCTCCCTGCCAAATAAAGCATATTTATTTACTCTAGAAACTCTTAAGTAGAAAACACATCACAAACAATTTTGATGATTAAGTAAAAAAACTGTGTAATGAATATTCAAAGCCCTTTCCATTAAAGTTTGGTAACATTTCATATAGGCAGACTGGCCTCTCATACATACCTCAGTGTTCAAACATTGCTGTAGGAGATGTAGCCGCTACAGTGGTATTTTTTATACCATTGGACTTATTTTACCAGACCACTGGTGCAAAGTTAGAGTGCCTGCCTGGGCTGCAGGTATCTGTTTTCTGGTTACCATCTCTGCTAATTAAGAGCCAGCTATAGAGTGGGCACATTTTGTGGACAAATATATGTATGATATCAGAATAGGGACCTTTAGTGTGGGCTAGACCAGAATTCAATAGTAGCTTAGAAGCTGACAAGGCAGTTGAGGAAGGAGGGCAACAATAAGCATGTAATGCCCATTCAAGTATCCTAGTGTAGAAGCAGCACCTATAGGTTAGACAGCCAGTGTAATCATCACGCATAAAGGCAAAGGCATGGAGAAAAACATACCCAGGACAGCATCATTCTCCAATTCAGCTTACTGAAAGTATGCTCTTACATTTAGGCCAAGCACAACAGGCACTTCATTGTGATTGACTGATAAGAAGGGGAGGGACTAAGGCATAAGTGAAAAATCTGTACCATCCTTGGATGACAGCCTACCAGCACACACCTCTCACTCCCACTGCCTGGATACAGGTGATTTTATTTTCATTTTTATTTTTTAATTACTGAAAGATATTCCCCTCTGGAAATGGGATGCCCCACCAATGGAGTGATGCAGGATGATGATGGCAGGCAGGATGGAAGGATCAAATGCGACAATGGGGTGTGGAGTGATGCAGGATGATGATGGCAGGCAGGACGGAAGGATCAAATGCGTCAATGGGGTGTGAGTGGAGGCTGCATGGCCAAAGGCTGGTAAGAGCCAAAAATAAAATTAGAAAGCTCAATTTTCAAGAGGGGAAAATTGGTTTCTTTTGAGCTGCATAAGCCTCATACACAGATAATTTAGGGAGGTGTTCAAACTCTCCACAAGACGTGTTTTGTGTCTTTATTTGTTTTATTCGGAGACACCTTCACTGAATTTGATTCAGCTATGATGAATTTATTGTCCCAAATAAATTACAAAAAATGTGTGGTCGCCATGCGCAATAGAAGTAAAACTTCTGTAAGGAAGTGTGAAGGAAAACAAATGGTACAGTACAGTATAAGTTCCTTCACAGTTCCTTAATTAAGTTTCACTTCTACCCCGCTTACAGACTACGCACATATTTTTTTTCTCACAAACATTAAAATTTTCTGAGCCTGGTTCCATAATATAGAAGGATAAAGACCTGACCACATCATAGATGACCCTCATTTGATTAGTGGCAAAGGTGTCGGGGGAGCATGTGGAGGAGTGTGGGAGTGGGTATCTGATATATGCTTTCCCATCCTGTGAGGGATGGAGACAGTATGTCTCACAAACATTAAAATGTTCACTTTTCTGAGCCTGGTTCCATAATATAGAAGAATAAAGACCTGACCACATCCTAGATGACCCTCATTTGATTAGTGGCTCAGGTGTCGGAGGAGCAGGTGGGGAAGTGTGGGAGTCAGTATCTGATGCATACTTTCCCATCCTGTGGGGGATGGAGACAGTATGTCTCACTGCACCAATTATTCCATGAAAAGCATTTGGGATTCAGGTAGAAGTTGACGGTGTGGTGTAGCTCACACAACAAATGAGCTAAAGAGCTGTTGCTCAAACTGGACAATCAATACTCAAGCATGTGTTCCTGAGGGGAACAAGCAGGATTATGCGGTGCTGATGGGAAAGTCAGATACTGAGGGTAGTGATGGTTAAAAGAAATTCCTCAGTTTTCTGCAAATCTTTTCTACTGCTGACTGACGGAACAAAGTGATGTTATCCTTACTGTAACGATGAAGGTTTGCAGTACTTGTAAAATCCACTTGCTGTTTCACAATCTCATTATTCTCCCTTGCTGAATCCTTATCTCCTGTTCTATCTGTAAACCAGAATTTAAGATATCACACTAGGGCAACTCAGTACATGTAAATTCTTGCAGTGATCAACTCATTCAGTAGGTTCACCCCATACATTCTGAAGAATGAGTCTTCCTCACATCCAAAGGCTGTGCCAATAGTCTCTGAGTCGTTATTAATAGACACTTAAAATATTTAACTTCTTAAACTATGGTATGCTTAATTTTCCAGCATTCTTGGGAAATGAATTTGTCAACCAAAAGTGACCTTGAAGGGCTTCTCTTCAGCTTCAGTTCACACCCCTATTAAGATTAAACTGTTGAGTTACTCCTGATATTACACATCACTTTCCCATCTAGACAATTTACTGCCAGACACAACCGGCACAAACACAGGAAAGCACTGCTACAACTGATTTCTTAAAAAAATGTATCTTGTCTGTGGCTGCCAGGTATGGCTCACTCGCTGTCACTCTTCACTCTCACTGTGTGTGCGTAGGGGGGTCGCTCTAATTCTTCATTGTGTGTGTGTGTGTGTGTGTGTGTGTGTGTGTGTGTGTGTGTGTGTGTGTGTGTGTGTGTGTGTGTTTGAAAAGCTGAAGTAGAAGTACAGAAGTCAAACGCTGCCGTTAAGGGCAGAGTTTGACTTGCGTACTTCTGTTTCACTTTTCCATTACACTCCAAGCTCTCACACCATCCCATAAGAAGTTTCACTTAAATAAAATAAATGTGTTGTTCTTAGACTCTATTGCTTAACTGTGTAACTCTGCACAAGTCACTTAAGATGCTGCAGGCTGAGTTAAAAAAATGTCCATGGAGAACACTGCTCTAGTCTGGAAAACAAATGCAAACAAATAATCGCATAGATATAACAGTGATTGATAGTCAGCTAAGATGGACACAGCTTACACAGTTTCTTCAAGGCTCTTGTTATGAAGAGGATGTAATTATGAGGGATCTAGTCTCAGCACAATTTAATGCATATCTGAGACTGGGCACAGAGGTCACACTGGTCATGGAGACTGGAAAGTAGTAGTTTGGGTAAAATAAGATGTGACAATGTTAATAGTGTCTTGGAGAGCTACTTTCCTCGCATACAAATAAAAAGGGACACAACTCATGGCCCTATTTGTCTTGCTTTGACAGACTCCTCCCCCAGGATTCAATAACACCTACATTAAGTGTACGCTGTTCTGAGTGAACAGACAACAGACATAACTCACACCTTCTTCCTCCTAATTTTCATTTTCCTACTGATATTCTTGCAGCTTTAAATACTGATAGGAATTCATAAAGGTTACCACAAAGTGTAGACTACATGTACACTTAGTGTAACCTTTCTGAGAGATTAGAAAGCACAAAAAAATGTGATAAGAATCTTCTTGAATACATATAATGTACACTTAGTGTAGGCTTTATTGAATCTGGCACTCTATCTTTGTATTTGGTTTACTGTGGTAATGCAAAAGGGTCTTATAGTAAGGTTCATATGTTATTACTAGGAGGTTGATTAAATTGATCATTTGTTACCTAGCCACCACAAATTTCCATTACTTATTCCCCCCACCGGAGGGTTAGAGGAGACTGGCATTGGGAGAATTTGCAGCTATCCATCTATTTATCTAGACTGTGAAGAAAAATATGGAGCAGCTTTGTGTAATATAAAAAGGAAGTCTGAATCAGAGTGGAATTCTTTTGAGATAAACTTCTGTGTCCAGCCAGTAACCTGCAGATTTTATTTATGTTACAGCAAATGTTTAGATCTTTTGAGAAGGTGGACAAGGTGCTACAGGTTTTGCAACAGTGTAGGAGGTCACAGAAAACTGGGTTTTTTGAAGCCTTGTACACAAGGCAGAAGTCACCACTTTGGAATCTGTAAAAAAATAAAGATGATAATGTTTTAAGGGAATCTGTGTATCTCTTGTAAATCATGCCAAAGATTCTCTTGGTGAGGAAGAACTGGAGTTTTTTTTCCAAGTTGAATGGTGTGGTTGAACAAATACACACCAACGGGAACATTACGTTAAATTATGGGTCTAATAAAGGAGGAACAGAGAGGGTAGAAGCAATCTCAGCTAAGATGGACACAGCTTACACAGTTTCTTCAAGGCTCTTGTTATGAAGAGGATGGAATTATGAGGGATCTAGTCTCAGCACAATTTAATGCATATCTGAGACTGGGCACAGAGGTCACCTGTCAACAGGAACAGACACCAAAGGTTTTTTACCAGGTAGCTCAATCATCTTTGGTGCAGAAGACTGTGGGTTCTATTCTCACACCAGGTAAATAGATTCACTTTACTCAAAGCTAACACTGCATAAAGGGGGTGCTGTACTCCTACTTGGGCCATTCTTACAGAAGACATGTTATACTGAGGCCTCATCTGTCTGAGTTGGTGGTAGCAGAGGTGGATGCAAAATATTCCATGGCACTTATTGAAAAGGATAGGAGAAATTTCCCGGTGCCCCAGACAAATTTCCCCTAGTTAGTATGAAAACTGCCTTAGGTCTCCCTTAAAAAGTGGCCATTGGTCTAGTGGGACTAATAGAAATAGAATAGTAGCTCCACAGACCAATCTCAAGCCAGTCAACAAGTCAAATAGCAAAGAAGAGATAACAGCTCAAGAAAACACATTTATTATTTAACAGTATGTCACAAACCACAATTATAAAATAAAAGCAAGCTTTTGCAACCGCTGAGAAAGCATGCTTGGGTTTTATAATTGTGATTTGTAGTGCACCATTAAAGAATACTCACATTAGCTTGAGCAGTTACTGACGCTTTCTTTCTAGGTGGACTAACCTGGTCAACAGAATAGGTATGTATAAATAAATAAAATTACTCATTGGACCTAAAAAAAGAACAAATTTGATGATCTAGATCAGCCATTTAAGTTCCTTTTTTCGGCTTCACTTCCCTTTTCTAATTTACATAGTATTTTCTGTGCCTTTATGTGTAGGTCTCTTTGTAGTTACTAAAAGGTGTTTTTTTGTTTTTTTTATATAACTTTAATTTTAGACATATTTTTATGGTGCCACCAGTGATCAAACTGTGCAACAAAAGTCCAACATAAAATGCTTAAACAAAATGTTGGTCAAATGTCAACAACTGCAGGATGCTTTTTACATCCAAACTGTTAGTCCATTTTAAGCCACCAAATAATAAATATACATTCCACCTGAATGAAGGTCTTTCAAGTACTAATATTAAAGTTAAAATGCTGGAGTGTTTCAACTCACTGACCAAATCTTTGCTTTCAGATGCTAGGCCTAAATGGTGTTTTACCTGAAAGTTTAAGCTTCTTTTTTTTGGGGGGGGGGATCCATCATTCAGTAATAGCTTTCACTGAATGTAATATCAAAATTCAAACACTGGACCCCACCCAGTTTGGGTTCGTGAAGGGCCGATCTTGCCTCCTGAACTTGATTGACTTCTTCAAATCAGTCTCCAGAGCCATGGACAAGGGTAAGGTGGTCCACACAGCCTATCTAGACCTTGCCAAGGCCTTTGACACCATCCCCCACTCTGGAATCATAGGTAAACTTACTAAGCTGGGCATTAATCCCTACATCACCCAATGGGTTGCTAACTGGCTTACTGATAGAACCCACACTGTAAAAGTAGCAGACTCCAAATCCAGCTCCAGACAAGTGACAAGTGGAGTACCTCAGGGTTCAGTCCTGGGACCGCTCTTGTTTGGCATCTACTTCTCTGAAGTACAGGCCAACACTAAGGGACTCTGGATAACAAAGTATGCAGATGACTGCAAACTGGGAGCCATTATTGAATCCCCAAATGATGTGGATACTCTACAAAAGGGCCTTACAGAAACAGATGCTTGGTGCCAGAGCCATGGGCTCAAGCTCAATGCCAAGAAATGTATAGTTATCCCCTTTGGGAAAAAACATGTATCCATGAATTACCATATAGGTGGCAGTACACTAAACACTGAAAGTTTGATAAGAGACTTAGGGACACAGGTGGACAGTGGTCTCACCTTCGATAACCACATCGCCACAACAGTCAGGAAATCCTTCTATGTGGCACACCTCATCACTAAGGGCTTTTCATCCAGAAAAAAGGAGGTCATTGTCCCACTGTACTCATCCCTCATTAGACCCATTATGGAATACAATGCCTCATTTGGTATGTACCTCTCAAGACATCTGCAACAACTGGAAAGGCCACAGAAATACCTCACTAAAAGAATCACAGGCGTAAAGCAGATGCCCTACACTGACCACCTTAAAAAACTCCAGCTATACTCTGTCGCATATCGTCTACTCAGAGGCGATCTTTGCTTAACATACAAGGCCATGTCAAACCCAGAGCTGTTGGACATGCTACACTTAAAGAAATCCCAATCCCTCAGAGCCACACGCTCCAGGGATCTAAACCTTGTCATCACAATAAACAAAAGATGCTGGAGGGATAGGTTCCTGACCCAGAGACTCCCCAGACTCTGGAATAGATTGCCCATACATGTCAAGCAGAGTGCCTCTTTGGTCTTCTTCAAAAGGAACCTTGACGATTGGATGGGAGAAAGGAAATTCACCCCGGCGATCACGTCAGTTGCCCTGCTAGACAAGGGTCCAGGGAAGTAAATAGTGTGGGAAGAAATAGCCAGGGAATTGTTATGGCTAGGCTTGTATAGGCCCTAGGGCCGATTGCCTAGTACCAACCTATGAACCTATCACTGATAACCAATTTTCCAAAGTGGCTAGTCCTTAATATGACATATTGTGTGTTGTACTGTGAGAACACAATATGTGCATATGTTGTTTCCTCCCTTGCAGGTGCTTCTCTTTTCAGTTATGGTTGTGCAACTGCAGATTTTTGTATAACTAATGGGGGGTGGCCAGACCGAGACTGCTGTGCAATAGTGTCCGAGACATCAGCAATGCTTCTGACAAGGATTTTACATTTGATTTTTCCTTGTTTCAGGTTGATGAGGATTTTGAACGCTTGGGAGCTCGTCCTAAACGTACGCAACCTGTATAAACATATGCTATGTCAGCGAAATCAAAAATGGACATAGTAAAAGGCACTGTTGTGAATTCATCTAGCCCAAGGGGCAAAACTGTTAATGCTTCACCTACTGCACATGAACTTGGTAATTTAGATAGATTTTTAATTAATGATTATGATTTTAAAACTAAAGACAATCAAAATAAAATGCATTTAGACAATTCTGCCAGGTATAAGGGTACAGTAAAAGATATGATATATAGCTTAGGAAAATTGTTATTAGCTGTGAAAAGTGTAAACATTGACAATGCATATTTATTGAAATGTATCAATTTAGGTATTGTACCGATGGGATTAAGGTTTTTTAAAATGCCAATGGGGGTAAATTTGGATGAAGATACTAAGACGGAGTTTAACAAAATGTTTGACAGCTTTGGTATCAGTTTTATGAATTTAATTATAAAAAAGAATGATGAGAAATTAAGTGGGTTAGTCAATGAGGTGGAGAAGTTAAATAATGATATTGTAACTGATATGGTGTTCCCTCAATGGAAGGACCTATGTGAAAAACAATTTAAACTAGCTGAAAGTAGAGCAGTCTAGATATTTGACAGAAAGAATAAGGAATTGTCACGTGATATGGAACAATATCATTACCATAGGGCATATTTATGGAAATTGGAGACTGATAGGGAACATAATAATGTTGTTTTAGATGGTAGGGAAACCCATAAGGAAATTGGATCAAATGTTCAAGGGGGCGATATTTTACACCTTCATACAAAAGGAATTCTCGACAAGGGAACCATCGAAACAGATGGTAAATAGTGATACTGTAAATAATGATGTTTTTTCCTCGCAGCCTGAGGTTGCTCCCACTATTGAACCTGTTATGGTTAATAGGATGGCACATAGAAAACATGTTGATGAGGTGGTAATTGAACACAATGATTTGAAAATATTTAATTACATCAGTTTGAACATCCTGGAAGAACATTTTTCTTTATTTAAAAAAGGTATGAAATACATACCAACAGTAAGATTTAATTTGGCTGACACCATAGCTGAGGTTAAGTTATACTGTCGTAGGCTTAACCTGGCCCTTACTATACAAAAGAATGCAATGAATTAAGGAGAAAAAGTACTTTTGTACCCATGGCACATAGGAATGTTTCAAATTTCGAAGACCTTACTTGTTCAGACATATATAGATATAACAAGAGAAGTAAGACTTCTATTATTAATGATAACCTTTCCGCACAGGAGAGGAAGTGTTTGAACGAGTTAGTCTGTGATAAAGATATATGGGTTATGAAACCCGATAAAGGGGCAGGGATAGTACTGTATAACACTACGGACTATGTTAATAAGGTACAGAGGATATTAATTGAGACAGATAATTATGAAATTGTGTCCCTAAATGAAATTAACATCAGATATCATAAGATTGATTTAGCTTTGGAAGAGTACCTTATTGACAATAGGATTACTGTGGAGACTTACACTTTTTTAAAGGTGGAATTTCCTGTGCTCGCCACAATAGTAGGCATACCTAAAATCCATAAGGATATACTTGATCCCCCATTTCGCTCAATCATATCGGGCAGTAAATCCAAGACCTTTAAAATAGGAGTAGCCATAGACAGATGGGCTAAGCATATATATGGGAACACACCGCACCTTATAAAGGATTCATGGATGTTTTTGTCTAATCTTACTACAGACAAATGGAAAAAGAATTTACTATATATAACTATTGATGTTGTACATTTGTTTTCTTGCATCCCTAAAATGCAAGGTCTTGAAGATTTTAGTGAGAGCTTAAGAAGGTATTCTAACCTTAGTTGGGATCATACTAATCTGATAACCGATATGATGGGATTAGTATTGGACAATAATTATATTTATTTTGAAGGGGAATATTTTAAACAGATAAGAGGTGTAGCCATGGGGCTTCTTGTGCCCCTATTTTTGCTAATTTAGTTATGTTGGAATGGGAGTACCAGTATCTATTTAATAGTGCTTATTTTCAGCACGTTGTATATTACACAAGGTTCCTGGATGATATGTTTTTGTTATGGGATGGACCAGTTGAACGTTTTAATGATTTTATGGTCCAATTAAATCAGTCCAGTAGTTTTTTGAAATTTACGCATAAAGTTAGTACGGATGGTATTGCTTATTTGGACACGTTTATAAGACATACAGATACTGGTTTTCAGTCAGAGATATTTAGAAAAGAAACATTCTCAAATGGGTATTTGGATTTTTCTAGTAATCACCTCGAACATATATTAAGAAACATCTTTAAAGGGCAATGTATTTGGGCAGCTAGAATGTCCTCTAATTATGAAGTAATGATTAAAGAGATACATTTTATTAAAAATATGTTTATTAATAGAAATTTTCCGTTACCATTACTGAACGATATTGCTTCTTATGTTATAAGATAATGGGGTAAAAAGTACCCCCCCCCCGATATTGGGAAATGTATATAATTATAATAATGTTATTCAGCCCTTTAAAGCAGGGGGGGGGGCTTGAGTCCAACAAAGTATGTGTATTAATGTATTCTCCACATGTTAATGAAATTAAAAACATCTTGTTTAGATATTGGAACATTTTAACTGTTGATGAGGAAGTAAAAAATGTAGTTGGTAATGGACCATGTTGTGTATATAAGGTGGGATTAAATATAAAAAGATTGTTGGAGAGCATTAAAAATAACCGGAACCCTATGAAGCAGGATGTTTCCACTAAAAATGTGGTTCCTGTAGACAATGTTTTGCTATAAATGAAAATAGGGGATGTAAATTGGATGACATCAACAGGACCTATATTAAGCTTAAGAAAGGGAACTGTTACAGTACTAATATAATATATCTTGCAAAATGTGCATCCTGTACAGCATTCTATATTGGGAAAACTGAAAGGCAATTAAGGAAGAGGATTTATGAACATCTGTATAGGATTAAGGTCCAAGACACCAATAATGTCTTATATAGACATATTAAAGAGTACGGTGACGCACATGTTTTTAGATTTGCCATAATTGATCAGGTAGTTAGGTCTCCACGAGGAGGTAATTTTAAAGCTCTACCAGGAAAAAAGGAAAGTATGTGGCAGATGAAGACCAATGCCACAAAGCACCCAGGTATTAATGATTTTATCTCAATCAAACCCTTATTGCAACTATTATAAGTTGAATGTTTTTATGTGTAATTTCATTTGATGTGAACCATATTTTTATGTACTTCTTAAGATTTGTGATATTAGTGACATATTTAGTATTAGCACTTTACAGCTCTTGTTTTAAGTTCCCCTTAATGAAATATGTGTTGTTTTAGACCATTAGTAATTTACTAGGCAGAGTTGTTTCATAAGTATTTATTTATATATATATTTTTTATATGTATTTTTTATACATAATAATTTATACAAATTTTATACATTCATATATATTTTATGGTAGTGGGTATTATTATCATTATTTATCTTATTCATGTGTTTTTAGCTGTGGAGTTTATCAAGCTGATTATGCACTTTATGTTGCGTATCGATTTTATTGTGAATATTGAACTCTATATGTGTTTTCACAAGATATATGCACTGGCACTTTAAATGGATGTCAGCTGTTTGAATTTTGAATGAATTTTGGCGCCAAAAAGTTGTTAAATATGTTTCCATTTCTGTTGTACAGTGCTCTGATGAAGTCTGCTATTGCAGATGAAAGCACTTACCACATTTCTTAGACATCTTAAGTTGATTTTTATTTAATAAACAGTATTTCATTCCTTGTTCGAGTCCTGTTCACTATCTGACTGGTTAACCTAGCAGAGACGGATCGCTGTCTCAAGTTTGATTCAGGTGTTGTTTCGAGTCTGTTGTGGAGTGGATACATTTATTATTTAACAGTATGTCACAAACCACAATTATAAAATAAAAGAAAGCTTTTGCAACCGCTGAGAAAGCATGCTTGGGTTTATAATTGTGATTTGTAGCACACCATTAAAGAATACTCACGTTAGCTTGAGCAGTTACTGCCGCTTCCTTTCTAGATGGACTAACCTGGTCAACAGAATAGGTATGTATAAATAAACAAAATTACTCATTGGACCTGTTTTTTTATATACCTTTAATTTTAGACATATTTTTATGGTGCCACCAGTGATCAAACTGTGCAACAAAAGTCCAACATAAAATGCTTAAACAAAATGTTGGTCAAATGTCAACAACTGCAGGATGCTTTTTACATCCAAACTGTTAGTCCATTTTAAGCCACCAAATAATAAACATACATTCCACCTGAATGAAGGTCTTTCAAGTACTAATATTAAAGTTAAAATGCTGGAGTGTTTCAACTCACTGACCAAATCTTTGTTTTCAGATGCTAAGCCTAAACGGTGTTTTACCTGAAAGTTTAAGCTTCTTTTTTTTTTTGGGGGGGGGGTCCATCATTCAGTAATAACTTTCACTGAATGTAATATCACTGATAACTAATTTTCCAAAGTGGCTAGTCCTTAATATGTCAAATTGTGTACTGTGAGAACACAATATGTGCATATGTTGTTTCCTCCCTTGCAGGTGCTTCTCTTTTCAGTTATGGTTGTGCAACTGCAGATTTTTGTATAACTAATGGGGGGTGTAAAGGAACAAAATTCTTAATATAGGGGTGCACAGGGACTTGGCCACTGCATAACTCATAATGTGAATGTTTCATTTGCACATGTAGTAAATTACCTTTTGACATGTTTCTGTTATGGAGAATATGTTCAGGTGGGTTGCATGTTAACTTCTGGTAGTGCATCCACCTTTCAATTATGCCACAGGACTTGTGATTCCAAATTAGCCAAGTATGATGCAACCATTAATTGACCCTAACCTGAAAGTCATATATGGTTTGTATAGCTGATCCAGAGTAAGCCTCCTTTGCTAAGATTAAACCATTTTCTGATACACTGACACCTTATGGAGCTGAACATTTCCTTTAAGCCTGAGAATGAGTTCAAACAATTATTGTTGCAGAAACATGACAGTGTCCAGAACCACTAAACTTTAACTCATGACCGCCACTCACCTCTGTTTTTCTTCTTTCTACAAGTAGGAGTTCAGAATTCTAGGACAGAAAAAAAAATGTAATTATTTGCCTTTTTCAATTTTATTTTGATGGTATATATAGATACAAACTAGCTAAAAGTAGCAAAAGGTGCCATAGATTGATAAAAGATTCCCTAGCACCTACTTGATTTTGTGAGGAAAAACTAAGAAAGAACTTTTGAACATTTCGTCTTTGTCAGGGGAAGAAAAACTCTTTTCAGGGCAGAAACTAACAGATATCCCAGGAAACAAATTCTGAGAGATGAGATGAGAGAGGATTTCTGTAACTTCACTTGAAACCCCGGAATGAGTAGCCAACTATGTACCCTTTCTAAGGACTCCTGACAATTGGAAAAAGAGTCTGCAAATATAAGGAAATCATCCAAACATGAATTCCTTGGGGTCTACAGGAAGCAATTCTGGAGCCAAATACTTTGTAAATATCCTTGGGGCCATAAATAGGCCAGATGGTAAAACAGAAAACTGATAGTGTGAACCAGATACAGAAAAGCTTAAAAATCATCTGGAGTGCCTGCTAATGAGCATGGAATGGTAAGCATATTTTAAATTGAACTTTATCATTAAAGCTAGAAGAGGAATCAGAGATAATAGGGTCTGAAATTACGACATTTGGACCTTTGGGATCTTTACATAAAGGCTGAGAAAAGAGAAGTCTATCATAGCTTTTCAAGTTCCTTCTGTCCTTGGCACCAGAAAAATCCTTCAACAACATCTTTAGTCCATTTGGTCTGTAGGCACTGGTCAAAGGTTTATAGACAAGTTCTAGGTTGGTTGCCCTTGTGGGCCATTTTAAGCCCATCCATTTCCCCTTTTAAAGGTGAGAATCAAACCCTGCACTTAGTGTTTGTGAGGAAAATACTTTAACCATTATACCAATCCCCCAGCCCCCTTATAAAAACCCTGAGATAACATTTGTTCCAGAAGTAGTAGAAACAGAAGTGTTTGGTTTATTGGGCAAGGGGAACCGTGGAAAGGAAGGATGGAATCCCTTTGCCAAGTGTACCCCTGTTGAATGGTTTTCAGATCCCAGTTATCTGCAGTAATGTAGTACCATAAAAGAAGATGAAGACTGAGGGAGGGGGGGGACAACTTGCCAGGGTTGAAGAGATGGGCAGCCTGAAAAGGCCAATAGTCAATTTGACTTTTTGGACTATCCTTGATTTTGAGAAGATTTTCCTTTATTTTTGGAGCTTCCTTATCATGCTTTAAAATCCTGTTTGTGGGCACCTTGGTGCTTGAATCGATCATTAAAAATGGAGCCGAAGTGGAAGAAAATGTTTTATTTGCATTAAAAATGGAAGGATGGTTGGAAGATTTGGGTTACACCTTGTATCAACTTTTCCCTGTCATCAAAGCTCTTAAGTACTTCAACTGTAGATTGTTCATACTAAACTTCCTTGTTCAGGGGAGAATTTAACATTTCAGTTTAAGAAGATTTTTTTGAATGTAACCAAGAAAATCTGCTTATGACTGATCGAGAAGCAGCAGCCCTGGAGACACTATATGGAACATCCTAATAACAATTTAAGGTATATTTAATAACATGAGAAGCAGAAATAAAAAAGGCATTCAAGGATTATTTTTTCTTCTGAGGAGGGAAGGTTACCAAAAGCTGGCAGTTTAAAATTCTAAAGGATAAAGTGGAAACAGAATAAACGCTCTTTTTCAAATTTGTCAAAACCCTTCTCATCCTTGTCAGAGAGAACTGGATTGGTATTAGCAAACTGTCTACCAGAAGCAGGTTTTGAAATGGAAACCACTGCAGGATTTGCTTTAGGATTAGAAAAGAAGAATTTCAGAGTCCAATATGCCCTGTATTACCTAAGAGACGCCCTAAGGGCAGGAGGTTAACTGTCAGGTAAACTGCAAGATGTAATTAAAACATTCTCAAAAGCAGATAAAGCAGGAGGAACAGCTGCTGACTGGGAATATGCAGTTATAACAAACATAACAAATCTGCTGAACAATGTCAATTTCATTTTTATCCCACTAAAGAAAAAAAACTTTCATTTTAGTTATTTTCAGTAAAAGAAAGTTCTTCCTGCTCTTCTGGCTGAATATCAGAATCAGAATGTGGGAAAACCCTTTTTCACTCCTTCTCCTTATGCACGCTATGTGCTGTAGTGACGGTGGAAACTTGTGAAAACATAGAGCAGAAGTATATTTTCACTGTTTTTCTTTAAAGATATTATGAACAGCTATAGAAAACTCAGAAATAGCAAGCAGTACCTCAGTATAATGCCTACAGTTATCCATGGTCATCACACATCATCTGGTCATCGACAGGGGGTCCCTTCAATTTTCACATGCAAAGCATTTTTGACACAATCTATATAAAAACAGGTTCTTACATTGATTACTACTTAATGAATGCCAATAATAAGTCAACGGTCTTAATATGGAGTAGTTTAGGGCATTTACGATAATGAAGAGCAGAGAAGCTGAGTATATATTAAGGTAACTTGACAGAGAAAAGAAACAAGGAGAAAGAAAAACAGAGATGATGTGACTCAAAAGCACTACAGTTTCTCACAGTGGTCAGTGTTTTGATGGGGAAGCTGATATAAAAGAATTAAGAACTTAAACATGCTACATCAAGTGTCTTGTACGAATTTTTTGATTGAAGACTACGTCTCGTTTGAATTGTTTGCTGAATTTAAAGTAGTTTTAATAAATACATTCACATATAATACTGGTTGCAGAGAACTGCTCCAAGCATTTGCCAGCACATTGTGGCATCAAATATTCATACATTCTCCCTTAAGCAATTAGTCTAGCAAGAGGAACCTTACCAGCCAGATCCCTTTAGGTAATAATTTTATGTCAGAAACAGACATAAAAAGAAAAACAGCCGAAAAATAGATTTATATGTGTATATGAGTCAGCTTTTCTGTGGGCTAATAAATACTTTATAGGCTTCCTATAAGTAGAATTGCTTGGTATCTCAGATTATTTTGTTCATGTCTATTTATTTGTATTTGAAGAGTGAATAAAAATTTTGCAAAGGCACTTCAAGACATTTTCAGGAAAAACTGCGATATTTTATAATATTCAAGAACATAAAATAAAATAGTATTGAATACAAAATAACACATTGTACTGCACCAGGAAATATAAGTACTGGGTTGCTAGGTCTCAAAATGTATATGAAAATATAATGCATATGCTAAAATAAACTGCATTTAAAGACATTGGATCTCCTCCACACATGTATTTATAGCTTACAGTCATAGAACAGCTGTTAGATACTTTTCATTTGCACCAGCACCCCAAATTGCCAAAAGACACAAGATGAATTCAATAAATTGTGGCAGTGGGGAAGGCACCTAGTTAGTCTTGGTATATTAGCTGGTATAAACTCCTTCAAAGTTGGTCACATGCATCCTGTGACAAAGGAGATACTGCCAGCCCAGCTATCTGGAATTTTGTAAATAATTATATGTCATTTGTAAATATCAACAGCATTCATATAAGATGCTTGTGTTACAAATGTATTAGAACTGTGTGCCATGTGTATATCAAACTAGGTTTGTACAGACATGTGTTGAAAATATATTTTATAAAGTACTTGTGCTTAAAATGCAACCACAATGTGCCCTGCTGGAAGAGAACAGAAATGTACATACACTATTGTAACAGTTTAAAATGTATATATTTTAACAGTGGAAACAGGCATACAGGGGGTTAACTTCAGAAAAATAGCCAAAATTAAATTACTTTATGGCAGCTAGAGACATAATGTCTGCACTAGGGAGTTTTCTGTATTGTCTTTGAAGAAGAACTGCACCCACAGACGCAAAAAACATGTTTATCGTATCATGGTTTGATGTTTCCTACATTTTAACACCACTCTTTGACTACTTACAGGTTTTCAAATATTTTTATACATAATTTTGGAGTCTGACAACATGGGATCTGGCATCATGAAGTAATTCTGATTGTTAAGTCTGCCTCTAGGTATCCCACAATGCAGTGTCTGTCTGTAAAAACGTACATCACACAGGCCTCTTTCTTCCTAAAGCTCCTGTCACTGCATTGATTTTACATGCATAGACTGCTGTCTTTCAGTCAGTTTTAAGTAACATTTCATGCTCTTCAGTGACTACTTAAAACACAAACAGCGCAAATGCCACAGAACAGACTTTCGTGTTTTTAACTGTTGCTTCATTTTAGAATGGCTGAATTGCAATCTTTTGTGAAGCCTGAATTGTACTTCTTTGACTCATCTCCCATCCCCCTTCACAACTAACTTCCCTAACTGTCAAACTGCCAAGGATAATTTGAGTTGTTACCTGCTGTGATTGCCAGCTCACAACAGGAAACTTGACTCACATACTCTTTCCTTGTTTTAGCTTTTACTTTCTGTACAGGTAGGGAAAGGACTGGGGAGCTGAGACATAATAGCATGGGTGGATTTTTTTGATGGCCATGGTGATGTCAGTTTGGGGAGGGAATTGGCCAGAAAACTACCTGTATTCATTGGCTTTGATGACATCAATTAATTGAAGACTGCTGCAAGTTTCTCCACGGCAGGATAAACGTTTTTGAAAGTGAAACCACTACAGTAAATTACTGTTCTAGCTGACAGAAACAGTAGATTTAAAATATTTTAAATGCTGTAATGTTGTTTATTCATAACAGGGACAATAAATGGGGAGAAAAAGGACAGAGAAGTTGAGCATGACATCAATTAATTGGAGACTGCTGCAAGTTTTTCCACGGCAGGATAAACGTTTTTGAAAGTGAAACCACTACAGTACATTACTGTTCTAGCTGAGAGAAACAGTAGATTTAAAATATTTTAAATGCTGTAATGTTGTTTATTCATAACAGGGACAATAAATGGGGAGAAAAAGGACAGAGAAGTTGAGCATTTAATAATCAAATCATATTGTTGCCCTTTAAAGTGAAATAATTACTTGTTTTGAAATGTGAAGGAATGCAATTGTTTTATGACTTCCAGCATCTACCAAAGATTTGATGTCTATGCATTTTCACAGGCACATTCTAAATACTGACAGATTCCAGCAGTGGGGGTTTCATCTGGGATAGAGTCAGATGACAAGAAATTATGTCATTCAGCAAGGTATCACTGTAGTAATATTTGAGATATTAACTTAAGAGGTCTCAGAGAGACACAGCATTATGTATTCTGTCTTTGATCTGACAACAACTAAAAGATTCATGCACCACATCTGCCTTACTCTCGAGTAAGTTAATTAGGATATAGTAATTCTCTTAGATTCAGTCAGGAATATAGTAAAGCATAGTTTAGATGTTTTCTTTATTTATATGAGACTGTCCTGCAATGTTGTTTTAAATATTTCCTGTGGTTTTGAACTCTGATGTCTCTATTGTGACTGATCTTTGTGAGACATATTTAAGTTTTGAGAGTACTTGCATATTTATTTGGTGACACTGCGGGCCACTCCTAATAGCCTTGCTCTTGGTCAAACTATAATTTGTATTAATATTAATATTAATATTACACAATAAGATTGGACATCCTTTGTTAAGGACCTTAAATTAGCTGATAAGGAGTTGGCTGGTGGCAGTTATAATTACCTTTTAGTCTCAGCAAAAGGGGGCAGAGTAAACCTATGCCAGCCTTTCCCAAGAGTGTGTGTGTGTGTGTGTGTGTGTGTGTGTGTGTGTGTGTGTGTGTGTGTGTGTGTGTGTGTGGGTGTGGGTGGGTGTGTAAATCAAACCTCAAAGAGTGTGTGTGTATGTCAGCTATTTGGGCAGGGACATGAAACACTGGTTTGACAGACAGAGTGTTGGAGGTCCTGGCTTGGCCACTCAGCTGAGATCTCAACTCTATAGCTGTGCCAGTGGGGAGTCTTACTGGAGATCTGGAGAAAGAGGGAGAAACCAGCCCTGTACTGACTGTGGCTTCTATGTGCTCTTAAGGGAAATTGCATGTGATGCAGAGAGCTGCATCTGGAAATATTGTGTGTGCATCTGTCAACCTCCCTTTTTAATTTCTCCAAATCTTTTGGGTTTCTAATACCATGACGGGAATAGATCCCATTCCTAAGTCAAAGAACAATTAAAGTTCAAGAAATTAGTATTGCTTCACTCTTTAATGTCAGGCATAAGTGCTCTTTGCAACACCCACAACGTGCCCAGTAATGACTCCTGCAATTCGTATGGCATTACATGTATTGGTAACATCTCTAAATATGATTGTATACTGTTCTTTATAAGACCTGTTGCTCCCACTACTACTGGAACTATCTGGGTATCTTTTTCCGCATTGCTCTCACTTCTGCTTGCAAATCTGATATTGTATAACTGCGTGTGTCTCTGTACACAGGACACTGTAGTCACTGTGTGTGGCAATTTCAATGATCAATGCTATTTTTGTCATCTTTTCTTGGACCACTATATCTGGTTTTCTAGCATCTATCTTTTGAACTGCTGGTAATAGATGATTACACGTGATGTAAACTTCATCATTTTCTATGATGCTGTGTGGCTCATGTTTCCAGTGTTTTTCATCCACTTCAATACCATAATGTTTGCACAATCCCCAGTGCAGCAGTCTTGCCACATTATTATGCCTTTCAGTATACAGTCCTTGTGGCACGAGGTGTGCGACTGTTTCCAATTTGATTTTACAAAACCTACATTTGTCCATTTTTCCCACATGTTCAATGGACTTTGTAAACCAGCATGTACATAGCCCACGATCTTGGGCCACCAATATTAACCTTTCATCTCTTTGGTTTGAAATTACCTCTCCTTAACCATTCCTGCATTTGTCCCTGATCAACATGATGTTCTTCTAGAAGTTTTCTAAACTTTCAACTATATTTATGCATTTTCCACATTTCTTGCCTTTTCATCTGGTCCTTCACCTTATATTCTTTCTTTTATTTTTTGGCACATTCAGTTGCTGCCTGATTTTTATCTACTTCTGGTTTGATTTCCATTCCTGCTTGACACCAATATGCTTCTGGTAGGTTAAGCAGAGAAATCATCTTAGATTTATTTTCCTCATGTTTCAAAACTTTCATATGTTTGGGTCTTGTGAGGTCAGCAGATGTGTGGAGTCCCACAATTGCAGATCTATACATTTAAACAATTTCAAGGAGGCCCATCCATCCTTCGGAATGGGGAATATATAATCTTGGTATGCACTGATTTTTATAGATCATTTGGTGAGCATGAAGCATTCTTCTTGTTTTAATATCTAATCTATCCAACATGTTTTAGGGCCTATGAATCACTCCAAAACTGTAAGTTAGGACAGGAAGAGCAAACTGGTTTATAGCTTGGATTCTGTTCCAAGATGTCAACACAGTTTTCAGGATTAATTTAAGTCTTCTAAAGCATTCCATACTAAGTTTTATTCACATTTGTTCATGTTTTATTGCTGATCCTTCATCAATTCTCAAGTATTTATACACTCCCTCTTGCTCAAGTTCTTTTATATCATATTCTTTTCCCAAAATGATGTTTTCCTGGTGCTGCAGTTTTCCTGCTTTAAAGGTTGCTTTTGGACATTTATCAAGACCAAAATGACTTTCTAATATCATCTGAAAAAGTTTTGATAACCTGCGGCTGTGCCTTCAGTTCCTAATCTGATGAGCTATACAGTTTTAAATCAAGGAGATGAGAATTCTTTAGACTTTGTTTTTTTTTCTAGGAGCCAAATAATACCCATGGCCTAAGCTGTTACGTAGACAACTTAATGGGTTAAGAGCAAGGCAAAATGGCAACGGTGACAGAGAGTCACCCTGGAATATCCCCCTTTGAATTTTTTATCCCTGGGGTAATAATTTGTCCTTTATCATGGCTTAATTGCAAAGTGGTCTGCCACTGTTTAATGGTCACTGTAATGTAGTCGATCAGCCTAGGGTGTATCTTATACATTTTTAAGCACCCTTATCCCTGAATGTGGGATACTATAAAATGCTTTTTTTGTAGTCAATCCATGCCATACTTAGAGTCTTCCAATGTTTACAGTTCTCCACTATGACTTTATTTAGCAAAAATGATCCTTTGTTCCATATGACTTTCTTTTACTGCCCTTTTGTTCTACTGCCATAATTGAGTTTTCTTCTAAATGAGTATAAACTGTCGGTATCAATTCCTGTGTATAATTTATAAGTTGTCAGAAGGCAAGCTATTGGTCTATAATTTTTGGGGTAGCTTGCAGGTTCACTCTTAAGTAGAAGCATTGTTTTACCGGTTGTTAACCAGGTTGGAGTCTGTTCGGGGTGCGCATATAAATAGTTCTTACTCATGGCTAAATCTTTGTGCAAAGATGTTAATACTTTTAACCAAAAGTTAGGTACTGTATCTGGGCCAGGGGGTTTCCAATTAGAGGCTTTTCTTAACTTTGTTTTAATCTCTCTGGCTGTTACTTCATCCCATTTCATATCCTGTACCTTTAAACTTCTTATTCTTTTACTTCTTTTATTCATTTAGCATCTTTGACGTGTTCCACAGGATCTTCATAGATACTTCTCCTAAATGCATCTATTTCTTCTTTGTTTGCTGGTCTTTCAATTCCTTTTACCTTGTTTCCCAATTCTCTATAAAACTTTTTTGGGTCATCAATAAATTGCTTATTTGGTACTTTTCCTTTATATTTATCTGCATATCGTCTAGGTTTTTCCACCTGTGCTGAATTTTTTAGTTTATTTGCAATAGTGCATGATAGATCCTGGTCTGCTCTAATACTGTACATTGCTTTTATCACATCTATCTTTCTTAGTATTTTTGATCTATTCCCACTTCTATAGTCTTCTAACACTGACACTTCTTGTCTTAATAGCTATATATTTTTCTCTATTCGATACTTCCATGATGGTATTCAATTTCTCCCCTTCCCTTCCCTCACTACCCTGTGTTCTTGAGGTAGAACTTTATCAATTATTAATTTAGTTGCACAGTAATGTATCCTGTTTACTTCAGTTATATTGCATGGACAGTCCTAATTACTGTGTTCATTTGTTTTATCAGACTTCTGAGGTTTTTATTCACCTTCTGTAGTCTATTTCTTTCATTGATCTTAATATATCTATGTCCATTGAATCAGGCAACTCTTCTCTTATTTCATTTTCTTCCAGACTGAGAGCACATCCTTTGTTTTTCATTTCTTGCGGGCATTCTGTAGAAAGTTCTATAGCATTTTCCTGTGGTACCTCCTCTTCAGTTTCATCCTGTGCCATCCATTGCTCTGTCATATGGGAACTCACTGGCCTATCACTCCTCAACATTGACTGCAAAGTTTCCTGTTCCCTCCCTGTCTAGCTTCAAGCAAACATTTATACTGGTTTCCTGTGGTAGGCTCCAAAATATCTTGATATGGCACCTGACCAATTGCTTCCTGTTCCACTGGTTTCCTCTTAATTTGAATATCCATTGTTCTGTCCTGTTGTGGTGCTTTCTGTATTGTATTCTCTACACTGAATCCTTCACTCTGCAGGTGCTCCATAACCTCAGTTTCTATTTCTTAGTCTTCTCCATTACTAATCTATTTTTCTACTTTTCCTCTTAGTTTTCTTATTTTTATATTGCAAAGTTTTCCATGCCTGTATTTCTCTTCAAATATATTTGGGGATGCCTTCTCTATATTAATGACCGCCTATGTCGTCTGACCGCCAACAATCCGTTGTATGGCAGAATGCCACATCTCCCCAACTACCTGTCTCCATAGGGGTTCCCCAAGGATCCATCCTTGGTCCCCTACTCTTCTCGGTTTTCACAAATAATCTAGCCTCTGCCACCACACATGGCACACTCATACAATATGCAGATGACTCAACCATCATCTGCTCAGCCCAGTCCCTACCCAAACTGCAAAAAGTCACATAGAAAGCCTTTTCCTCTGTTGAAACTTGGTTATCCGATGCCCAATTAATACTCAACCCAAACAAAACTAAACTACTCATCTTCCAACCCACCAAACATACTCAAAACAACTCTCACTTTAACATCACAGCAAAAGACAACACCACTATATACCCAACTGAACACACCAAATTGCTAGGAGTGGAAATAGACAAACTAAAATTTGACATTCACATATCCATGACCATAAAAAAAGTCCACAAAAAACTAGGAGCGTTATACAGAAATAAGCATCTTCTCACCAAAGCAGCAAAGATTTCAATAGCAAATTCCCACCTTATGTCCACCCTACTTTATGCCTCTCCAATATATACCAACCTAAGGTAATGCGATCTAAACAAGCTAGAGACCTGCTACAACAAAATTGCCAAATTTGCCACAGGGGCATCCTACCGTAGTCACCACTGTCTCTCACTTGCTGAACTGGGATGGTTTAAACTCCTTCACCTCCTTCAATGGTATCAATTCTCACTCACCCACAAACTAGTAAACCATCCACTAAATGTCCCATCCCTCCAGAATCTACTCCAACCCTATTGCACCACCAGACCACTAAGATCCAGCAACAAAAGTCACTTGGAGATCACTAAAGCCAATAACTCTGCTGGTGAAGCACTATTCTCTTGCACCATAGCTAAATTATGGAATTCCCTCCCACCCACAATTACCTCCGTACCATCATGCACCCACTTCAATACTTTACTAAAAGCGCACCTAAAAACATGCTGGCTATGCCCTTGCAACTCCCACTCTAATATCACCCACCCCATCCAACCACTACCTTTCTTTCCACTCCACTAACTACCTTGATTATAGCAAGCTCAGATGCTCATAAGCCTAGTACTTATACAGCAGGAACTTCTTATTTTAACATTTGTTGATGTCTGTTATGTACTTCACAGATAAAGATTCTAGTTGTCTACTGATGTACTATGTTCTTCATCTGTTAATATGTTGTAAGTAATTGCTATGTAAATTGTTAATCGCTATGTAATCCAATGTAACTACTGTCTGTTTATTTTAACTGTGGAGCTTTTCTCCCCGGACCTCCGCTGAAAATGGACCTACATCCAGTCTGACACTCCCGGTCACCAAATATAAATAAATAACTTGGCTTTCTCCTTTGTGCAAATATTGCACCCTATCCAATCTCTCTTTCTTTCTCATGTCCATATTTCTTTTTTATACTTTTGAAAAATATCTAGGTTGTGTTGTTTACATTTTTGCACTTTCTGAAATGCTTCTTTTTCCAAACAGATCAAAGTTTCTTGATCTATATACAGTTTTTTTAAAAATCTGTTGTATTAATGAACACAAATTTTCATTTGAAGCTTCTGACAGTTTTTCCTGTGGAAGTATTTTTCTTTCCTCTAATTTATCTCAATCTCTTTATATGCCTTCTGTCTGGAAATTCTGGGCTTTTTGCATAATAGTAACAATACATAATTTCTTTCTTATCCTCAATAGTTTACTCTATCTTCTTTATGGCTCTTCTTTGGCCTATCAGCTTTTATGATATTTGTGGACTGATACTTCCTTCTACAACGGGGGGGGGGGGCATCCTACCCCTGAGCCTGGCCCCATTGTAGGAATGTTTCCATATTTTGAGGATTCTACACTGTCGTTTCCAGTCCTGGCACCAGTGCACCCTACCAGGATTGGGCTCTTTTTTATCCTGGGTGTTGTGCACCCAGCTATCTTTTTTTTGTTTTTGATAGATGCTATATAAATACAGTCTATATATCAGTGTTGAATTGGTGAGATTTTGTGAAAAACAGTATCCACCTCATGATGGTACTCACCAAGACTTGGGGGTGAATTCAGTTTCAGTGCTACTCTCCTTTGCTTGCTGACTTTTCATCTCTCCATTCAGACCCCATGAAAAACAGGGTCCACCTCATGAAGGTACTCGCCAAGACTTGGGGATGAATTCAATTTCAGCACTACTACTACTCTCCTTTGCTTACTGTCTTTTCATCTCTCTATTCGGACCCCAGTGTGAGTCCCCCACTATTGCCAGTGGTGAGGATTGTGGCTCCTTGATTACTGGTCCAGGGGTGGGTCGTCACACATCCCTCTGTAGTTCTGCAGCTATGAGGTGCAAATTATTATCTTAGTTCAGTATATGACAGATTTTGCTGGACAAAGGAAACTTTTGCTATTTTATTAGCTAGCTCTACATTTTTCAAAACATCTTTTTACAACAAAGAATGTGGAGAGGAAGATAAAGATTTCAAGTACTTATGTAGTATGAAGGTGGGGTAAGGCAGGTGTAGCATTTAAACGAGCAAGGGGTCAGTGCATATGATAAAACTAAGTTCAACTGATTTAACATGCGAATAAAGGGAGAAAATTGGGCAACACAATTGGTTAGGATATAAATGATAATTGTGGATCACCTTGCTTACATGGGTCAATGCAATACTATACATTTTGCGTGTGCCAGCTTTATCACTGACTGCATAATAGAACTAACTGCTACTGAGCACTTTAAAATCTGGTGATTGTCTTTTAATAAATTATGAGTGTTTTGTGTTTTACTAGATGCTTTGTTGCATCTTTTATCTTTATAGTAGTAAGTACCAGTGTTAAATTGTGTGTGTGTGTGCATTTGTCTCTCTGTGTAGAAGAGAGAGACAGAAAGAAATAAACAGTGTGACAGAGGAAGTGTGTGTGTGTGTGAGAGTGAGACAGTGTTAGTGGTGGCAAAGCAGTAATTTTTAACTTAAATGCACCATTTATTTTGTTACAATTTCAATACTATTTCACACACATTGATTTCACACCGAAAAGGGTTATGTCTTATCTCTCCCTTCTTCTCTTAGAACAACATCTAACACTGAAGCCTTCAAAATCCAACTTTTCTCTTACTTATCCTCTAAACATAAGTGCACCTGCTTACATCCTACATAAATCTACATAAATTCCCCTTGAACCCTCTACATCCTTTCTCTTTACTCTACCCTAATACTATCTTCTTTTCTTCTCTTTTTCTCTCTCTATCACTGCTTGATCAAACTATATTCTACTCTCAGTTTATGTACTTTCTCTCTCTCTACTCCTCATATGTAAATATTGTAAATAGCATGTAACCTTACACCTTCTTTTCATACAGTCAAACCTGCTACTTGAAGGAAACTACTAAATCTATTGTATCTACCTTCCTGAATGATGTTTTTTGAAGTATACTGCGTGTATTTGCTTTTTTTACTAACTGTATTCAATGTAATGTTATTCCAAATGTATATATTTTATTACTATCTTTTACACTATGTAACTTAGATTGTATTTGCTTTGGTTTTGGAGCTTTTCTCCCCGGGCCTCCACTGAAAATGGGTACGTTCTGGCCCAGTGGACTTCCCCGGTAATCAAACTGGAAATAAATAAATAAATAAATTCTTTCCAGAGAGACACTGACATCTGAGTTGACTACATATAATAGGAGGGGCAAGGGTACAAGCCCTTTGAAGAATATAATTCTGCTCCCCCTCCCCATACCACAAAAAATGGACTGTTGGTTGCTTTCATGGCTGAAGTAATTCACTTTTGGGATATTTTCTGATTTTTCTAAATGTAGTGGTCCCTCACTAAAGTTAGCCATTTTTTTATTATTTTTGTTTAGTGGTAGATTTTCCTACAGAAGCTTTGCTTCAGTGATCCTTTTTATTTGTTTCATTCAAAATTTTGCAGAATAGAGATGATGTTTACATTATACAGATGCACATCTGACTGACTTGCAAGTGATGAATGCTGGTGTTTGTCCCTTATAATATTCCACTCAAATGTCAAGTTATCTGTATTGGTTGCATTAGGAAGGAAATAAAATCTTACTGCAAAACAGTAAAATGTACAGTTCAATGGCTAAGGGGATGAACAGTGTCCTATGACAGCACAGGAAGTAGTCAGGGGTATGGTAGGTGGCATTTAGTACAAAATTAAAACAATGTACTTCAGGAAAATAAATGTAGGCATAAAGGTGGCAAACTGGATTCATCAATATATTATTAACTTACAGACAAGTTGCAAGCCATAGGCTTAATTTAGTTCCTCAGGGCCTCTTGTTGAAGTTTGTATCCGAGTCATTTTACTTGTGCCAAAACTTTCAGCTTCCCTATGAAAACAGGCTATTGTAGTGTGTAGGTTTCCCTGCTAAAGAAAGCATAAATAAAGGTTTGTTTGTATTCCTAAAATGAGAAGTCCAACTGGGTATTAACTGTCCCATCTTCAGAATAAACATGGGCAAAATACAGTAGATGTAAAGACATGAACATTAGAACACATAATTTTGCAACACGTTATTAGGGTAAAATGCAAAAGAAAATAATCCAGTAAAGTTATATAAAGCTTAATACAATAGATAAGTAGAAAATGTAGTAAGTAATGCAATAATAATCATAACATATAAGGGCTGCAGAGAAATGAATATGGATCCAAATAATATGAGGAACTGCAGATGCATTTAAATAAGCAGCCATAACAGCATACGCATTCATTCAGTTTATAAGTGAACTGGTCTAAAGACTATTTCAAGCCACAATCCAGGTCAAAATGATGTCATGAAGAAGGAATTGGGAGGTTTTGTTGACAGAAGTGAAGACAAAGGAATTGACATATACACTGCATCCGTAAACTTATATTAGGCTGCAGCAATATTTGTCCACTGAATAAATTAAATGAATTATTAACATTATGTTTTATTAGGGTGGCTGTGGTGGTGGAGCAGTTAGCATTGTCAACTCACAGCAAGAGGTTCTCTGGTTCGATCCTCGGCTGGGGTGCCTTCTGTGCGGAGTCTGTATGTCCTCCCTGTGGTCGTGTGGGTTTCCTGCGGGTGCTCCAGTTTCCTCCCACATCTCAAAGACATGCTATAGGTGGATTGGATACTCTAAACTGCCATGTGTGTTTGTGTGCCTTCTGTGGAAGGTTGGGCACCAGGCTGGCAACTCGACACAGTAAAACTCCACTGCCAATCATGAGCGGACAGGTGATCTGCTGTGGCGACACCTAACTGGGAAAAGCCGAAAGAAGAATTAATACTGTTTTATTACACCCTCTCTCTTTATGTAAAGTGTTTGAATGTGAAGGTGGAAAAAATGTCAAAGAATAAAAACTAAGTGTCTAGCTGGAGTAGTTGGGGGAAAGATGAGTTTTGAGATAAAATGGGGGGAATTTACTGTGCCTCACAAAACATGTGGACTGCTCAAACAGTAGTGGGTAAACATAACTGCAAAGCATTAAACCAGTAAGGGAACTGCAGATAATCATCTCTGCCAAAGACATGCACGTGGAGCAACTTAGGAGTCCATTTGGGGACGACAGTTAAATGGCACAGCACACTAGCAGAAGCATTCAAAGTGGGAATTGTCCTGACAAAATATTCTTAGATGTAGTACCCTGCCATACAGGCCTGAATCTGTGGAAGGTTGTTGTCTGTAAACAATTCTGTGCAGACCAAACACTGCATGGGAGTTGTATGCAAGCCTTGTGATTGTGATAACCACTTCCAGTGCTATAATATGTGTTCAACGGCTGTGAAAGACATGCAAATACTTCATAAAAAGGCAATGTACAGCAGGAGTATATTAAGCCAGAGACAGATGTAACTTTAAATGCTAAGAACTGCCAAGCCATTGGCAGCAGGCATGGCTTCTTCCAATGCTGTAAGGTCCAGTGGTGCAAGTTTGGTAGCGGCACTGATGATGGACAAGCTAGATGACAGACATTGTGGACAACACAAACTATAACAGCTGGAAAATGGCTAAGGCAGATAAAACCTTTATTATGTGTGCTCATGAAATATATGGGAACCCTAAGCGTTCAAGAATACAGGGTTTATGTACTTAGCTTAAGGTAAAAGTTAACGTGAGCTTATAGGATAAGATACACCCCAGTTAAGACAGTATTATACATTTTCATTAGTCATATGCAAATACAAATACACAAAATCATTATGTCTGAGCAATAATCATTATCTCACTTAGAAACAGTACAAGTTCAAGTTTGGGTGCTTTAGATTTCACAGCTAAACTTTCTATTACCAAAAACACAAGACAGACTTTACTTTTCACAGCAGTTTCATTCTGGAGCTGCAGGTCAAGCAGGGTGTCATACAGTCAAGCTTCCTTTAGTGTTTGAAATGTATCCCCATTTTCCCAAAGCCACTTAAGGATTAATGTTAGAGGAAAACTAATTAAAATAAAAGCCGATTATTAAAAATGTGCCATTCACCACAACCTGGTTACTGGCCATTAAAATTTAAAAATTTTGTCTAGTTGCAATCAGAGTAAAATTCTACTTTGTAAATTACATCACCGCCACCATCAACACTAGACAAAACAGCTCTGCAGCCTGGTTTACATCATTTGCAAGGGATATTAACATCAAATCTCTATACAGCTTTATGAGTGATACCTCAGGGCTCGACTAAGCAGGCTTTAGTGATGCATACCTTAAACCTTTATGCATGCTTGTACTAGACTCAAATCCCCACCACTATTATGTAAAGCCCAGGCAAGTTTAAGTTTAAAAAACACAGTGTAAAGACAATGTTTCCTTTTAATATTTCAAAAAGCTGTGTGACATTTTGTCATCCAAAGATTTCTCTCCCTCTCTCATTTATATATATATATATATATATATATATATATATATATATATATATATATATATTTACACACACACACACACATTATATATATATATATATATATATATATATATATATATGTATATATATATATATATATATGTATTAGGTCCACTTCAGTTGATTGAACTTTTAAAAGTTCGATCATATGGTCTCGGCTATATGAGCTTTAAACTTTTAAAAGTCCAAATGGTCTGAATGGAGATACCCATACAGTGCGGAATGGGAATATTTCCCTTTTCCACAATGTAGTGCGATTTCAGAGTTGGTATATTTAAGTAGTGGGGGTGTGGGGGCAGGCTTTTTGGATGTATGTGAAGATAAATTAAGAAAAGGCTTATATGACAACAAAATTAAGTTTATAACCTAACTCCTGAGGAGAGAACTGCCTTGAGAGATTTGATTGAGTTTCACAATTTAAGAATTATGAAGGCAGATAAATGTAGTGGGCTAGTTCTTATGAATTCTAAGGATTACACTGATTCTATCAACTTAATGTTGAATGATTATTCCTGTTATGAGGAGGACTAAGTTTTATTAATTCTAGTTTTGCCACAATTGACAAATTATTAATTGAAATCAATGTCTCCTTGGTCAACCACATCTATCTATATAACTTTTTGAAGGTAGAGGTTCCCAATATAGCAAGACTTTTGGGTATTCCTAAAATTCACAAAGACAGATTACACCTTCCATTTAGGACTATTATAGCCGCAGATTTTTGCAAGACTGACCAGGTCAGTTTATCTTGATTCTATATTAAATATTGTAGTGCAAACATCACAGTTTTATTTAAGAGATTCATGGTTACTATTAGATACTTTACATAAATTTACATTTGATAACACAGAATATTTTTAATTACTTTAGATGTTGTTTTGCTTCATACAAATATTATTCACGATATTGGTATGGAATTTGTTATAAAATATTTAAGTAAATTTACTGTTTTTTCTAACTTTTATTAACACCATCATTTGCTTGTTAGGTGTGGTTTTGAACAACATTTTTTTTTGTATTTGATGGCAAATATTATGCAGAGAAAAAAAGGGGTTGCTATGGGTGCAGGACTTGCCTCATCCTTTGCCATCTTGGTGATGACTTGGTGGGAACAAGAATAACTTCTTAATCACCCACTTTTCAAAAAAGTGCACATTTACCAGCTTTATATAGATGACCTGTATTTTACTTTGGGGAAAGTGGTAGAGACCTTTAGTTAATTTTTTGATTTTTTAAAGACCACCATTTTTTTACATTGACCTGTGAAGCTAAAGGTCATCAAGTAGCCTTTTCAGATGTTTTGCTATTAATTGATAGATACTTTTGTTAATAACTAATAAGTGATAGCCAACATCCTTTTTTAATGAAAAAAGGGATGTAGTACATGGTCAGTTTATAAAATTAAGTAAATTAACAAGTAATGATATGACATTTGAGGTTGAGTTACATCATCTCACAAAAAAGAGAGTGCCTAATAAGAGACTCAAAGATTCATTAGTGTAAAGTGACTAAGACAAGACATACAGAGTTAAACCAATTTTGAGATATGATTATTGTCATAAGGACATCAGTCAAAATAAAGGAGAATTTAAGCCTGACCAACAAAGCAGGTCTCTTTCATTACTAATTTAGTACAGCCACATTATTAGAAATGTTGTTAATGAGAAATGGAAAAATTTAGGAAACAGTATTGTTGGTAACAAACCTAGTTTTAGGTATCAAAAGAATCTGAAGACATTTTTTGAAAAGAGAAGGTCTGCTTTAGCTAGACTTAATACATTGTACTATTCCTGTTTTGGGACTTTCAGTGTCTGTATTGTAAATAGTGCCAATATGATTCTGAAGGTTCTTTTATAATTTTACAACATAATAAACAACAAATTTGGACTAAGAAGAGATACACCACTCTTCCTGTACAATATGTTTATCTAGTATTTTGTGAATCTTGCCCTGCTTTTTATGTAGGCAAAACAGAAAATGTATGAACATATCACAGCTATTAAAATATATAAATATAAAATGCTATGGCCAAACATGCACTTGACTGTCAAAACTTAAAAACATTTCTATTTTCATGTCTTAGACAATGTTTCCCTATCTCCTTTAATAGGTGATTTTAATACTAAATTAAGGAAGTTTTATGGCAGATTTGTTTATCCTCTGCTAATATTTATAACATCATTTAAGCCTGGTGGTTTAAGTGCTTTTTAAAACATAGAAGACTTTATTTTACAGTAAATTTAATTACATTTATAAGTATTTTAAAGGTTTGCATTTAACTGTTATTACTATAATTGGTCATGTAATATTAATTTTAGAGTACTTAAGATTTAGCCACAAAGAAGTACTTAAGATTTGTGAGAATTGTGGGTCTGTTTCTAATGAAGTTCTTAGAGTTAACATTAAATAGAACAAAAGCACTAATAGATAACAAACTTTTTTAAACATATACTGATCCATACTGCATAAAGTTTTATAGAGAATTAGGAAACAAGGTAAAAGGGATTGAAAGACCACCAAAAAATAGAAGAAATATATGCATTTTGGAGAAGTACCTTTGAAGATCCTGTGGGACATAAAAATGATAAGAGAAGTAAAAGAAAGAAGACGTTTAATGGGACAGGATATGAAATGGGATGAAGTAACAGCCACAGAGATTGAAACAAAGTTAAGAAAAGCCTCTAATTGGAAAGCCCAGATGCAGTACCTAACTTTTGGTTAAAAGTATTAACTTCTTTGCATGAGGATTTAGCCATGGGTAATAACTCTTTATATGTGCACCCCGAACAGACACCACACTGGCTAACAGGAAAAACAATGCTCTTACTTAAGAGTGAACTTGCAAGCTAGCCTAAAAATTATAGACCAATAACTTGCCTTCCAATGATGTATAAACTATACATGGGAATTGACACCAACAGAGTTTACAGCCATTTAGAAGAAAACTCAATTATGGCAGTAGAACAAAAGGGAAATAAAAAAGTCATATTGAACCAAGGATCATATGCTGCTAAATAAAGTTATAGTGGAGAACTGTAAAAGGGGAAAGAATCTAAGTATGTTATGGCTTGACTACAAAAAAGCATTTGATAGTATCCCACATTCATGGATAAAAGAGTGCTTAAAAATGTATTAGATACCCACTACACTGGCTGACTACATTACAGTAACCATGAAACAATGGCAGACCACTTTGCAATTAAGTCATGATAAAGGACGGATTATCCCAGGGATAAAAATTCAAAGTGGGATATTTCAGGGTGAATCCCTGTCACTGTTGCTATTCTGCCGTGCCATTAATCCATTAAGCTGTTTACTTAGCCTAGGCCATGGCTACAATTTAGCTCCTAGAAAATAAAATCTAAAGACTTCTCATCTTCTGTCGATGATTTAAAAATGTATAGCTCATCAGATGAGGAACTGAAAGCACAGCTGCAGGTTGTCAAAACTTTTTCAGATGATATTAGAATGTCATCTGGCCTTGATAAATGTGCAAAAGCAACCTTTAAAGCAGGAAAACTGCAGCACCAGGAAAACATCAGTTTGGGCCACGAATGTGATATAAAAGAACTTGAGCAAGAGGGAGTATAGAAATACTTATGAATTGATAAAGGATCGGCAATAAAATGCAAACAAATGTGAGTAAAACATAGGAATATTTTAGAAGACTTAAATTAACCCTGAAAACAGCATTGACGTCTAGGAACAAAATCCAAGCTATAAACCAATTTGCTCTTCCTGTCCTACCTTACAGTTTTGGAGTGATTGACTAGCCCCAAAATAGGTTGGACAAATTGGATATTAAAACAAGAAGGATGCTTCATGCTCACCAAATGTATAAAATCAGTGTATACCAAGATTATACATTATCCGTTCCAAAGGAGGGATGGGCCTCCTTGAAACTGAGTACAGGTACAGATCTGCAATCATGGGACTTCACACATCTTCTGACCTAGAGAGACCCAAATGTAGTGAAAGTTTTGAAACATGAGGAGAATAAATCTAAGATGACTTCTCTGCTTAACCTTTTAGAAGCATATCACCGTCAAGCAGGAACAGAAATCAAATCAGAAGTAGATAAAAATCAGGCAGCAACTGAATGTGCCAAGAAAACAAAAGAAAGAATATAAGGTGAAGGATCAGATGAGAAGGCAATAAATGTGGAAAATGCATAAATATAGTTGCAAGTATAGAAAACTTCTGGGAAAACCTCATGTTGATCAGGAACGAACACAGGAATGGTTAAGGAGAGGCGAATTCAAAACAAGAAAAGAAAGGTTAATTTTGATGGCTCAAGATAGATACAGTCGAATGGGTGAGGACATGAGGCACACTGTTACTGTGCTGATGTCCATGGGACCTCGATTCCCCCACCAAGGTGTTCACCCCCCTCGTGTCCTTCACATACACACTGGTTTACAAAATCCATTGAACATGTGGGAGAAACAGACAAATGCAGGTTTTGTAAACTGATCTGGAAACAGCTGCACACCTCGTTGCTAGTTGTGACATACTAATGGCAGAAGGACTGTATACTGAAAGGCACAATAACATGGCAAGACTCTTGCACTGGGGATGGTGCAAACATTATGGTTTTGAAGTGGCTGAAAAGCACTGGAAACATAAACCACAAAGCATCATACAAAATGATGAAGTCTACATCATATGGGATCATCCATTACCAGCAATTCAAAAGACAGATGCTAGAAAACCAGATATAGTGGTGCAGGAAAAGAAGACAAAAGTAGCATTGATCATTGAAATAACCACACCCAGTGACTACAGTGTCCTGCGCAGAGAGAGACACAAAGTTATAAAATATCAGGATATGCAACCAGAAATGAGAGCAATGTGGAAGAAAGATACCCAAACAGTTCCAATAGTAGTAGGAGCAATGGGTCTTAAAAAAAGAGTCTAAAATCTTATTTAGATACACTACCAGTACATGCAACTCCATATGAACTGCAGAAGGAGTCGTGAAACAATACTAATTTCATGAACTTTAATCATACTTTGCCTTAGGAACTCAAAAGACTTGGAGAAATTAAAAAGGGAAACACCATATAGTTAGTAACCACTCCAGACTCACTATTATGACCCATATCATTCCTGCAGTCACATACAGAAACCTCAGATATGCCTCTATCTACATCTCCTCATTCTTACTAGAACTTTCCAGAGGAGCCTGACACTTATAGCCTTTATAAATCCTGTTTTTCTAGTTTTATAATTATATTCATATTTACAGTGCTGACACGACCTGGTACTTTTCAGATGCTACACTGCAACTCGGTTGCCCAGTTCCTTGTTTAATCAAGGAGGCAAATCATCCTTACAGGCATTATGACCAGATATGAGCACCTCCTTTTGATAATTTGTCCAGGTATGTTATTCTAAGGTCAACATCCCTCGTGATCTGCTCTAATGAGGAATCTTGTGGAATACAGTGGGAAACCATGTATAACAAAACTACTTTAATACACCACAGAAACTTTCATGTGTGCTTTCTTGCAACTCACACATTGTCTATACCTTTAATAACAACAAATGAAGCTAGTAATTTCAAGAAGCTATGGAGTTTAAGTTTAGTTTTTTTCTTTTGCCTGCTATTGGACTGCCAAGTGCCAGGGTGTTTCAGCTGTTTAGAATACAATAAAGTTATTTTTGAAAGCTTGCTGTGTAATGTGTGAAGTTACTAATGTTCTCCATTAATTCTCTCACCCCACCCCATATTTTCTTTGTTTTTGTTATTATATTTATTTAATCATATTTCACTTTATGTCATTTATTTTATTTCTTGTTTTATGTATAATGTTATCTTCTGTTAAATACTTTTCCATTTTTATTATTTATTATTCTGTTTGTATTAATATTATTTAACACTTTTTATGTTTGATTTTTATTTCTTTAACATTTTTGATTAAATTTGTTTCATGTTTTATTTCATTTTTGCTTCTTTTTTTTTCTTTATGTTATTAATACAGCACAGTTGGATAAGCTACTTCCTGGTGATCCACCTACACTCACTCCACTGAATGCAGCACCAGGTCCCAGCACTTCTGGGCTGCCATCTGCTGGCACCCCTCCCACCTGCCCCTGGACTCTCAGGTAGATCTACCACAGGGACCAGGCATGTGGTCCCCCCTGGGAGCAGAGTCAGAGGAGGTATATACATCACACGTGCAGAGTTTCCAGATGTGGTGCATAGGACTGTGCACCAGAAGACTGTGGGCACACACCAACTCCAGATGGAGAACCTTCTGTCCATCCTTGTATGACAGACTGGCCTTAGGTGCAAACGTCAGCCACTACAGCCAGTAGCACAGTGATAGAACAGTGATGACAGTCCAATGGGTGAGGACTTGAGTCACACTCTTACTGTGTTGATGTCCATGGGGCGATTCCCCCCACCAAGGTGTTCACCCCCCTTGTGTCCTTCACATACCCTGTCCTTCTCTTGTATGTCTTGTCCATCTGCAAATGTTTCCTCAATTTCCCAACTTGACTGCCTCAGACTTGTCTATGTCACACCCTCTCCTTAAAAAAAAAAAAAAAAAAAATATATATATATATATATATATATATATATATATATAGTCTTGTACAAGCTCTCCACCATTTTGAAATGGAGAGCTATGTATGGGACTAAGATATATATATATATATATATATATATATATATATATATATATACACACACACACACACAATTTTTTATTTTAGGGAAAGGTACCTTTTTTTTTTTTTTAAGGAGAGTGGAATATTGGGGAAAGGATACAGGCACGTCTGGGGCAGGCAAGTTGGGAAGGTGAGGAAGCATTTGCAGACAGACAAGACATACAAGACAAGGACAGGATCAGTGAAGGACACAAGAGGGGGGTGAGCACCTTGGTTGGGGTGGATGTTTGGGAATTGCGAGCCTATGGGCATCATGTTCAGTGACAGTGAGAATCAAGTCTCTACCCACTGGACTGTCAGCACTGTCACTTCACTGTGCCGATGGCTAATGTGTCTGATGTCTGCATCTCTTTGTGTTATTAAGTATGACAATGGAAAATAGAGTCTCTACTCAGCATAGGCATGCACCAGTTGTGTGATGCACAATCCTATGCACCAAATCTGGCAGTTCAGCTTGGGTGACAAAATTACCCCCCCCCACGCCTCTGCTCCCAGAGGGAACCACAGGCCTATAGTCTGGAGCAAAACTACCTGAGGTTGCAGGTAGGGCATGGGCTGCAAAGGTAGTGTTGCCAGACTGCAGCCCAGAAGTGTTGGGCCTTTGTGCTGTAGCTGGTGGAGGGAGTGTAGGCATTCCAAGGGTAATATTACTACAGCACGGCAGGGTAGGACAAACAAATAAAATTAACATCTAATAATGAAATAAACATAACACAAAATAATGTACAACATAACATGCACATAAACAAAACATAAGCAATAAAAATAATTATAATGGAAAATATGATTAGATACATAATATAATGATAAAAAAGAAGGGAAGGGGTGGGATGAGAGGAAAAAAAAAAGAACATTAGTCACCATACAGATAATATACAAAGCTTTCCACAAATGTACTATATTCTATTACATATTACTTGTAACTATAACATATGCTAATAAATACCTTTATTACATTGAATACTACCCTGTTGCTAACACAGACACATTATACTACAGATCAGATTGCATCCATAAATCATTCATGGTTGCATATATTGAACATATGCATGTACAATGTTTACATTTAACAGCAGGCCATCTAAAGCACAGATAGAGAGGTCTGCACTTCCACTGCTGTCATTATGAATACGTAACACTACTTAATTTTATTGATGACAAGCTTGTAAAGAGCTGCCCTTAAATTTGGGAAGTGTGTTATTCGCAGTCACAAGCAGTGACTAATGTAATGCTGTACTTACTTTCCATTTGGAATACAGCATAATGCCAGCACTATTTTATTTTACACTTCTATAGATACAGGTTGACTGTAACAATGATAACTATCTGCAGCATGCTCTTGGCATCCCTGGTGTATAGATCATTATTTACATTGCAATATTTATGTCAACTTAAACATGTACTGTATAGTTTGGAAGTGTGGTTTTCTAAATAACAACCCCTGTCTACTCTGTAATACTGGACGGTTTTACTAAACATACTGACGATGCATAATCTTGCATTAAAATGCATACTCAAAGTGATACAAGTGTTTAAATAATAGTACTGTTTTGAAGCATACATACCAGTTGCATTTCTCATCCTTCTCAATCTTCCCTCATAGGCTTGAACATTTAGTGGTCGCTCCTCAATATGTTTTATTTTTTTCCCACAGCTAATAAGATCAGCAATCAGAAACCAGATCCAGCTGCTTCATCATTCAAGCAATGCCTGTAATGGATACTCACACAAATCAGTGGAGTGCCGTCAGTCCTACATTCATCGATCCAGTGATCAAGGGTATTCCTCTTCCTCATTCTGAGGTCTCGATAGTGATTTCTACACTGTTCATCAGTTCCCAGGCCAAACTATCCCATGCATCCAATTTGTAATCTGATCCATGATAGTGCGCCTGCAACAGCTGGGGACCATAATCATTCACTAGAAATCCAACACCCACTTTGGACTCCTGCACACCCCACCCTTGAAAACAAAATTGCAAAACTTCATCCTGAACGCCAGCCATGTGTAATGCATATGAACACCAATGTATAAGTTTTTTTCCCGCCAATTACAATTATAACAGATACTGAGAATACAGAACATTGCAATTTGCAACATTTGAAAATGGTGTGAGCTGCTTAGCATTGCGCAAACACAGATGTTTGCGCAAAGCTAAATAAGCACACTGTGAAATAATATGGATATTAATAAAAAAACGGCACAATATAATAATATAATATGACTATCTCACCCATCGGGACAATAATTAGGATATAGGAAATACTACGTTGACTACTATAATTTATCATGTGAAGCGGGAGACCATTAAAAAGGACAGGAGTCTATGGTATTAGAACTCTGGACCTTGGCTATGGCAGGCTTACACTCCCAGTTATTCCCACAACAAGAATGAAGATAATAAGTGTCTAGACTTCATTGCATTGCTAGCTATTACAATGACACATTATAAAAAAAAAACAAGGCTGTAATACTTGTATTCGAACCCAGGACCATGTGAACTTAAAAGTGACACAACTCCTTACACCACAGGATAAGTTACATAAGTTGGGGCTACATGTGTATTCATTGTAAGGTTCATACAGGCTCAAAATTTAAGAAATAAAAAGTGATAACATGCAGTAACAGAAATCAGTGTATGAAATATACAGCACAATTCATTAGTACACAGGGAATATGCCTACATATCTATGCAATCCAGATCAGCATGCAATATAGATTCAGAGCAATGCATGGGTACCTTGAAGTTATTGTTCTTGCATACACCTCTATAGCACACATTAACAATCATTGAGCACACAAGCAAATTAAGCAGGGAATGTGCATTTATAATGAAATAATACATGTTAGTTGTACACTTAGTGAAATTTTAATTTGGAAAATACTGCACTTGTTTCTTAACTAGTTTGTTATGATTCTTGTTTTCAAATATACAACACTGTCCTAACATGCTGTGTTCCTTGGTCAGTCAGCAATCATCTGACCAGTACTGTAGTATACAGAGTGTGTGAAAACTGCCTTTACAATGTTGAAGGATATTAACAGGGAATATATGTTATGCAGCTGGCAAATAAGTAAAGCAAGTTTGGTCAACAAACAAGCATTGACTGTTATTTTGTGGATGGGGAGCAAAGGCATCCACCCCTACATAAGCCTGTGAAATATCCCCCATAGCACACACCTAGAGCAGTTGGGAGATGTGGCACATATGGAATTCATGCCAACTGGCAGGTCTGCCAGCACACAAGGGGCAGATGATACACATGCCATTAAACATGACTTGGCAGTCTGAGTTACACCCTCGTGGTTAATGAACATCCTACTCTGTTCCCCATTTCTTGTTGTCATATGTACATGACTCCAATGTAAGGATATTAGTTTAGGATAATGCAATGCATGGTTATAACTGTAGCATTCTCCTAAAAATATAATCATAACTAATGTTCATATTTACCATGTTGTAGGACACCATGCAGTGATGTTTTGAAGATCTGGAAGGTGATGCCTGTAACACACCAAGCATCCCTCCTGCTAGTCTGTGAAATGTCCTATGGACTAGGAATAGCATTTAAACACATACCTTGGTTTACACAGGGATGGTTTCCTGCACTAGTCTCCATTTCTGAGCCAATGTTGAGAGAGGTCGCTCTGTTCCTCCAGTGTCTATGTGCCCTGCCAACTTTTCACCTTCTCTCTCTATGGCTATAGCCAGCAGTAGTAGTATCTTCAGCCTGTATCAGAGATAGATGTATTCAAAAAGCAGCAGCTAATACTCTCTCTGTGCCTACTTTGTGTCTGTATTCCAGTATTTTCTCAATCCACAAAAAAGAAAACAATGGAGACAAAATGGATGCTTTTATATCTTGTTGACTAGCTCCACAGGATTGGTTGATTAGCATGCAATTCAGCTGTGTAGGCTGTAATTAACATCTCTTAAGCACAGAGCAGGGCACATGCAATAAATTATTGATGTGCTACATTATAAAAAGGCAAATGTATAGCTGGGTAAACTGATGTGGATGAGAGTTATTACATGATTCTAACTCAGATAAATATTTCTTCTGATTCACTGTATTTCAACAGAGGAGTAATGTGCTCCATCAGGTATGTATCCATCTTGTAACCTAAGTAATGCATATGCTGGAATGTAGACATACCTCCCAACTTACCAAATTACTCTGTTTTACAGAGTTTTGGGGTCCAAATGATGGGGGTGCCACGATTCCCAAGTGGCACCCCTTCAATTCCGATTTTTTTTTCCAGCTTTTTGTTTTAAAAATGTTTTTGCACTTTTGAGCTGACGTCATCATGTGTGCGATGACGTCAGCTCTGTCAGCCTGTCAGAACTGAGCTCAAGGGCTTACATCCACACATTTCTGGCTGTTTGAATGGAATGGATCTATCTGCTGATGCAGACAACTGAAAGGAAACTGCTACTTTATTTTTGCAAGGAGATGAAACTGCGAAATGGGAGGAGAACGGACTTTACTTCAGAAAGGAAACAACTGCTGCTGCTGTGAGAACGGGACTTTATTTTTGCAAGGAGAAACAACTGCTGCTGTGAGCTGAATGGGAATTTAGGAGAAGGAGCAAGAACTGCTACAAGCTGAACGGGACTTTAACTTGACTTCTAAAGATACTGGTGTGTGTGTGTGTGTGTGTGTGTGTGTGTGTGTGTGTGTGTGTGTGTGTGTGTGTGTGTGTCTACATAAATTCTAGGCACAGAATTTAAACATCCTGAAGATTTAAAAAAAGGTTTTACCAATACTTGGTTAGTTTGTCACACACACATTTGCTCTTGCCTGCCAGATGTGCATTACCTGATTTCAAGCGAGTACCCATTTACTCCGCTGAGTACCACCGGTCACTTTACTGAGTAACAAGGTTCACTCTGCTGAGTACACAGGCTTAATCAGCTGCATCACTGTGATCACTGAAACTTATAACCTTTGCCCATCTCTGTTTGCATTACAGGATAATGTTACAAATATTTAGCACTTAAAAATCCATTAATACACGATTGTTTATTTTGATTGGGGCTGTGACCACAGTGGTTAGCAAAGCTGCTTTATAGTGCCTGCTTCTCCAGTTCACTTTTTAACTGTAGTGCCTTCTGTGTGGTATCTACCTGTGGGTTTTCAAGTGGTGGTTATTCTTCCACATTCCAAAGACATGTCAGAGGTGAACTTCTGATCTTCCAAAATGCGCATATGTGTGTGTGTGTATTTGATGTGAAATACTGGAGTTTTATTCAGGATTAGTCTCTGTACCTTATGACCACTAATACTGGAGATCTGATGCTGGAGAAGGCAATGACTTTCTGCAACCTTAAACTGGATAAAGCAAGTATATGTGAGTGAAAATGAAATACCCCCAACTGCATACACCTGGTGGCTAGAGGTTTTCAAGCTCAAACCCTGTGCCTTGGGTACAGGTAAAAAGAGTCTAAAGTCCCTAGCCACCACCACTTGTGAATTTATTCTGCATATTTTTGTTCTGTTCTTCACTGAAGGATTGAATTCACTAAATACTGACAGGCATTTGAATTTCAGACTTCATATTCTTCAGAAAATAAATGGTAACACAAAACCTTTTATTCTAGCAATTTTCTAAGTTTATAAGATCAGTATTTGAAATTTGTCCCCATTTTGGGGCTGTATTCCCCCATTATTGGCTTTTCTGGGGGGGGGTTGTGCTAAGACGTTGAGAGCTATGGTGAGAAATGCAAACTGAATTCTGTATTCCCCCCATTACTGGCTTTGTCCAGGTTTTTTGTACCAAGAGATTGAGAGCTATGGTGAGAAGTGAGAACTGAATTCATTAAATGATAGCCAGTTAAGTTCCAGTCTTCCTGTCTTTCATGAAACTGCTGATTTGGCTTAGTGGTGTGTTGCTCTGACTGTAGCACACAGGGTCCTGGGTTCAGGTCTTGGCAGTGAAATGCATGCTGGTAACACAACATTTTATTCAAGCAACTTTCCAAATTTATACAAGCAAAGTTTAAACTGTGTCCCTGGTTTTTGGCCTTTTGTGTGTCCCCCCCCCAAAAAAAAACTGAAATTGAAAATAAGTGCATGTATGCGTAGTGTGCATGCAAGTAGATTTTTATCATGGAAATTTTCTGAATAGGGTAGTTTTGTCATTTTTGGTTCATGCATTTTGTTTCATTGCATACTGGAAAAATGTTCAAACAATAAATTTAAAATGGGATTGTGTGTGTGTGTGGAAGTAGACTTATGATGGAAAAGTTTTGAATAGGGCAGTTTTGTCATTATTGGTTCATGCATTTTGTTTCATTGCCTACTGGAAAAATGTTTAAACAATAAATTTAAAATGCACTCTGCTTAAGTCTAACAAGTGTGCTGTATTATAGAAGGAATATAATTTAATAAAGTCAGGAAGGTGCATCAAAGAACGCATATTTGTTTCTTGTTTTGTGTGGAAGAGGCCTATGATTTGAAAACAGCCCAAAGGTAATCTTTATACCACTGGCCAGATGCATTTTCTTTAGATGTGGTGTGGTTTTCAATGCTGTTTCAATAAATTTAAGTTTCAAGGGCAGAGAAGTTTTAATGCCAGCTTTGCCACGTCTACTTTCATTGTGAGACAGTATTGCTTTGTTTAGCAGCTATTGATAAGTGTTTGTGCATTGTGCTATAAAATCCAAATAATCATTGTAGAAGTAAAGCAGTATGCACACATTAGTTTTTATGGTAAATGGGGTGAAATACTTCAGTAATGGGACATTGAAATGGCTGCAGGGGGACTCTGGTGCTAAGTTTTGGTTCTTTTCTTCAGTTTGTGTTTGAAAGTTGGTATCCCACAATTCCATTGGAGTGGGTAGGGTTATGTAATTATGTGTGCAAATTTTATGTTAATTAGCACACAGATTTGTATCTATTTTTCATGGGCCTTGTCCAGATTCTTGATGTTTCCAGGTTGAGAGTATGTATGAATGTAGATAAGAATAAATGTGAAGTAAATCTGTATGCATTTGTTAGAAACATACTCGTTACATGGTCTACTTTTCCAGCAATGTGCCACCCCCATAGTGCCTTTTTTAGGCAAGGCTCAAATTCTAAACCTACCACCCTAGAACACCAAAAAGGAAAAAAACTAAGGGTAATGCTGCTCAGTGCCAGAAGTCTCAATCTCAAGATGCACGCACTCGAGGCCCTTCTCAATATGGAGAACATTGATGTCTGTGCTGTGACAGAAACCTGGTTCAAGGCTCCTGAGAGCACCCCAGCACTAACAGGTTTCACCTCATATCATGCGTTCTGGCCCCAAAATCTGGACAACACCAAGAAAGGAGGGGGGGTGTCCATACTCATAAAGGACACCCACACCTCAAGGTTGGTGGCAACGCACGATGCATCGGAGACCATCCAGGTGCAATTAACCATAGGCAAGACTGCTCTGCAATTTGTAGCATGTTACAGGCCACCCTCTCAAACTCAGGAACCTCACATGGCCTTCCTGAAAACATTGGAGGGGATAAATGTATCTCCAAACACCATCATACTAGGTGACTTCAACTACCCCAATATAGACTGGGAACACTACTCAAGCCCGAACACTCTAACCCAAAGATTCCTGGAGTTCATAAACTCAAATGCCGTGGAACAACTAGTCACCATCCCCACAAGAGGAGAAAACATACTTGATCTCATCATCACGAACATGGGATCAAATGTTCAACACCGGAAGTATACCCCTCACTGGTGAGATCAGATCATTAACTAATCTCGCTGGAAGTCCTCATCCCGCCCCCACCTGAAACAAAAAAGACCACAGTGAAAAACTTCTCAAAAGCCGATTTCACACTTCTAAAAACTAGTGTGGTCTCCTTTAAGGTCCCTGAGCCAGTGGTAAACATTACTCAAACCGCTGAATCACTTACAAATGCCTTCTACCAGCACCTACAGGACTGCATGGATCAGGCAATCCCAAACAAAACTAAGACTCTCTGTACCAAAGGCAAGCGTCCAGTCTGGTGGACCCCAGCCATAAACAAGCTCTACAACAAAAGGAGGAAGCTACTACAAGATAGAGCAAAATCCTTGAAAGGTAAGACACCTTTGATCATTATAAGTAAAAAGCTAAGAGCTCTCATAAAATCATCCAAGGCAAATTTTGAGAGAAAAATCGCCAAGGACTCTAAAGACAATCATAAGGCCTTCTTTAGCTATGTTAGAAACCTTGGAGGAAACTCCCAGATATGCTCAGAATTAGTTCAAAATGATGTGAAAATTACTGAACCTACACACATTGCCAACATACTGGCTGACAGGTTCAGTGCAAACCCCCCCCCCCCCACAAAAGGAGAGATATCTATTCCAGAGGATTGTAGCCCCCCAAACATCTCCAATGCCCAGGTGAGAACTGCCCTCACTAAGGCAAAAAACACAGCATCCATGGGACCGGATGGTGTCCCCGGCTGTGTGCTTCACAAACTCAACGAGGAATTAAACCCACAGTTAGGACAGCTGTTTAATCTTAGCCTCACCTCAGGATACGTACCCAAGGAGTGGCGCACGTCGACTGTGGTCCCACTTCATAAGGGCGGTGCCTCCACAGACCCTGGAAATTACCGCCCCATTAGCTTGACAAGCCTTATCTGCAAAGCCATGGAGAGGATCATAATGGAACTCATAAATAAAGACATAGGGAACTTGCAGACTTTGGATCCAACCCAGTTTGGCTTTGTCAAAGGCAGATCCTGCCTCTTAAACTTGGTTGACTTTTTCGAGACAGTCACCAAGGCCATTGATGAGGGAAAGGCAGTCCATACAGCCTACCTCGACCTGGCAAAGGCCTTCGACACAGTACCCCACTCAGGTATCATCGAAAAACTCATCAACTTGAATGTAAACCCATACATCACAAGATGGGTTGCAAACTGGCTAAGTGACAGAACCCACAGGGTCAGAGTTGCTGGAGCCATGTCAGACTCAAAGCCTGTCACAAGTGGTGTCCCACAGGGCTCAGTCCTGGGTCCACTCTTGTTCGGCATCTACTTTTCTGAAGTACAAGCAAACACAGGAGGGTTATGGCTGACAAAGTTTGCAGATGACTGCAAACTGGGCCATAGTCGAAAACACATCTGACACAGATATCCTCCAGAAGGGCCTCACAGAAATGGATAACTGGTGCCAGAGCCATGGCCTGAAGTTAAACGCCAAAAAATGCATAGTCATACCCTTTGGGAAAAACAAGGTTACCCCTAGCTACCATATAGGTGGCAATCCACTGAGCACAGAAAAAGTCATCAGGGATCTGGGGACCCAGGTTGACAGTAGCCTTTCGTTTGACACTCATGTTGCTAAAGTAGTTAGGAAAACCTATATCGCCCACCTGATCATGAAGGGATTCACATCTAGATCAAGGGAGGTCATCGTCCCCCTGTACTCATCACTCATTAGACCTATGATTGAGTACAATGCCCGTTCGAATGTATCTGACCAGACACCTGCTGCAGCTTGAAAGGCCCCAAAAGTTCCTCACCAAAAGGATAAAGGGTCTCAAAAATATGTCTTATGCTGCCCGACTGAAAGAACTCCAGCTCTATTCAGTCTCATACCGCTTGCTCAGAGGTGACCTGTGCCTGACATATAAGGCCATGTCAAACCCAGATTTGATGAATATGCTTCACCTCAAAAATCTAGATCCCTCAGAACCACAAGGGCGGAGACTTAAACCTTGACACGGTTATAAATAGAACGTGCTGGAGGGACAGATTCATCACCCAGAGACTCCCTATGCTGTGGAACAAAATCCCGGTACATGTGAGGCAGAGCACCTCGCTGGCCTTGTTCAAGAGGAATCTTGACCAATGGATGGGAGATCGCAGATATACCCCAGGGATTACTTCAGTGTCACTGCTTGACAGAGGCACAGCAAAATGATAGGCATAGTTTTTATTCAAACTAAAGGGGTGGCGAAAGCCACATAACTATGGGCTAGGCTTATAAATGCCCTTGGGCAGATAGCCTAGTATGAACCTATGAACCTATGAACCTATAAGGTACAGAGGATGTAGAATAGGCAGAAAGTATAATGCTGTGTGTTAACTATGCACACGTTCCATGGAAAGATCCTTTGATAGTACTTTTAACATTTCACTGTTTGGTTAACAGCATTCTTAGTGGTTTTTTTTTTTTTTTAGGAGGAGGATGATGTCCTGCTATGGCACAAGTTAGAGTGGACTTATGTTGGGTGGGTGACATTGTGCCCTAACAGATACTGAACTATCAAGAATATGTTGCTCTTGTTACTCACTTATTTTTGTAACCAGCCTTGTTATTTACTGGCCACTGTTGAATCTTTACAGTTCAATCCACTGGTGAATATTGGGAGCCTTTCTTTACTGCATTATCTGTACAACCTTGTAATTTGCCAAGGAAGTGTTGGATACATGCTCCCAGTCGTCTACATGTTCACACACAGCAAATTGACTGCTGTGAGATTAGAACCCCTACCTATGTTTACAGACTAGAGAACACAGTACTAAATGCATGCACCATGGTACAAGTCTGACTTTAACAGGACTGCAGGTGATATTATAGTAGATGACATCAGCAGGCCCTCTGGGGACAAGAGGTTAGAGGATTGCTAGACATGGATATTTTTACACAAAAACACTGCAAAAGCCATGCCATTTGTCAAGACATCATTGGATGCACACTCCCACTCTTCTTAATAGAGACAGACACACACTATGGCAGTGAGAACCAAACCCCAACCTAAGTGCACAAACTACAGAACACAGTTTTTAACTCAGGCACCACTACACAAGTTTTGAGTTTAGCAAAACTGCAGGTGAACCTACAGTAGATGACATCATCAAGGGATGGGGGGAACACCAGCTTTGAAAAGTTTGAATAATTAATAGGGACCCAAAATATACATACATAGAAATAATAATTGACTAACAATTAGCTCGGTCTTTGGCATCATTCCAAGGGGATCCAGTACCTAACAGCCTGCAAAGACATGATTGATAAACCACAATGCTTTGCCAGAGATGGCCTGCATCGGTCTCGCTTGGCAATGGCTCTTGCCTCCCCCAAAGTGCCATTTTTTAGGCAATGCCATGAGTTCAAAACTACCAACATGAAAAATTCATCAAAAACACAAATTAAAGGTCATGCTGTTAAATGCTAGGAGTCTAAACATGAAACTGCACTCATTGCAAGCATTCTTAACCCTGGAAGATGCAGACATTTGTGCAGTCAAAGAAATCTGGCTCAAAGCTGTAGAGCACACCCCAGCTATACCAGGTTACTCATCCTATCATACATTCAGACCCCTAACCATGGCCAGCACAGTAAAAGGAGGTGGAGTAGCAATATTATATATATCTCAAAAAGACACACACCTCCAGGCTGGTCAAACAGTATGATGCACAGGAGACACTCCAGGTGTAGGTAACCATTGACAGGACACCTATTCAAATCATAGCTAGCTACAGGCCCCCAACTTTGACTCAAAATGCCCACTCCACCCATGCGGACCTCTTTGAACCCATCAAGATTTAACCCTTAACCCTGAGCCTGAGAGACTAACTATCGAAAAACTACTCATGCCAAAACACAAATGCTCAGAGATTCTTTGATTCCATCAATGCAAATATCTTAGAACAGCTGGTCAATATCCTCACAACAGGTGAAAAGATCTTGGACTTGGTATTAACCAATATAAGTAACCACTGCAGCATTCCTAGTGTCATCATCCCTGGTAAGATCCGACAACAAAGCAGTCACTTTCAAAGTCACCATCTCCCAGAGACACCCTAGGATCAAACAAAAAAACTTCTCCAAAGTTCACTACAACCTCCTGAGGGAAGGTATAAACAGCTTTGCCCATAGGAATGGGCACATATGTCCAGACTTACACCAAAGTATTATAGGAGCATTTATATAGCTGCATGGAATTAGGAATACCAGACAGGACAAAATCATCCCCCTCAAGGAAGACCAAACCTGTCTGGTGGACATCTGCAATAAATAAAATCTATAATGAAAGGAAAAAATTGATGTCCCGGACCAAGAAGGAGCAGGTGCCTAAGTGGAAGTAATCACTCCTTTGCCTGAACAAGTAAATAAGAGCACTAGTGAAATCCTCCAAACCAAACCTTGAGTCCAAACTGACCACATCTACTAAAGACAATCACAAGGCTTTCTTTGCATATGTCCGCAATCTCAAGGGAAGCACCCAGATTTGCTCAGAACTGGTGGTCAAAGACAACATGTACACAAATGCAGTAGATATAGCCAACCTGCTGGCAGACAGATTCAGTGAAAACTTCACTCCTCTGTATCCCCCCATCAGTAAAGCTAGACATCTCCAGCACCTGCCCCCTCCTATCTCTGGGGAGCATGTCATCACTGCTCCCTCAAAGGCAAAAATATAGCTTCCATGGGACCAGATAACATCCCAGGTTGCATCCTACATGAACTCAGGCAGGCTGATGGTGTCCCCGGCTGTGTGCTCCATGAACTCAATGAGGAATTAAACCCACAGTTAGGACAGCTGTTTAATCTTAGTCTCACCTCTGGATACGTACCCAGGGAGTGGCGCACAGCGACTGTGGTCCCACTCCACAAAGGCGGTGCCTCCACCGACCCTGGAAATTACCGTCCCATTAGCTTAACAAGCCTGATCTGCAAAGCCATGGAAAGGATCATAATGGATCTCATAAATAAAGACATAGGGAATTTGCAGACTTTGGATCCAACCCAGTTTGGCTTTGTCAAAGGCAGATCATGCCTTTTAAACTTGGTTGACTTTTTTGAAACAGTCACCAAGGCCATTGACGAGGGAAAGGCAGTCCATACAGCCTACCTAGAACTGGCGAAGGCTTTCGATACAATACCCCACTCGGGTATCATTGAAAAACTCATCAACTTAAATGTAAACCCATACATTACAAGATGGGTTGCAAACTGGCTGAGTGACAGAACCCACAGGGTCAGAGTTGCTGGCGCCATGTCAGACTCTAAGCCTGTCACAAGTGGTGTCCCACAGGGCTCAGTCCTGGGCCCACTCTTGTTTGGCATCTACTTTTCTGAAGTACAAGCAAACACAGGAGGGTTATGGCTGACAAAGTTCGCAGATGACTGCAAACTGGGCGCGTAGTTGAGAACACATCCGACACAGATATCCTTCAGAAGGGTCTCACAGAAATGGATAACTGGTGCCAGAGCCATGGCCTCAAGTTAAATGCCAAGAAATGCATAGTCATACCCTTCGGGAAAAATAAGGTTACCCAAGCTACCATATAGGTGGGAATCGCCTGGACACAGAAGAAGTTATTAGGGACCTGGGAACCCAGGTTGACAGTAGCCTTTCATTCGACACTCATATTGCTAAAGTAGTTAGGAAGACCTTCTACATTGCCCACCTTATCATGAAGGGATTCACATCTAGATCAAGGGAAGTCATAGTCTCCCTATACTCATCACTCATCAGACCAATGATCGAGTACAATGCCCCATTCGGAATGTATCTGACCCGACACTTGCAGCAGCTGGAGAGGCCACAAAAGTTCCTCACCAAAAGGATAAAGGGTCTCAAAAATCTGTCTTATGCTGCACGACTGAAAGAACTCCAGTTATATTCAGTTGTGTAGCGCTTACTCAGAGGTGACCTATGCCTGACATACAAGGCCATGTCAAACCCAGATTTGATGAATATGCTTCATCTCAAAAAATCTAGATCCCTCAGAGCCACAAGGGCGGGTGACTTAAACCTCGACATGGTTATTAATAGGACGTGCTGGAGGGATAGATTCATCACCCAAAGACTCCCTATGCTGTGGAACAAAATCCCGGTTTATGTGAGGCAGAGCACCTCGCTGGCCTTGTTCAAGAGGAATCTTGACCAATGGATGGGAGATCGCAGATACACCCCAGGGGTTACCTCAGTGTCACTGCTCGACAGAGGCACAGCTAAATAATGGGCATAGTTTCTCCAAACTAAGGGGTGGTGTAAGCCACAAAACTATGGCTAGGCTTATAAATGCCCTCGGGCAGATAGCCTAGTATGAACCTATGAACCTATGAACCTATAAGAAAAGAAAGGTTAATTTTGACAGCTCAAGATAGATACAGTCCAATGGGTGAGGACTTGAGGCACACTGTTACTGTGCTGATGTCCATGGGACCTCGATTCCCCCACCAAGGTGTTCACCCCCCTCGTGTCCTTCACATACACACTGGTTTTCAAAATCCATTGAACATGTGGGAGAAACAGACAAATGCAGGTTTTGTAAACTGATCTGGAAACAGCTGCGCACCTCGTTGCTAGTTGTGACATACTAATGGCAGAAGGACTGTATACTGAAAGGCACAATAACATGGCAAGACTCTTGCACTGGGGATGGTGCAAACATTATGGTTTTGAAGTGGCTGAAAAGCACTGGAAACATAAGCCACAAAGCATCATACAAAATGATGAAGTCTACATCATATGGGATCATCCATTACCAGCAATTCAAAAGACAGATGCTAGAAAACCGGATATAGTGGTGCAGGAAAATAAGACAAAAGTAGCATTGATCATTGAAATAACCACACCCAATGACTACAGTGTCCTGCGCAGAGAGAGACACAAAGTTATAAAATATCAGGATATGCAACCAGAAATGAGAGCAATGTGGAAGAAAGATACCCAAACAGTTCCAATAGTAGTAGGAGCAATGGGTCTTAAAAAAAAGAGTCTAAAATCTTATTTAGATACACTACCAGTACATGCAACTCCATATGAACTGCAGAAGGAGTCGTGAAACAATACTAATTTCATGAACTTTAATCATACTTTGCCTTAGGAACTCAAAAGACTTGGAGAAATTAAAAAGGGAAACACCATATAGTTAGTAACCACTCCAGACTCACTATTATGACCCATATCATTCCTGCAGTCACATACAGAAACCTCAGATATGCCTCTATCTACATCTCCTCATTCTTACTAGAACTTTCCAGAGGAGCCTGACACTTATAGCCTTTATAAATCCTGTTTTTCTAGTTTTATAATTATATTCATATTTACAGTGCTGACAAGACCTGGTACTTTTTAGATGCTACACTGCAACTCGGTTGCCCAGTTCCTTGTTTAATCAAGGAGGCAAATCATCCTTACAGGCATTATGACCAGATATGAGCACCTCCTTTTGATAATTTGTCCGGGTATGTTATTCTAAGGTCAACATCCCTCATGATCTGCTCTAATGAGGAATCTTGTGGAATACAGTGGGAAACCATGTATAACAAAACTACTTTAATACACCACAGAAACTTTCATGTGTGCTTTCTTGCAACTCACACATTGCCTATACCTTTAATAACAACAAATGAAGCTAGTAATATCAAGAAGCTATGGAGTTTAAGTTTAGTTTTTTCTTTTGCCTGCTATTGGACTGCCAAGTGCCAGGGTGTTTCAGCTGTTTAGAATACAATAAAGTTATTTTTGAAAGCTTGCTGTGTAATGTGTGAAGTTACTAATGTTCTCCATTAATTCCCTCACCCCACCCCATATTTTCTTTGTTTTTGTTATTATATTTATTTAATCATATTTCACTTTATGTCATTTATTTTATTTCTTGTTTTATGTATAATGTTATCTTCTGTTAAATACTTTTCCATTTTTATTATTTATTATTCTGTTTGTATTAATATTATTTAACACTTTTATGTTTGATTTTTATTTCTTTAACATTTTTGATTAAATTTGTTTCATGTTTTATTTCATTTTTGCTTCTTTTTTTTCTTTATGTTATTACTACAGCACAGTTGGATAAGCTACTTCCTGGTGATCCACCTACACTCACTCCACCGAATGCAGCACCAGGTCCCAGCACTTCTGGGCTGCCATCTGCTGGCACCCCTCCCACCTGCCCCTGGACTCTCAGGTAGATCTGGCACAGGGACCAGGTGTGTGGTCCCCTCTGGGAGCAGAGTCAGAGGAGGTATATACATCACACGTGCAGAGTTTCCAGATGTGGTGCATAGGACTGTGCACCAGAAGACTGTGGGCACACACCAACTCCAGATGGAGAACCTTCTGTCCATCCTTGTATGACAGACTGGCCTTAGGTGCAGACGTCAGCCACTACAGCCAGTAGCACAGTGATAGAGCAGTGATGACAGTCCAATGGGTGAGGACTTGAGTCACACTGTTACTGGGCTGATGTCCATGGGACGATTCCCCCCACCAAGGTGTTCACCCCCCTTGTGTCCTTCACATACCCTGTCCTTCTCTTGTATGTCTTGTCCATCTGCAAATGTTTCCTCAATTTCCCAACTTGACTGCCTCAGACTTGTCTATGTCCCTTCCCCAACATCACACCCTCTCCTTAAAAAAAAAAAAAAAAAAAAAAAAACATATATATATATATATATATATATATATATATATATATATATATATATATATAGTCTTGTACAAGCTCTCCATTTCACAGATGTGAAGCCAGTTGGACCAAATTAGGTGTGTCAAATAGACACGTCTGTGAAATAGAGAGCTATGTATGGGACTAATATATATATATATATATATATATATATATATATATATATATATATATATATATCTATACACACACACACACACACACACACACACACATACACACATTTTTTTATTTTAGGGAAAGGTATCCTTTTTTTTTTTTTTAAGGAGACTGGAATATTGGGGAAAGGATACAGGCACGTCTGGGGCAGGCAAGTTGGGAAGGTGAGGAAGCATTTGCAGACAGACAAGACATACAAGACAAGGACAGGGTCAGTGAAGGACACAAGAGGGGGGTGAACACCTTGGTTGGGGTGGATGTTTGGGAATTGCGAGCCTATGGGCATCATGTTCGGTGACAGTGAGAATCAAGTCTCTACCCACTGGACTGTCAGCACTGTCACTTCACTGTGCCGATGGCTAATGTGTCTGATGTCTGCATCTCTTTGTGTTATTAAGTATGACAATGGAAAATAGAGTCTCTACTCAGCATAGGCATGCACCAGTTGTGTGATGCACAATCCTATGCACCAAATCTGGCAGTTCAGCTTGGGTGACAAATTTAATGCCCCCCACCCCCCACATCTGCTCCCAGAGGGAACCATAGGCCTATAGTCTGGAGCAAAACTACCTGAGGTTGCAGGTAGGGCATGGGCTGCAAAGGTAGTGTTGCCAGACTGCAGCCCAGAAGTGTTGGGCCTTTGTGCTGTAGCTGGTGGAGGGAGTGTAGGCATTCCAAGGGTAATATTACTACAGCACGGCAGGGTAGGACAAACAAATAAAATTAACATCTAATAATGAAATAAACATAACACAAAATAATGTACAACATAACATGCACATAAACAAAACATAAGCAATAAAAATAATTATAATGGAAAATATGATTAGATACATAATATAATGATAAAAAAGAAGGGAAGGGGTGGGATGAGAGGAAAAAAAAAGAACATTAGTCACCATACAGATAATATACAAAGCTTTCCACAAATGTACTATATTCTATTACATATTACTTGTAACTATAACATATGCTAATAAATACCTTTATTACATTGAATACTACCCTGTTGCTAACACAGACACATTATACTACAGATCAGATTGCATCCATAAATCATTCATGGTTGCATATATTGAACATATGCATGTACAATGTTTACATTTAACAGCAGGCCATCTAAAGCACAGATAGAGAGGTCTGCACTTCCACTGCTGTCATTATGAATACGTAACACTACTTAATTTTATTGATGACAAGCTTGTAAAGAGCTGCCCTTAAATTTGGGAAGTGTGTTATTCGCAGTCACAAGCAGTGACTAATGTAATGCTGTACTTACTTTCCATTTGGAATACAGCATAATGCCAGCACTATTTTATTTTACACTTCTATAGATACAGGTTGACTGTAACAATGATAACTATCTGCAGCATGCTCTTGGCATCCCTGGTGTATAGATCATTATTTACATTGCAATATTTATGTCAACTTAAACATGTACTGTATAGTTTGGAAGTGTGGTTTTCTAAATAACAACCCCTGTCTACTCTGTAATACTGGACGGTTTTACTAAACATACTGACGCATGCATAATCTTGCATTAAAATGCATACTCAAAGTGATACAAGTGTTTAAATAATAGTACTGTTTTGAAGCATACATACCAGTTGCATTTCTCATCCTTCTCAATCTTCCCTCATAGGCTTGAACATTTAGTGGTCGCTCCTCAATATGTTTTATTTTTTTCCCACAGCTAATAAGATCAGCAATCAGAAACCAGATCCAGCTGCTTCATCATTCAAGCACTGCCTGTAATGGATACTCACACAAATCAGTGGAGTGCCGTCAGTCCTACATTCATCGATCCAGTGATCAAGGGTATTCCTCTTCCTCATTCTGAGGTCTCGATAGTGATTTCTACACTGTTCATCAGTTCCCAGGCCAAACTATCCCATGCATCCAATTTGTAATATGATCCATGATAGTGCGCCTGCAACAGCTGGGGACCATAATCATTCACTAGAAATCCAACACTCACTTTGGACTCCTGCACACCCTACCCTTGAAAACAAAATTGCAAAACTTCATCCTGAACGCCAGCCATGTGTAATGCATATGAACACCAATGTATAAGTTTTTTTCCCACCAATTACAATTATAACAGATACTGAGAATACAGAACATTGCAATTTGCAATATTTGAAAATGGTGTGAGCTGCTTAGCATTGCGCAAACACAGACATGTTTGCGCAAAGCTAAATAAGCACACTGTGAAATAATATGGATATTAATTAAAAAACGGCACAATATAATAATATAATATGACTATCTCACCCATCGGGACAATAATTAGGATATAGGAAATACTACGTTGACTACTATAATTTATCATGTGAAGCGGGAGACCATTAAAAAGGACAGGAGTCTATGGTATTAGAACTCTGGACCTTGGCTATGGCAGGCTTACACTCCCAGTTATTCCCACAACAAGAATGAAGATAATAAGTGTCTAGACTTCATTGCATTGCTAGCTATTACAATGACACATTATAAAAAAAAACAAGGCTGTAATACTTGTATTCGAACCCAGGACCATGTGAACTTAAAAGTGACACAACTCCTTACACCACAGGATAAGTTACATAAGTTGGGGCTACATGTGTATTCATTGTAAGGTTCATACAGGCTCAAAATTTAAGAAATAAAAAGTGATAACATGCAGTAACAGAAATCAGTGTATGAAATATACAGCACAATTCATTAGTACACAGGGAATATGCCTACATATCTATGCAATCCAGATCAGCATGCAATATAGATTCAGAGCAATGCATGGGTACCTTGAAGTTATTGTTCTTGCATACACCTCTATAGCACACATTAACAATCATTGAGCACACAAGCAAATTAAGCAGGGAATGTGCATTTATAATGAAATAATACATGTTAGTTGTACACTTAGTGAAATGTTTAATTTGGAAAATACTGCACTTGTTTCTTAACTAGTTTGTTATGATTCTTGTTTTCAAATATACAACACTGTCCTAACATGCTGTGTTCCTTGGTCAGTCAGCAATCATCTGACCAGTACTGTAGTATACAGAGTGTGTGAAAACTGCCTTTACAATGTTGAAGGATATTAACAGGGAATATATGTTATGCAGCTGGCAAATAAGTAAAGCAAGATTGGTCAACAAACAAGCATTGACTGTTATTTTGTGGGTGGGGAGCAAAGGCATCCACCCCTACATAAGCCTGTGAAATATCCCCCATAGCACACACCTAGAGCAGTTGGGAGATGTGGCACATATGGAATTCATGCCAACTGGCAGGTCTGCCAGCACACAAGGGGCAGATGATACACATGCCATTAAACATGACTTGGCAGTCTGAGTTACACCCTCGTGGTTAATGAACATCCTACTCTGTTCTCCATTTCTTGTTGTCATATGTACATGACTCCAACGTAAGGATATTAGTTTAGGATAATGCAATGCATGGTTATAACTGTAGCATTCTCCTAAAAATATAATCATAACTAATGTTCATATTTACCATGTTGTAGGACACCATGCAGTGATGTTTTGAAGATCTGGAAGGTGATGCCTGTAACACACCAAGCATCCCTCCTGCTAGTCTGTGAAATGTCCTATGGACTAGGAATAGCATTTAAACACATACCTTGGTTTAGACAGGGATGGTTTCCTGCACTAGTCTCCATTTCTGAGCCAATGTTGAGAGAGGTCGCTCTGTTCCTCCAGTGTCTATGTGCCCTGCCAACTTTTCACCTTCTCTCTCTATGGCTATAGCCAGCAGTAGTAGTATCTTCAGCCTGTATCAGAGATAGATGTATTCAAAAAGCAGCAGCTAATACTCTCTCTGTGCCTACTTTGTGTCTGTATTCCAGTATTTTCTCAATCCACAAAAAAGAAAACAATGGAGACAAAATGGATGCTTTTATATCTTGTTGACTAGCTCCACAGGATTGGTTGATTAGCATGCAGTTCAGCTGTGTAGGCTGTAATTAGCATCTCTTAAGCACAGAGCAGGGCACATGCAATAAATTATTGATGTGCTACATTATAAAAAGGCAAATGTATAGCTGGGTAAACTGATGTGGATGAGAGTTATTACATGATTCTAACTCAGATAAATATTTCTTCTGATTCACTGTATTTCAACAGAGGAGTAATGTGCTCCATCAGGTATGTATCCATCTTGTAACCTAAGTAATGCATATGCTGGAATGTAGACATGCCTCCCAACTTACCAAATTACTCTGTTTTACAGAGTTTTGGGGTCCAAATGATGGGGTGCCACGATTCCCAAGTGGCACCCCTTCAATTCCGATTTTTTTTTCCAGCTTTTTGTTTTGAAAATTTTTTTGCACTTTTGAGCTGACGTCATCATTTGTGCGATGACGTCAGCTCTGTCAGCCTGTCAGAATTGAGCTCAAGGGCTTACATCCACACATTTCTGGCTGTTTGAATGGAATGGATCTATCTGCTGATGCAGACAACTGAAAGGAAACTGCTACTTTATTTTTGCAAGGAGATGAAACTGTGAAATGGGAGGAGAACGGACTTTACTTCAGAAAGGAAACAACTGCTGCTGCTGCGAGAATGGGACTTTATTTTTGCAAGGAGAAACAACTGCTGCTGTGAGCTGAATGGGAATTTAGGAGAAGGAGCAAAAACTGCTACAAGCTGAACAGGACTTTAACTTGACTTCTAAAGATACTGGTGTGTGTGTGTGTGTGTGTGTGTGTGTGTGTGTCTACATAAATTCTAGGCACAGAATTTAAACATCCTGAAGATTTAAAAAAAGGTTTTACCAATACTTGGTTAGTTTGTCACACACACATTTGCTCTTGCCTGCCAGATGTGCATTACCTGATTTCAAGCGAGTACCCATTTACTCCGCTGAGTACCACCGGTCACTTTACTGAGTAACGAGGTTCACTCTGCTGAGTACACAGGCTTAATCAGCTGCATCACTGTGATCACTGAAGCTTATAACCTTTGCCCATCTCTGTTTGCATTACAGGATAATGTTACAAATATTTAGCACTTAAAAATCCATTAATACATGATTGTTTATTTTGATTGGGGCTGTGACCACAGTGGTTAGCAAAGCTGCTTTATAGTGCCTGCTTCTCCAGTTCACTTTTTAGCTGTAGTGCCTTTTGTGTGGTATCTACCTGTGGGTTTTCAAGTGGTGGTTATTCTTCCACATTCCAAAGACATGTCAGAGGTGAACTTCTGATCTTCCAAAATGCGCATCTGTGTGTGTGTGTATTTGATGTGAAATACTGGAGTTTTATTCAGGATTAGTCTCTGTACCTTATGACCACTAATACTGGAGATCTGATGCTGGAGAAGGCAATGGCTTTCTGCAACCTTAAACTGGATAAAGCAAGTATATGTGAGTGAAAATGAAATACCCCCAACTGCATACACCTGGTGGCTAGAGGTATTCAAGCTCAAACCCTGTGCCTTGGGTACAGGTAAAAAGAGTCTAAAGTCCCTAGCCACCACCACTTGTGAATTTATTCTGCATATTTTTGTTCTGTTCTTCACTGAAGGATTTAATTCACTAAATACTGACAGGCATTTGAATTTCAGACTTCATATTCTTCAGAAAATAAATGGTAACACAAAAACCTTTTATTCTAGCAATTTTCTAAGTTTATAAGATCAGTATTTGAAATTTGTCCCCATTTTGGGGCTGTATTCCCCCATTATTGGCTTTTCTGGGGGGGGTTGTGCTAAGACGTTGAGAGCTATGGTGAGAAATGCGAACTGAATTCTGTATTCCCCCCATTACTGGCTTTGTCCAGGTTTTTTGTACCAAGAGATTGAGAGCTATGGTGAGAAGTGAGAACTGAATTCATTAAATGATAGCCAGTTAAGTTCCAGTCTTCCTGTCTTTCATGAAACTGCTGATTTGGCTTAGTGGTGTGTTGCTCTGACTGAAGCACACAGGGTCCTGGGTTCAGGTCTTGGCAGTGAAATGCATGCTGGTAACACAACATTTTATTCAAGCAACTTTCCAAATTTATACAAGCAAAGTTTAAACTGTGTCCCTGGTTTTTGGCCTTTTGTGCCCCCCCCCCAAAAAAAAAACTGAAATTGAAAATAAGTGCATGTATGCGTAGTGTGCATGCAAGTAGATTTTTATCATGGAAATTTTCTGAATAGGGCAGTTTTGTCATTTTTGGTTCATGCATTTTGTTTCATTGCATACTGGAAAAATGTTCAAACAATAAATTTAAAATGGGATTGTGTGTGTGTGTGGAAGTAGACTTATGATGGAAATGTTTTGAATAGGGCAGTTTTGTCATTATTGGTTCATGCATTTTGTTTCATTGCCTACTGGAAAAATGTTTAAACAATAAATTTAAAATGCACTCTGCTTAAGTCTAACAAGTGTGCTGTATTATAGAAGGAATATAATTTAATAAAGTCAGGAAGGTGCATCAAAGAACGCATATTTGTTTCTTGTTTTGTGTGGAAGAGGCCTATGATTTGAAAACAGCCCAAAGGTAATCTTTATACCACTGGCCAGATGCATTTTCTTTAGATGTGGTGTGGTTTTCAATGCTGTTTCAATAAATTTAAGTTTCAAGGGCAGAGAAGTTTTAATGCCAGCTTTGCCACGTCTACTTTCATTGTGAGACAGTATTGCTTTGTTTAGCAGCTATTGATAAGTGTTTGTGCATTGTGCTATAAAATCCAAATAATCATTGTAGAAGTAAAGCAGTATGCACACATTAGTTTTTATGGTAAATGGGGTGAAATACTTCAGTAATGGGACATTGAAATGGCTGCAGGGGGACTCTGGTGCTAAGTTTTGGTTCTTTTCTTCAGTTTGTGTTTGAAAGTTGGTATCCCACAATTCCATTGGAGTGGGTAGGGTTATGTAATTATGTGTGCAAATTTTATGTTAATTAGCACACAGATTTGTATCTATTTTTCATGGGCTTTGTCCAGATTCTTGATGTTTCCAGGTTGAGAGTATGTATGAATGTAGATAAGAATAAATGTGAAGTAAATCTGTATGCATTTGTTAGAAACATACTCATTACATGGTCTACTTTTCAAGCAATGTGCCACCCCCATAGTGCCTTTTTTAGGCAAGGCTCAAATTCTAAACCTACCACCCTAGAACACCAAAAAGGAAAAAAACTAAGGGTAATGCTGCTCAATGCCAGAAGTCTCAATCTCAAGATGCACGCACTCGAGGCCCTTCTCAATATGGAGAACATCGATGTCTGTGCTGTGACAGAAACCTGGTTCAAGGCTCCTGAGAGCACCCCAGCACTAACAGGTTTCACCTCATATCATGCGTTCCGGCCCCAAAATCCGGACAACACCAAGAAAGGAGGGGGGGTGTCCATACTCATAAAGGACACCCACACCTCAAGGTTGGTGGCAACGCACGATGCATCGGAGACCATCCAGGTGCAATTAACCATAGGCAAGACTGCTCTGCAATTTGTAGCATGTTACAGGCCACCCTCTCAAACTCAGGAACCTCACATGGCCTTCCTGAAAACATTGGAGGGGATAAATGTATCTCCAAACACCATCATACTAGGTGACTTCAACTAACCTAATATAGACTGGGAACACTACTCAAGCCCGAACACTCTAACCCAAAGATTCCTGGAGTTCATAAACTCAAATGCCATGGAACAACTAGTCACCATCCCCACAAGAGGAGAAAACATACTTGATCTCATCATCACGAACATGGGATCAAATGTTCAACACCGGAAGTATACCCCTCACTGGTGAGATCCGATCATAAACTAATCTCGCTGGAAGTCCTCATCCCGCCCCCACCTGAAACAAAAAAGACCACAGTAAAAAACTTCTCAAAAGTCGATTTCACACTTCTAAAAACTAGTGTGGTCTCCTTTAAGGTCCCTGAGCCAGTGGTAAACATTACTCAAACCGCTGAATCACTTACAAATGCCTTCTACCAGCACCTACAGGACTGCATGGATCAGGCAATCCCAAACAAAACTAAGACTCTCTGTACCAAAGGCAAGCGTCCAGTCTGGTGGACCCCAGCCATAAACAAGCTCTACAACAAAAGGAGGAAGCTACTACAAGATAGAGCAAAATCCTTGAAAGGTAAGACACCTTTGATCATTATAAGTAAAAAACTAAGAGCTCTCATAAAATCATCCAAGGCAAATTTTGAGAGAAAAATCTCCAAGGACTCTAAAGACAATCATAAGGCCTTCTTTAGCTATATTAGAAACCTTGGAGGAAACTCCCAGATATGCTCAGAATTAGTTCAAAATGATGTGAAAATTACTGAACCTACACACATTGCCAACATACTGGCTGACAGGTTCAGTGCAAACTTCTCCCCCCCCTCCCCCCCAAAAGGAGAGATATCTATTCCAGAGGATTGTAGCCCCCCAAACATCTCCAATGCCCAGGTGAGAACTGCCCTCACTAAGGCAAAAACACAGCATCCATGGGACCGGATGGTGTCCCCGGCTGTGTGCTTCACAAACTCAACGAGGAATTAAACCCACAGTTAGGACAGCTGTTTAATCTTAGCCTCACCTCAGGATACGTACTCCAAGGAGTGGCACACGCGACTGTGGTCCCACTTCATAAGGGCGGTGCCTCCACAGACCCTGGAAATTACCGCCCCATTAGCTTGACAAGCCTTATCTGCAAAGCCATGGAGAGGATCATAATGGAACTCATAAATAAAGACATAGGGAACTTGCAGACTTTGGATCCAACCCAGTTTGGCTTTGTCAAAGGCAGATCCTGCCTCTTAAACTTGGTTGACTTTTTCGAGACAGTCACCAAGGCCATTGATGAGGGAAAGGCAGTCCATACAGCCTACCTCGACCTGGCAAAGGCCTTCGACACAATACCCCACTCAGGTATCATCGAAAAACTCATCAGCTTGAATGTAAACCCATACATCACAAGATGGGTTGCAAACTGGCTAAGTGACAGAACCCACAGGGTCAGAGTTGCTGGAGCCATGTCAGACTCAAAGCCTGTCACAAGTGGTGTCCCACAGGGCTCAGTCCTGGGTCCACTCTTGTTTGGCATCTACTTTTCTGAAGTACAAGCAAACACAGGAGGGTTATGGCTGACAAAGTTTGCAGATGACTGCAAACTGGGCCATAGTCGAAAACACATCTGACACAGATATCCTCCAGAAGGGCCTCACAGAAATGGATAACTGGTGCCAGAGCCATGGCCTGAAGTTAAACGCCAAAAATGCATAGTCATACCCTTTGGGAAAAACAAGGTTACCCCTAGCTACCATATAGGTGGCAATCCACTGAGCACAGAAAAAGTCATCAGGGATCTGGGGACCCAGGTTGACAGTAGCCTTTCGTTTGACACTCATGTTGCTAAAGTAGTTAGGAAAACCTATATCGCCCACCTGATCATGAAGGGATTCACATCTAGATCAAGGGAGGTCATCGTTCCCGTGTACTCATCACTCATTAGACCTATGATTGAGTACAATGCCCCGTTCAGAATGTATCTGACCAGGCACTTGCTGCAGCTTGAAAGGCCCCAAAGTTCCTCACCAAAAGGATAAAGGGTCTCAAAAATATGTCTTATGCTGCCCGACTGAAAGAACTCCAGCTCTATTCAGTCTCATACCGCTTGCTCAGAGGTGACCTGTGCCTGACATATAAGGCCATGTCAAACCCAGATTTGATGAATATGCTTCACCTCAAAAAATCTAGATCCCTCAGAACCACAAGGGCGGGAGACTTAAACCTTGACACGGTTATAAATAGAACGTGCTGGAGGGACAGATTCATCACCCAGAGACTCCCTATGCTGTGGAACAAAATCCCGGTACATGTGAGGCAGAGCACCTCGCTGGCCTTGTTCAAGAGGAATCTTGACCAATGGATGGGAGATCGCAGATATACCCCAGGGATTACTTCAGTGTCACTGCTTGGCAGAGGCACAGCAAAATGATAGGCATAGTTTTTATTCAAACTAAAGGGGTGGCGAAAGCCACATAACTATGGGCTAGGCTTATAAATGCCCTTGGGCAGATAGCCTAGTATGAACCTATGAACCTATGAACCTATAAGGTACAGAGGATGTAGAATAGGCAGAAAGTATAATGCTGTGTGTTAACTATGCACACGTTCCATGGAAAGATCCTTTGATAGTACTTTTAACATTTCACTGTTTGGTTAACAGCATTGCTTCTTACCCTGTTTAGTGTTTTTTTTTTTTTTTTTTAGGAGGAGGATGATGTCCTGCTATGGCACAAGTTAGAGTGGACTTATGTTGGGTGGGTGACATTGTGCCCTAACAGATACTGAACTATCAAGAATATGTTGCTCTTGTTACTCACTTATTTTTGTAACCAGCCTTGTTATTTACTGGCCACTGTTGAATCTTTACAGTTCAATCCACTGGTGAATATTGGGAGCCTTTCTTTACTGCATTATCTGTACAACCTTGTAATTTGCCAAGGAAGTGTTGGATACATGCTCCCAGTCGTCTACATGTTCACACACAGCAAATTGACTGCTGTGAGATTAGAACCCCTACCTATGTTTACAGACTAGAGAACACAGTACTAAATGCATGCACCATGGTACAAGTCTGACTTTAACAGGACTGCAGGTGATATTATAGTAGATGACATCAGCAGGCCCTCTGGGGACAAGAGGTTAGAGGATTGCTAGACATGGATATTTTTGCACAAAAACACTGCAAAAGCCATGCCATTTGTCAAGACATCATTGGATGCACACTCCCACTCTTCTTAATAGAGACAGACACACACTATGGCAGTGAGAACCAAACCCCTACCTAAGTGCACAAACTACAGAACACAGTTTTTAACTCAGGCACCACTACACAAGTTTTGAGTTTAGCAAAACTGCAGGTGAACCTACAGTAGATGACATCATCAAGGGATGGGGGAACACCAGCTTTGAAAAGTTTGAATAATTAATAGGGACCCAAAATATACATACATAGAAATAATAATTGACTAACAATTAGCTCGGTCTTTGGCATCATTCCAAGGGGATCCAGTACCTAACAGCCTGCAAAGACATGATTGATAAACCACAATGCTTTGCCAGAGATGGCCTGCATTGGTCTCGCTTGGCAATGGCTCTTGCCTCCCCCAAAGTGCCATTTTTTAGGCAATGCCATGAGTTCAAAACTACCAACATGAAAAATTCATCAAAAACACAAATTAAAGGTCATGCTGTTAAATGCTAGGAGTCTAAACATGAAACTGCACTCATTGCAAGCATTCTTAACCCTGGAAGATGCAGACATTTGTGCAGTCACAGAAATCTGGCTCAAAGCTGTAGAGCACACCCCAGCTATACCAGGTTACTCATCCTATCATACATTCAGACCCCTAACCATGGCCAGCACAGTAAAAGGAGGTGGAGTAGCAATATTATATATATCTCAAAAAGACACACACCTCCAGGCTGGTCAAACAGTATGATGCACAGGAGACACTCCAGGTGTAGGTAACCATTGACAGGACACCTATTCAAATCATAGCTAGCTACAGGCCCCCAACTTTGACACAAAATGCCCACTCAACCCATGCGGACCTCTTTGAACCCATCAAGATTTAACCCTTAACCCTGAGCCTGAGAGACTAACTATCGAAAAACTACTCATGCCAAAACACAAATGCTCAGAGATTCTTTGATTCCATCAATGCAAATATCTTAGAACAGCTGGTCAATATCCTCACAACAGGTGAACAGATCTTGGACTTGGTATTAACCAATATAAGTAACCACTGCAGCATTCCTAGTGTCATCATCCCTGGTAAGATCCGACAACAAAGCAGTCACTTTCAAAGTCACCATCTCCCAGAGACACCCTAGGATCAAACAAAAAAACTTCTCCAAAGTTCACTACAACCTCCTGAGGGAAGGTATAAACAGCTTTGCCCATAGGAATGGGCACATATGTCCAAACTTACACCAAAGTATTATAGGAGCATTTATATAGCTGCATGGAATTAGGAATACCAGACAGGACAAAATCATCCCCCTCAAGGAAGACCAAACCTGTCTGGTGGACATCTGCAATAAATAAAATCTATAATGAAAGGAAAAAATTGATGTCCCGGACCAAGAAGGAGCAGGTGCCTAAGTGGAAGTAATCACTCCTTTGCCTGAACAAGTAAATAAGAGCACTAGTGAAATCCTCCAAACCAAACTTTGAGTCCAAACTGGCCACATCTACTAAAGACAATCACAAGGCTTTCTTTGCATATGTCCGCAATCTCAAGGGAAGCACCCAGATTTGCTCAGAACTGGTGGTCAAAGACAACATGTACACAAATGCAGTAGATATAGCCAACCTGCTGGCAGACAGATTCAGTGAAAACTTCACTCCTCTGTATCCCCCCATCAGTAAAGCTAGACATCTCCAGCACCTGCCCCCTCCTATCTCTGGGGAGCACGTCATCACTGCTCCCTCAAAGGCAAAAATATAGCTTCCATGGGACCAGATAACATCCCAGGTTGCATCCTACATGAACTCAGGCAGGCATTTGCAGCACCATTAGGCACCCTATTCAACCAAAGCCTGAGTACCAGCTTCATCCCAGCCAAGTGGAAGACAGCCACTGTTATCCCTTTGCACAAAGGTGGAGCATCCACTGATCCAGGTAATTATAGACCCATCCATTTAACTAGCCTGATCTGCAAGGCCATAGAGCGGATCATGGACCTCAGGACATTGACAATCTCCAAACACTCAATCCCACACAGTTTGCTTTCATCAAGGGAATGTCATGCCTGTTAAATTTGGTTGACTTCTTTGAGACAGTCACCAAAGCCATGGACGAGGGGAAGACTGAACACCACCTTCCTTGACCTGGCCAAAGCCTTCGATACTATTCCCCACTCAGGTATAATAGATAATCTCTTTCAACGAGGCATCAATCAATCCACTAGTAATGTGGACATTCTCCAAGAGGATCTCACCCAAACAAATGACTGGTGCCAAAAAAATGGCCACAAACCAAATGCCAAAATAATGTGCCATCATTCCCTTCAGGGACAGTGATGTCCCCACAAATTATCACATTAACAACAAGGTCCCAAGCACACAATCGAGTGCGAGGGACTTGAACAGCCAGGTTGATAGCAAACTGACTTTTGACCACCATACTGCCTCTGTTGCACGGAAAGCTTTCTACACAGCCCACCTCATTAATAAAAGGTATCTCATCCAGAGACAAGGTGATCATAACATCCATGTGTTCTTCCCTTGTAAAACCCATTATTAAGTAAAATGCATGTACCTCACAAAAGGCATGCAGCAGCTGGACAGGCCACAGAGGTTCCTCACCAGCAGAATCCAGAGCCTCAAACATCTACCCTACATAGATAGGCTAAAGGCCCTGTCCCTCAGTCTCCTACAGACTCCTCAGAGGTGACCTCTGTCTGGCATACAAACCAATCTCAGATGCCACCTTGATGGGACTGCTGCATATCCACAAGTCAAGCTCCACTCATGTAACCTGCATGCATAACCTCAACCTGGTCTGTGACATCAATAGGACTTGCTGGCAGGAGAGATTTGTGCCCCAGAGACTCCCTCTTCTGGGGAATAGATTCCCACTCCACATCAAGCAGAGTACCTCATTAACCCTTTTTAAGTGCAACCTGGATAACTTTATGGGGAACAGAATTTCATCCCTGGGATTCCACCTGTGTCCTGCTGGACAGGGGCATCAGGTGCTGACTTGTCCGAACATAGGCTAAATTCTTGGCTAGCCTTGTTAGGGGCTCAGGGTCAATAGCCTAGTAACTTGCTATGATCCTAATGAATAAATACATAATCTTAGACTTCAAGTTTTATCCTTGCTAACATCTGCTGATCATCAAATCCCCACTTATTACTCCCTTCCCCAACCAGAATGGGAGAACTAGCATAAGCTGCTCACTCCCATCCACCCCTTCCCCAACTGTCTAGTACACAAAACACTAATAAATCTTGGGTCATCTGAGTCACTATCAGAGCTTTGCCACAGAGGGGGAATCCTGGATATCAATTTTGTAACCACTCATTCACTTCCGACATCTAAAATGTGAGCACATAGCCTGGACATCTGAATAGAAAAAGTCTTTTTTTTTTTTTTTAAGACGCAGCTCTTATTTTACAGATCCTTCACTTCCAAAGTGGACGGAGATTTGTTCCTTCAAATATGAGGACTTCAATCACAACAAACTATACTGAGGTCAGACAACTCTGCTACACGTTATCCCCAGTATGATACCCCACTATTACTGCTTAAATAATATAACTGAATTATCCAACCTGGGACAAATATTAACAGCAAGTTAATAAACTAAGAGTATAAACAAAAGTTGTGGCAGGTGGGGTTCTTTTAACTACATTACAAGATGGAGAGTCCTCCTCCTCCCCCATTCTTGATTAATTGTGGTCTGACAGAAATCTGACAACCATTTTTTTATATCTCAGACATATCCTGAATGAGATTATGCACAGTTGCAGTCAACAGGCAATTAATAGTGTTAATTGCTGCATTATCAGAATTTCTGTATGAAATGCATGACCTCAAAGAAATAGATGGCTTGTAGAAATGCAAGAACTGTTGCTATTTAGGAAAACAAATTAACTCTAACAATGTTTGTAAGAACACAGATCTGTGTATCTGGTAAGGTACTGTTTAAGAACCTGGTTGTTTCACGACCGACAGCGAGTAGTTCAGTGGTACTTAAATAATTTAACTTAGCACACTTAATAAAAAAAACAGCAGCTGTGATCAAAACACTTGGCATAGTTCTTACCTGTAGTTTGCATGAAAATGCATGCCATTTCACTGTTCCTTAAAGGAGCAGCTCTGAAATTAGCCTGTATTCTGCTGCGAAACACATGCCTATATTCTTCTCTTTAAAAACTCTAGTAAATGGCATAGAAGCCATAACTGTTGCCTTGTCCAGCTCAGCCTGCTGCACTTAGTTAAACCCTTTAGCGGTTGAATACAGCAATGGCAAAACACACTGTTGCACTGGTTTGTGTGTTGTGCAATACTGGTACAGTGGACAATATAGGAAGCTGTATACTTAAAATATGAAGCACTCATCTCTCTGCAGCAAGCATCCCATCCCACAAGAGTTTTACGCAGGTATTAGATAAAAGTTCCTCACCTTGAAAAAATGAAAAGGGGACATTGAAACCATTTTTCAAGCTCCAGAACATTTCAAGGTAAGAAAAACTTACTGCTAACAGTTGTACAAAAAAGAATAACTTCCATCCAAACAACCTCCCGCCTATCATACCTTGGTGGTTCACATGGCAGGAATGTGATTAAAAAAAAAAAAATCAAATAGTCCTTGTGAAGGAAATTACTACTGGCATCTACTGTAGGTGTTAGCAGTAGAAGATTCATCTTCTTTCACTATCACCTCCATAACCCCTTTGTTGCTCTGACAATAATTACGTCATTATTTGATACTACCAGTAACAGAAAGGAGTGAAGAGCTACTCTCCTCTAGACACAAGCAGTATTGTGATAATGAACACTATTGATTATTCTTGTATGATGTTTCACCTGCTTAGTATTGACAACCAATACTCTAGGACTTCAGACAACAAAATTACCATTACTTATTGTAAAACTGATTTATTCCTTTAGGATCTGTTTAGTCAAGGTGTGACTGACAATACATTACAAAGATTTTCATATTATGAACACCCTATAGTTCTTAGCTTATCTGGTATTCCAAAGATTCCCAAGGACATTGATGCACTCCTTTCTTGACCTATTGTAGTGGCTAGTAGTTCAACAACCCACACAATAACTCTTCACATAGCTAGAATAGTTAAGCCCTTTAGGTCTAAGTATCCCTATATTCTTAAGAATTCGTGGGACTTTTTAGGACAAGTAAAATCAGAATTTTTTTCACCCCAGTTGGTATCTAGTCACCATAGATGTGGTTGACTTTTTCCTGTATCCCACATGACATTGGTTTGGATTGGCTCAATGATACTCTTTGTAATTGATTGTTTTTGTCTAATAGAGACATCAACCTTGTGTCCTTTATGGAAATTTTTTTGAAAAAATCTATTTGGAAGTGGAATACTTTAGACAAATTAATGGGGTGGTGATGGATGCTACATGTGCCTCCCTTTTTGCTGATGTAATCTTGTGGTTTGGGAACAGAATTTTGTTTTTCATTCTATTTATTCTCAATATATAGTAACTATGTTACATTTTTTGACAATATGTTTATTATTTAGAAAAGTGATCTTGAACAGTTGGTTAACTTTATGGTGTATTAATTCTACTACTGTTTGTTTTATTTAATTCACCTACCAATATTCTAGTGTTAACATCAACTACCTAGATGTTGTATCTTTCAGCTTTTTCCCAGTTAGGGGTCGCCACAGCGGAACTCCGGTCCGCTAATGATTGGCAGTAGAGTTTTACGTACCAAGTTGCCAGCCCTGATGCACAACCTTCAACGAAGGTACACCCATTCACACTTGTCTCCACACAGAAGACGCTTTAGCTGAGAATCGAACAGGACATCTTATTGTGAGGCGACGATGCTACCGCACACCACCATCGCAGTATCAACTAGTTATTTTATTAAATATCTTGATACAGGTAATTTAAAAATCAATATATAGAAAGCCTACTTTTTTCAAAATGTTAACTTCATTTTTGTAGTCACCACATGTTCAAACAGAACAAAAGCTTGGTTAAGGATAAAATGGACATGTTAGCAAGAATTCTCTGATGATTCTGATATAAGTAAGGTAATGGAAATTCTTTTTAACATGTTCTTAACAGTGTTTCTGGTATATGTGCTTACTAACATTAAAGAGGAGATCTTATAGGGTAGACAACAATTTAAACTAATCCTGGGAACAAACTTGATGTATAACTATAGCAACCAAGATGGTAATGAAGCAATGGAAGGGTATTAAAGCATGTGTATTAAAAATATAGCTGGTGCAGTCAACATATTTTGTCACTTATAAACAAACTGAATATAATTTCCCATTAAAGTTTTTTGTGCGGAAAACTATGCACTACACCTCTGTTTACTTATTCTAGGCATGCCAATTTTAAACAGAAACTTGAGAAGGGCAATCACTTTTGCACAAGCCATAGTACTAAGAAATTAATAACAGGCAACAGAAAGTGTGGAGCCTGTGGGCACTGTAGATATATTTTTGAAGGAAATGAATTTCTTTTAAAGAGTGTCAATTGTAACAGTAAAGGTGCAGTATACTTAGCCTTCTGCGAGTCACATTTTTTGTATTTATATAGGAAAAAGAAAGACTTAGGAAAAGAATACAAAAACATTTATTATGATAAATGTAAAGGACTCCAATGTCCTCTTCAGACACAAGTTAGTCTGCAACACTAATAAATTGTATTATTTCATGGTATTAGAACAGGATTAACTACCTCTCCTTTTGGCTGCTGTGTACCCCGGCTCAGTGGGTCTGCTTCTTCTTACACTTGTAACCTCTATCCTGCTGTAAGACCTCTGACCTTCCTGCCTTTCAAGGACCCCCAAAACTAACGTCAAACATCTCAAATACATCCTTGAGGAAGTTGCTGACCTATACCAAACTACCTTCCATCTAAAGGATTCTGTGAAACTTGTAACCTCTATCCTGCTGTAAGACTTCTGACCTGCCTGCCTTTCAAGGACCCCCAAAACTACATCAAACATCTCAAATACATCCTTGAGGAAGTTGCTGACCTATACCAAACTACCCTCCATCTAAAGGATTCTATGAAAGTATGTTTAACCTAGCATCTAAGCTGTATAGTTAAATTGCTATTATCTCTGAAGAATAAAGTAACCATTGTATGCTAAATCAACTATTGTGCACTAAATCTCCCACCTGAGTCTAGTACCCAGCAGCCATACCTCCCCACTCTATCCCATAGGACTTGTTTGCTCCCTCCCCGACTCCTATCTACCAGCTGTGTCCTCTGTTCTCCACTTTACCTGAACAGCTAAACTGTAATTTCTTTGCTCTCACCACTAGGTGGCACCCTTACATAAGCTTAAATAAGGCTTCCAAATACTCCTAACCCTAATTTTTTATGAATTAAAACTTGACCGCTCTGAATCCTTCTTAGTTTTCTGGCATTCTAACCTGTAAACATTCCAGACCTTTCTTACCCAATTTCCCTTACTGCAATCCCCATTTCCCTGTTACTCACTGCCTATATGAGCTCTTCCCTCTTACCTGGAACTACTATGTATGTAGAAGTATTCTGAAGGTTTCTCTGTTTCTGTGAGCTTGTCTTTCAATTGCGTAAACCCGCTCCATTCGCCCTGCGGGCTCACTCCATCCCCCTACCCCCATATCCCACCCACCCCAGTGCATCTAAACTTATACTTCTCAAGTCACACCCTAATCCTTCACTCAACCAATCAGTCCACTTATCTGATTTAGGCCCCTCCCCATTACCTCCCCTTTACCTCATCATTCACTCAACGAATCAGTCCACTTATCTCTTTAACCACTCCCCAGTACCTCTATTTCCCACATGAGTACTCCCACTAGCTAATCCATTTCCTCTACAACTCCACCCTATTTAACAAACACCCCCCACACAGAATCTATCTGTTTCACCAGCCATGGCCATTACATGGAGGCCAGGACACACTAACAGGTTTCTCTTTTTTCTCTATCCTTACTCCTCTAACTATTATATTTCCTTACATCCTATGAATATCTAACCCTCTCTATATTACATCTCCCCCTAAAACAAACTACCCTATGTACTAGTCTAGTCCCACAAATACACAGTAATATTACATCCTCTTCAGTCTACCAACCTCTACAATTTCATAGACTTTACCATATAAAGTATCACCAGACCAGAAAATCTATGCCCTTTTTATGCAAGCTCTTGAAACACTCTCATTCTCCTCTAGAGCATCTACTACTTCATGGTGTCATTCAACCAAACCCAGGTCCAAATACCTCCACCTCAGATCCCAATTCATCCTACCCCAACACCTCCTACACTCTCACTAATTCCCACAACTCTCTACTCATAGGCCACCTCAATGTACGCAGCTTAAACAATAAAATTACTCAACTACATGCCCTCCTAGAGTTACACTCCTTTGACATCCTATGTCTAACCGAAACATAGCTCAAACATGCTACTAAGGATAATGATATAATCCCACCAGGTTACAACATCCTACGCTTAGACCGACTTAATAAAAAAGGTGGTGGGTTGCTATACTGTATAAATCTAAACTACAGGTATTATCAACAGATGTAAAATCTCCCCCACCCAGTAATGCTGAAATGTTAATCTCTAAACTCCTGATTAATACCAATAAATCATTAAACATAATTTGCACCTATATCCCCCCAGGTAATAGTATTAATACTCTTGAGAATATCCTTAGTTGGCTATCAACTTCCTTCCCACAAGAAACTATACTCCTTGGAGACTTCAATATAGACTGGAACTCTTGTACCTCTGGCAAAGCACCTACCCACATAAACCTTTATGGTTTTAATCAAATTATCACCTCCCCTACCAGAACCCATAAACCCAGCAATAAGCAAGCCACCTTAGACTGGATACTGGTAAACAACAACCCCCTCTCTTATAAAACAGGTACACTCCCAGATGATATTAGTGATCACTCCCTTACCTACCTAATCAGGCAAAAAAACATTATATCAAACCAAGCAACCTTCAGAACTACCTACAACAAAAAAAAAACTTCAAACCTGCTAGCTTCCAAGCAGAATTTAAAGCATGCAATTGGTCACCCCTAAAATACCTACCTCTTGACGAAACTGTCTCTTATTTTAACACAAACTTCCTTCAAATCCTAGAACACCATGCCCCTCTTGTACAGTTAGGACTAGGAACAAACCAGCACCTTGGCTAACAAAAGAAACTAGACAAAAAATGATACAGAGAAATAGAGTTTGGTCCAAATGGAGATATACCAAAAACCCAACTGATCAGGAAACCTTTAGACAGCTCAGAAATACTACCAAGAAATCAATACTCCAAGATAAAAAAAAACTACTACCAGAAATTCCAGCAAGCCCAGCATCAAAACCCACAAAAGTTCTGGACAGGTATAAACAGCCTACTCCACCCAGGACACTCCAAATCTCCTACACCTTCCAATCTAACTCTGAATACTCCTAGTCAAATAGCCAATACTTTTAACAAATTCTTCTCTGAAACAACTCAATCCTTAGCAAATACCCTATCTTCCACTAGCATCCCTAAGACATGCTCTCTAACCAACTTACCTCCAGCCTTAAAACTGCAGCCTGTTCCAACAACTCTCATCCATACACTACTTCACAAACTAAAACCTTGCACTCCTTCTGCTGACCTCCTCCCAACTGAATTTCTACAAATGGCAGCTGGTGTACTTGCTTACCCTATCTCCATCTTAATAAATAGAACTGTTACAGAAGGTTCTATCCCATCACTCTGGAAAGTCTCACATATTATCCCATTACACAAAGGAGGCAACTCAACTAAACTCTCCAATTTTCGTCCCATAGCACTATCTCCATTAGCTAAAATCATGGAAAGATGCATTCATCGGCAACTCCATGATCATCTCCTACTAAATAATCTCTTAGCTGATTGCCAACACGGCTTTAGACCATTTCATAGTACCACTACCACACTACTATCCTTTATAGACAGCATTAATAAGAATCGCAATAACAACTTGCTCTCCTCAGCTCTATTTTTAGACCTCTCCAAAGCCTTCAATATGGTGAATCACGTCCTAATGTTAGACACCCTTAAATCACTTATAGGAGACACTTTAACCATCAAATGGTTTAAGTCATATCTAGAAAACAAACAAGCAGTACTCTGGAACAATAACCTATCAACTCACCTCCCCATCTCCCTAAGAGTCCCACAAGGTTCTATTCTTGGACCCCTCCTTTTCTCTATATTTATTAATAATCTGAATTAATCTCTCCCTCAAACCACCTGCATGCACTATGCCAACGACTCTACATTAATCTGTACTGCAGCCTCTCAGTCTAGCACCCAAAAAGTATTCAACTTAGCAGGACTGGTTCTCCAAACGCTGTCTCCTTCTAAACATGAAAAAAATCAAACGCCTACTTTTTACCCCTACTCAAAAGTCTCCCCCTATCTACTTCTCAGTAACATAAAATAATGGCACTGTAATAGTGCCTGATGCCACAACCAAGCTTTTAGGTGTAACAATCGATAATAATCTTAGTTTTGACCCACACATAAACTTAACTATCAAATCACTTAATAGAAAACTTGGTTCACTTTATAGACTAAAAACCTTCCTTACTCCCTCTGCCAGGACTACTATCGCCCAAACTCACCTAATCTCCACTCTTCTTTATGCCTCACCTATCTACACTAACCTATCCAAAAATAACCTAAACAAACTGGTCACCTCGTATAATAACATTGCCAGATTTGCAACTGGTTCCCCATTCCGTACTCACCATTGCCAAAATCTGAAAAAATTAGGATGGCTGGAACTGCAAAACCAAATTCTTTTCCAACAACTAACTATTACCCACAAGATCCTGTATCATCCTACAAATACACCCATACTCTCTACCCTTATTAGCCCTTATAAATACCTAACAACCCTACGCTCAGCTCATGCACAATTACAGGCATCCCTTGTAAAAATTTCACCCTGTCTTTGTCTTTTCTATATTAAGTTGTATTTTAACTTTCTAATATTGCCTGTACACGTTAATCCAGTTATAAACATGTAATTTTATAACTTTGAAAAAGCCACCATTTCCTCAGTCCTAAACAGGATAACACAAAACAGCAGAGACATGTACATCAATAAATGATCATACTGTAAGTTTTATATATTTGTGTATAATTGTTTCTTCAGCTTAGCTTTACTAGTCACTATATCAATTTTAATTTTTAAAATATGTTACTCCTATGTAGTATTTTTTTGGTTTCTTTAGAACAATGTTGTAGTGGAGCTTTTCTCCCCGGGCCTCTACTGAAAATGGACATATATCCAGTTAGACTAGCCCGGTCAACAAATGTAAAATAAATAAAAAAAAATAAAAATAAAGGTTATTCAACATCTCAGAGATGGTCCCTGGGAATATGTGCTTAAATACAGTAAATTATTAGGGTGATTGAGGTTAAATGCAAGTGAATATATATCCCAGTTTAAATGACACTGTTTACATAATGTTTTGAAACTACGTGCTAAGTTATGATTTTATGTCTTGTAGCTATCTACACAGTTTATAATGAAGTTCTCTTAAATATTTAACAAATTTTAATAGTGGTTTTATAATTGCCATTATGGCAGTTTTTTACTAATTAAATCAAGCCAATTGTTGTACATTTCTTCACATGAATTTATCCATATTATATATAAATGTGTTGTGTTCATTTAAATGGTAGTCCTCAAGAAGTGCTATGGGATGAAAGAATAAACTGTGTTAAAATGTTTTCATTTTACTTTATATATACACGTGTATGTTTATTAGTACAGAACTTCTTAATTCTAAGTGTCATTCCATTAATATATATTCATCAAGAAGTCAGATCTGAATTATGAATACCTGGCTTTAATACTTTCTATATCTGGCTATATATTCCATTACTTGTTTGCATATAGTTTCATTCAAGGCAAAGAAAAGAGTTTGCTGCTACTCAAGCCAGGATAAAAAATGCCTTGCAAAATATTTATATTACATCAGACTAGTGTGAATGGCTATTTTACATTATAATGATGTGCACTAATGTATTAGAATTTTAATGCTTCCCATATTAGTTGCCCCTTTCATTTTTTTTTCCTTTCATTCATTCATTCATTTATTAGTAATGAGATTTGTTTTGTATATTGGATATGAAATACACTGCCAACATGGTGCATTAGGCAGGTGAAATTCAACAAATATGAGAGCCCTTATACTTGAACTAACTATGGTTGTAAATTTAGATGGGGGTGCATTCATCCATTCAGGCTTACTTAAGCAGATTGGTGCTAGACCTAGATTTCCACATCTTATAAGAAGAGGTAGGGGTACAGAAAAATATGTGTGCACACAACATTGTCCAGGGAGAACAGAACATCTGACAGAAGACTGTCACTTTCAGGAGAATAGCTGCAAGGGAGGGGAATAGGAAATCATTTACTGCTACAATAAGAGAAGCCAGAGGTCAGAGACTCAATACCGCCAAATTTCAGTGCCTAAAAAAACAGGTTAACATACAATACTTCACAGTGGTGTGAATTAACGAAGAGGAATTTGTCTCCTCACTTTTCAAAGAATGATATTGCAGTCTTCAGAATCTGTCTATGCTCTTCTCACTGTCATGGTTCCCACGGACGTCCAAATATCTAGGTTGTTTGAGATGCTCTGTGAATGGTTCAGATGTCACGTGAGAATGGTGGCAAGAATGGTGCTCCAACAAAAGCCACAGATGCAAAAAAAAAAAACAATACAGGGCGTTAAACTTGTCAGTGCGACAGCAGATAAATACTTGTTGTCTTGCCAACCATTATGCATGCGTGTGCATGTGTATATACACATGTGCATGCTAACCAGAGTGACCACTACAGCATTTAGATGAACTGCTAGTAAAGTGGTAGCCTTTGTACTATTAGTAATGGCATTTACAGCATATACACGATTCAGTTTTTTTTTTTCAGTCGCTTTTCATTTCAGTGTACTGTATTAAATAGGTAGGTAGGTAGGTAGGTATCTGTTTCAGCATAAGTACAGAGCAAAGCTAAGCTGAAGAAACAAATATATAAAACTTACAGTATGATCATTTATTGATGTACATGTCTCTGCTGTTTTGTGTTATCCTGTTTAGGACTGAGGAAATGGTGGCTTTTTTAAGTAATTTGCTTCTGGCACCAGGATTCCAGTTGTTTACTGCATGGATTCCACAGTAAACTCATGTACCATTTGAAAAGCTGAGTCTTCAAATGGATTTCAGTTTTTCTAAAAACAAATTTCTTAAGATAATTAGACAAATAAAATGAATATTATTTAATGATGTGTGCCAACTAACTGAGCTACAAAACAAAACGTAAAATTGACTCCGTTTTTTTTTCTTATGGTATTCTAGAAAAACAAGCTTACAGAGAACATTTATAGCATTTTAGGCCAATTCTCTCCCTTCATCCAAATAGAATCACCCATGTTTCAATCACTTCTGATTTTCAAACATTCTGGGTAGCATTTTAATTTTATAGGACTATTATGTTCTGCTTTCATACAGTCACTACATCTGTCCATTTTCTCATCTTCCTAAAGTTCTGGCCAGCCATTAATATAATTTACTATAGACCTCCTCTCCTAAAAGGACAATGTAATCAGTCACTTGAGGAAACCATGAATGACCTGGGAAAGCTCAATTTTCATAAAAACAAAAAAACAGGACAGATGTTCCCACCCAATAAGCAAGTTAAATTTTAATGGGATTTAAGATTCCACCTAGTCTTGCCAAGACATTCCTCTTAAAGGAAATAAGCGGTTGGGGAGCCATCTGATGCCCCATAGATTGTCACAGTTCTGTTCCAATTCTCCAGAATCACAAAACAAAATATAACTTTTTTTTAGAATATTGTATACCCTGTCTGAAGTTATTTACGTGCTTAAATTTCAGACCAGCACTTTACACTCCATTGTTTTAAACCTTAGCAAAAGCAACAGCTAAGCAAAAAAAAAAAAAACTTTTCTGATCATCTTAGTGACTGCCTGCCACAGCCTGACTCTAAACTGAAAACGGTGAACAGGGAGCTGACTGCAGTTATGTACCCAACCTAACCAACACATTGGATTCAAAAGACCATAACCCGTTTCTCACTGAACTTAAAATCTCTGATGCGAGGAATAGAGAGCTAGACCCTTTTAGAAGTTATCTATAAAACAGATAATTTATGGTTTTAAACTGATCTACATCATGCAAACACCCAGGCAATCAAGAAATATTACTACAAAAACCTGAGGTCACTATTAGTCACAGCTTTAATACTTGCCACCTATTAGCATTAATTATACTTGCTATATTTGTTGTGCTCAAGCTCACAATGATTGCAACAAAACTACCTCAATCTTTGATAGCTTTTCTCTTGAGGACAAAGCAGGTCAGAAATTCAGCTTCACAAAAAGTATTGTGTGATACCCATAAAAGACTGGAAATAAAGAGAAGTAGATAGTTATCACACTTTATGAAACAAAATTAGAACTTGGGGATTCCTTCAAATATTTGGGTTTCTGGCTGGACCCATCCTTTATTTTCTCTTTGCATATATGTAGGACTACTTCTGAAGCCATTGCTATGCTAACATCTTGCAACATAATAGCTAGTATTCTTTCAAGGGAAGCTGCATAGGTTTTGGCTATATAATTGTACCTGCCTTAGCATATGCCTAACTTGTATTTTAAGGTAATCTAAGAAAATGTTAAACAAGCTCCAGATCCCATTAGGAGGCAGTACAATGCAACGGTGGTTGAGATCAAGTGCTTACCAGTTAGAGTTAGTTCCCATCCAAGAATTTTCATTAGCACATTAAAATATGAACTATTAAAATTTAACAGTGCCAATCTCTACAAAATCACAGTTTCTCTCTAATCAAATTAAGTCACTGCCTTCTCTAACTTTACTTCTTTAAAAATGCACCACAGACACTTTCCTGTAAATCTGTGGGATTGGCTAAATAATACATGACTTTGTATTATTTTAGTTCTTTTTTGTTGCTACTTGCAAATGAAAGATGACAGGATCTTTTGTTACTTTGTTTTTATATTCAGTAGTATTATGCATATCTTTTTTTTTTTTTTTTTTTTAAGAATTGTCAATATCATTTTTCCCCTTTCTGAAAAGTTTTCTACATTGTGGTAAGCAAACTTAGAAAAATAAAGTAAGATTTTTATGGTGGTAAAAGCCCTTGCAGTCCTCACAGCCCTCTTTCTTAAATATGTTAATGCAACGGTTGCACAATCAAAGACAGAACAAACATCATAAGAGCGACAGTGTTTCTGAAGGATGCTGGTGCAATATTAAACCCAAACTGCAGCTGCAATTAAAATTACTGACACAAGCAGGCAAGTGGTAACACCAAATATTAAATTCTTCTTTCTTATTGGTTCATAGGTAGGTACTAGGCTATCAGCCCTAGGGCCCATACAAGCCTAGCCAAAAAATGTACCCTGGCTTTCGCCACCCAAGAAAATTATTTTCCTGTGCCCCTGTCAAGCAGAGCCACAGAAGTGATCCCCGGGGTGAATTTCCCTATTTCCCATCCAATCAAGATTTTTCTTGAAGAGTGCTAATGAGGAGCTCTGTTTGACATAGATAGGTAGTCTGTTTCAGAGTATGGGAAGTCTCTGGGACAGGAATCTATCCCTCCAGCATGTTCTGTTTATTGTGGTGACAAGGTTTAGGTCCCTAGAGCGTGTAGCTCGGAGGGATTGGGATTTCTTTAAGTGGAGCATGTCCAACAGCTCTGGGTTTGACATAGCTTTGTATGTTAGGCAGAGATCTCCCCTGAGTAGGCGATATGCAATGGAGTAAAGCTGTAGTTTTTTGAGACGGTCTGCATAGGGCATCTGTTTGAGGCCAGTAATCCTCTTTGTGAGGTATTTTTGTGGTCTTTCCAGTTGTTGTAGATGTCTTGTGAGGTACATACCAAAAGGGGTGTTGTACTCTATAATGGGTACAATGAGTGATGAGTAGAGGGGAACAATGACCTCTTTTTTTCTGGATGAGAATCCTTTTGCGATGAAATGAGCCATGTAGAAGGATTTCCTGACCACTGTGGTGATGTGATTATCAAAGGAGAGACTACTGTCCACCTGTGTTCCAAGGTCTCATCACATTTTCGGCATTAAGTAGACTACCAACTATGTGGTAGTTCATGGGTACAGAGTTTTTACCAAAGGGGATGACAATACACTTTTTGGCATTGAGCTTCAGGCCATGGCTTTGACACCAGGTATCTGTCTCAGTGAGGCCCTTTTATAGTTTGTCCACATCGTTAGGAGTTTCGATTATGGCTCCTAGTTTGCAGTCATCCGTGTTGGCCTGCACCTCAGAGAAGTAGATACCAAACAGGAGAGGACCCAGGACTGAACCCTGTGGTACTCCACTTGTCACTGGTCTGATGTCGGATTTGGAATCCGCTACTTTCACAGTGTGGGTTCTGTCCATGAGCCAGTTGGCAACCCATCTTGTGACATAGGGATTTATACCTAGTTTACTGAGCTTATCTATAATTCCAGAGTGGGGGATGGTGTTGAAAGCCTTGGCAAGATCTAGATAAACTGTGTGAATCATTTTATCATCTATGGCTTTGGTGACTGCTTCAAAGAAGTCAATCAGGTTTAGGAGACATGATCTGCCTTTTACAAATCCAAACTGGGTAGGGTCCAGAGTTTGGAGATTACCAATGTCTTTGTTTATGAGTTCCACGATGACACGTTCCATGGCCTTGCAGACCAGGCTCATCAGGCTAATGGGGTGGTAGTTCCCGGGGTCCGTCATGGCTCCCCCTTTGTGGAGTGGGATAACCATTGCAGTGCACCATTCAGTGGGTACAAAGCCTGAGGTGAGGCTATGATTGAACATGGTACTTAGGTAGGGTGCCAGTTCATTCTGTAGTTCATGTAGAACGCAGCCTGGGATATTGTCAGGTCCCATTGATGCTGTGTTCTTGGCTTTGGAGAGTGTGTTTTTTACCTGTGCAGCCACGATTATAGGAACTTTGCATTCTTCCAGTATAGAGATGGGCCCTCTAGGGGGTGAGAGGGGGTAAAGTTAGCACTGAACCTATCTTCTAGGATGTTGGCAATATCAGTTGGTTCTATATATTTAGTGCCATTGTGTTGTAACTCAGAGCAGATCTGAGTGTTCCCATTTAGATTCTTGACATAGCTATAGAATGCTTTGTGGTTGTCTTTAGAGTCAGTGGCAATTTTGTTTTCATAACTAGCTTTGGAGGATTTTATGAGGGATCTCAGCTTATTACTGAGGTTGACCAGGGAGTTCCTCCAGTCATGGGATTTTACTCTTTTTTGCAACAGTTTCTTTCTTCTGTTGTAGAGTTTGTTTATGGCAGAGGACCACCAGAATGGCTTCCTTTTTTTGGAGGATAACATCTTGGTTCTATTAGGGGATAGCATGATCCATGGACTCGTGTAAGTGCTTATAAAGTGCATTTGTGTAGGATTTGGCAATCATACCTCTATTGCCCATCTGCATGGGCATCATGAAGTTTGCCACTTCTGTCTTAAGAAGTGTGAAGTTGGCTTTGGAGACGCTTTTTATGCTGGTTTCCCTAATTGGGGGTGGGGGTGGGATGTGGATGTCTAGGCTGATTAGCTTGTGGTTGGATCTGACCAACGAGGAATTGACCTCTGGTGTGGAACACCAGTTTCCCATGCTGGTAATGACCAGGTCTAGGATATTGCTGCCTCTGGTGGGGGTGTGAATAAGTTGATCCAAGGCATTGGAATTTATGAATTCTAGAAATCGTTGAGCAAAAGAGTTGGTGCATGAGCAGTTTTCCCAGTTAATGGTGGGGTAGTTGAAATCGCCCATTATTAGGGTGTTGGGTTGTACCCTAATACTTTCCAGTGTATCAAAAAATGACGAGTGTGAATCCTGGGGCATGGTGGGGGGTCTGTAGCAAGCTAAAATTTGGACTGCGGTCTTGCCCAGAGTTAGTTGCACTTGGATAATCACGGATGCATTATGCTGTGCAACTAGCCTGGAGGTGTGGATATCCTTAATGAATATGGACACGCCTCTGCCTTTAGTGCTTCTTTCTGGGTTAGGTGGCCGAAAGGTGTGGTATGAATTGAAGCCTGGTAATGCAGGGGTGCTCTCTGGAGCTTTGAACCAGGTCTTTTGTCACTGCAGAGATGTCAGTTGCTCTCCATTTTAAGGAGTGCCTCGAGTGAGTGCATTTTGAGGTTTAGACTTCTAGCATTGAGTAGCATTACTCTCAGATTTTGCTTGCTTGTACCTGTTACAGTGGTGAATTTGTCATTTGAACATTGCCTAGAAAAGGCACTATAGGGGTGGCAAGAGCCTTAGCCAGTATCCAGAATCCTAAGGGCAAAGCATAGTGGACTGTCGATCATGTCGTCCCAGGCAGACAAATACTGGATCCCCTTAGAATGACACCAGAAGCTTAGCCAATTGTTGAAGCCAATCATTTTGTCCTTGTACTGTGGTATCACTCTGGGTGATGGCAGGATGCTACTCAGGGTTAGGGTCATACCTGCCTGGGATACAAGATCGGAGAGCTCCTCCATGTCTCTTTTCATGTAGTCCAGGGAGGTACGTCTCAGATCATTCACACCAACATGGACAACAACAGTGTCATATTTGCACTTATTGTGGAGTGACCTGAGTGCATGCTTTATGTGGCGGATCCTGGCACCTGACAGGCAGCTGACAGTAACTTTCTCCTTGTTTAGTCTAGTGAGTGGAACATCAGTGTGCCTGACTATAGAGTCACCTATGACTAGAGTGCTGGGTATGTTGTTATGCCCTATGGGCTGTGGTTGAGTGGCACAATGAGTTTGTGGGCTATGTGTCATTTGGGTTGTGTTGGGGGGTGGAGTTTGCTTGCGTTTATGCTTTGGATGTCCCTGATGCTTGGGCAAGTTTTTCTTGAGAGCCTCCGCGAATGTAGGTGTGTGTTTTGTGTTTCTATGTGTGTGTTTTGGTGGTGTAGGTTTTGAGGGCCTATGTGATGAGTGTGGTGTGGTGCAAGTGTTTACCTTCTCCTCTTGACTGTCTAGTCCAGTCTTGGATGAAGAGAGTTTTGCTTCCAGTTTGGCTATATAAGTGCATCTCTCACAGGTTGTAGTGTTGGGTGGTAGGAGGAGAGGGTTGTCTGTGTACATGAGGCAATTGCTGCATTGCCCCAAGATGCCCAGATTCATCAGGTAGACAGGGGAAATCACTGGGAGCTGACCCTTAGACATGCCTGAATAAGTGCTTATTTATTAAGTACTAAAAACCGCTTTCCACTAGACAAGTGAGGAAAGTCGAGTGCTGTAGTAATTTGCAGCTTATGTAGTGCTTGCAATGAGTTCTGAACAAGTGCTGAGTTCAAAGAAACAGATTTGAGTGCTGAAACTAGAAAACTGGCTAGTTATAAGAAACAAAACTAAGTTAGAAGGCTTCCCTGCAACACAGAATGGCTTAGGGGCTCAGAAGCCTACAAACAGTCTAGACCACTTAGGAAAGGAAGGAAACAAGCTTAAATTTTTTTTTGTTCTCTTTCCCAGATGCTCTTTTTGTACACAGTAGGAGTGCTTGAAATCAGAATATGATCGCACTGCACTCAGTTGAGTGAGCAAATGAGATGGGCCCAGAAGGAGTATCCAAACACAAATTTACAAGAGGGGAGGGCAGTTTCAAAGCCACTAAGATTAACACCAAAACAGAAACACGGAGGGCGGGTGGGAAAACTAACTGAAGAACAGAGTCAACACTTCCAGTTCAGTTAATAATCATGCAACACAGTTAAATCAATTTAAATACTGTATTATTTGAAAAAAAGTGCAGATAAAGGTACTTAAATTCTCTTATATGTTCAGTTGAATACAGCTAGATCTTAGCCGGCCAAAGCTGAGGTTTTAAGCAGAAAATATTTCAAACTGTACCACTTAAATAGGCAAGGACAGGAAATCAAAGGATGTGGCTACCCCCACACCTACAATTACTAACAAATAATAAAATTCAAGCCAGCACTAACTGAAGAACAGAGCTTTTCCCGGTTAGGGGTCGCCACAGCGGATCACCTGTCCGCTCATAATTGGCAGTGGAGTTTTACAGTGTTGAGTTGCCAGCCCGGCACCCAACCTTCCACAGAACACACACACACACACACATACACCTAGGGCCAATTTAGTGTATCCAATCCACCTACAGCATTTCTTTGGGATGTGGGAGGAAACCGGAGCACCCGGAGGAAACCCACGTGACCACAGGCAGGACATGCAGACTCCACACAGAAGGCACCCCAGCCAAGGATCGAACCAGAGAACCTCTTACTGTGAGGCAGCAAAGCTAACCACTGCACCACTGTGGCCGTCCTACCACCAAATACTAAATTACTCAAATAAAATAGAAATTCCCTCAACACAGAAATCTGTAAAGTGTGCAAAATCATACCATCTATACTATAATACTGCACAAGCACAGAAATATTATCCACATTTTTTAACCAAAATACTGCCAAGCCCATGGTTTATGGCATATATATTAAAAAAAGGGGGAGACAGGCTCTGGCAATACTGCATACAAAGACTCAGATTGTTACTAGGCTAATGACCCGGGGGGGGGGCTTTCTAAGCGTAGCCAAGTTTTCCCAAAAGAAAGATGATGTGCTGTATCCGATTAGGACATTGACAGCCAGACATTTGTAAGCTACTTCTGTCCATAAGGGACACGGGTGGCAGGCCCGGTGGCAGTTTTTTTTATTCCCCATCCACTGGTCCACATTGTGCTTAGACTGGGTAATAGATGAAATCAGCTCCACATGGATGGAAGACTATTCCACAGGACAGGCAGTCTCTGGGACACATGTCTATCTCTCCAGCATGTTCTGTTTAAGTGGCAGAAAGGATATTCTCCAGAGAGACTGAAAAAGGGGCCCTTGTTATGCACATACCCTACCCATTCAAATAAATAGCACACCCTCATTACTCATTTACTCAGCCTTTAGGCCAAGCATTGAACATAATGTCCCCTTTAGTGTGCACCTGTCCAGATACACCCAAAAACTAACAGCAAATGATACAAGGCCTAAACAACATGTCCTACATGGACCAACTCAAAGCCCTGTCACTACACCCTGCATCCTTCAGACTGCTAACAGGTGACCTGTGTCAGGCATACTCTTCCATTGCACCATTTGCTAAAAATGTCATCTGTGTTTCTAGACATTTATGCTTAATGGGTAAGCTGCAGCACTACACATGCTAATGCGTCAGATCTTTCAGCTTTGCAAAATTGCTTTTTCCCCTCAAACTGCTTTATTTTACAGATTTATAAACAAGAACTCAAAGTGTGATTTGTCCTAACTTTCATATCCTTATATTCTACTGGATAACTACGCAATATTACACTTCTCAATTCACCTCACTCATTTCTTGCAGACATTTCCAACAGCTTTATAATCTCTTTGCGATAGCAACATTTGCAATATAGTTTTTATGCGGTCATCAAGAGTTGCCATTGTAGTTCGTCTGACACTGACATTTACTCATTGGACCACATATTCTTGATATTATCTAGCTGATGCATGTTTATTTCCTATGGTTATCATACTACAATATCCATGTAACAGCTGTACGTTGTTCATATACTGTTAATTTGAATCTTACTACTCATCCATTTCCAGTGTGCCTTATTCATGAATGTACCCCAACAGTTCACAGCAAAGGGCTTAGCAGTCATCTTCCTTTTAAACACCTTGACATTCACGTATGACATCTGTACTATGTTGCTTTTTAATGTAGTTCACAGTGCTATTCTTTTAAACACTTTACCACATGCCAGTTTATTTTTTCAGGTGAACTGTGATACGTCCACCTATTTTTCTCCGTATTCCCGTGTCATCTGCCTCTCACTGTAGTAAATGCATCTTCTCTAATCCTTTGTGGTTACCACATTACAAGTTTCTTTTTACTTACTAATTTAAAATTTAGTCATGAAATGTATTCTTAAGTTTCCAGATGTAGATTAAACAAAACACTGCAGTGAATCAAAATCTCTTATGACACTTAAAATGATTTCATACTTTATGTTCACTTATGTGACACACTGCAAACATGGACTTTGGAATATCTATTAAAACATATAACCTGGACCCATTAAATACTATCTTTCTTGGAATCTCAAGTTCATCTTATTCCTCCGGCCATATGATCATCTTTAAGGATTGCGACGTTTCCATACTTTTCCTCCCCAAACACATTAATAATTACAGTCCTTAAGAAATTATCACTTGATGTATACACACACACACAATCTCAGAAGTCAGTGTTGTTCATCTAACAATTTCAGTTAAAAGTTAGAGACAGCCAAATTCATCTTACAGCTCATGACCTCATACCCTCTTCAGTCCGGTTTTAGATGTATATGAAGTACTGAACCCACCCTATGTAGGGTCCTAAATTACCTCTTATGAACGGTACTAGGCTATCAGCCCAAGGGCTTAAGTAAGTCTAGCCACCAAAGTTCCCTGGCTTACGCCCCCAATAAAGTTAATTTCCTGTGCCCCTGGCGAGTAGAGCCACAGAAATGATCCCTGGGGTGTATTTCTTATTTTCCATCTACTCATCAATATTTTTCTTGAGTGCTAATGAGGAACTTTACTTGACATAGATTGGTAGCTTGTTCCAGAGTAGGGGAAGTCTCTGGGATATGAATCTATCCCTCCAGCATGTCCTGTTTATTGTGGTGACAAAGTTTAGGTCGTTGGAGCGTGTTGCTTGGAGGGATGGGGATTTCTTTAGGTGGAGCATGTCCAACAGCTCTGGGTTTAACATAGCTTTATATGTTAGGCAGAGATCTCCTCGGAGCAGGTGATATGCTACAGAGTAAAGCTGGAGTTTTTTGAGATGGTCAGTGTAGGGCATCTGTTTGAGGCCAGTAATCATCTTAGTGAGGTACTTCTGTGGCCTTTCCAGCTGCTGCAAATGTCTTGTGAGGTACATTCCAAAAGGGGTGTTGTACTCTATAATGGGTCTAATGAGTGCAGAGCAGAGGGGAACAATGACCTTTTTTTCCTGGATGAGAACCCTTTTGTGATGAGGTGTGCCACATAGAAGGGTTTTCTGACTACTGTCCACCTGGGTCCCAAGGTCTCATCACACATTTGGCATTAAGTAAACTGCCATTTATGTGGTAGTTCATGGTTACAGAGTTTTTACCAAAGGGGATGACAATGCACTTTCTGGCATTGAGCTTCAGGCCATGCCTCTTGACACCAGGCATCGTCTCAGTGAGGCCCTTCTGTAGGATGTCCACATCATTTGGGGACTGGACTATGGCTCCTAGTTTGCCTTCATCTGTGAACTTAGTTAGCCAAAGGCCTTCTGCGTTAGTCTGTACTTCAGAGACGTAGATAAACAGGAGAGGTCCCAGGACTGAACCCTGTGGTACTCCACTTGTCACTGGTTTGAAGTCAGATTTGGAGTCTGCAACTTTTACAGTGTGGGTTCTGTCACTGAGCAAGTTGGCAACCCATCTTGTGACGTGGGGATTTATACCTAGTTTAGTGAGTTTTGCTATAATTCCAGAATGGGGGATGGTGTCGAAAGCCTTGGGAAGGTCAAGATGTAAAGGTATAATTTCAAAGGTTATAACCAACTCTTGCCTTCTTTTACTTATCTGCCCTATCTGAAATCATGGAATTTGTAATGAAGTCAAAGTCAAATTCTCACTGTGATTTACATGTCGCAGTCCACAAAGGGTTTGTCTCTTATTTCTATGGGTACTTTCAGTTGGTTGTTTCTGGTATTACTTCATCCATAACCCATCTGCTGAACTGCATGATTCCTCAGGGCTTTAACCTTGGCCCTTCTTTGTTCAACATATAGGTTTTCACTTAAATAAGTGATTCAGCAGAAAGACATGCATATAACCATTATGTTGAGGATATTCTGCTATACCTATCATTTTATCAAGAACAAGTTTCTAGCTACACCATCTTTGAATAATGCTTGGACTCTATCCATATCAATGCACTGCAAAATGTTTAGTCAGAATCAATCCACTGAAGACAGAAGTAATACTCATGCATTCCTCTTTTCAAATTTTGCATGCTCTGTCCAATCCCACTTGCTGTTTTCCTTTTTTTTAATAATGAGAATATGCTGTAGCTTGTGATAAGGGTGCAAAAATGGGGTGTGATCTTAGCACAGTATAACAAACTAACCATGTGATAGTTGCTGCTAAAACAACTTATTTTCATCCGAATAATTCTGCAGCTCCTGGATTAAGCACCCAATACCTTTTCAGAATAAGCAGTAGTGCTTCATGCATTGATTTCTCCCACCCTGAATTACAGTAATAGCCGGTACCATTATGTTTGAACTCAGTCTTGCTCACATCCAGCAGCTGCAGATGTTGGTGACCTGACTACAAATTTGTACCTCCAATTCCAATCATGGTGCTCTTGAGTTGCTGGACATGGAGGCTGATTAAAAAAAAAAAATTCAGAATGTTTTAACATCAAAATCCATCTGGTACTTGCCTATCTGAAGATTTGGTTGTCCTGTACTCTGCTCTATTCCCTCAATCTAGCATGTGAGGGGCAGCCACAGATTCCCTGACATAACTAGACTCGTTACATGCTCATGCACATACATTGCACCTGTTCTCTGGAATTTACTAATGTCATTGCTAGATGCAGATTATAGCAAGAACTTGAATGCACTCTATTCATTAATGAATTTATGGAATATTTAAATCGTACTAATAATTTCCTGAAATTTACTCGGTGGCGGATCCAGGAATTTACAAAAGGGGGGGTGCAGTCTGGTTAGTTGAGTACCAGCCTGGGGGTGGGAAATTGGGACACTGGTCTTGGTGGTTGTGGAAAGATCACCTTAAGACGCTCTGACATCGTGTGTGAAAGACCACAATATACACTCAGTTACACATGATGTTGCTGTGGATTTGGTTCATAGGGGTTTCCTAGGCTAATGACCACAAGGGCATTTTAAGCCTAGCCATGCATCCCAAATCTCTAACAAGTTCAAACACCCTTGATAAGTGTAAGCATGACCCTGGGAGATGAACCATTTACAGGTTACCTGTGTCCATTTAAGACACAGGTGCCAAATCAGGGATGCATTTCCGTTTTCCCATCCAGTTGTCCAAGGTGCACTTGAATTGGGTTAGGGAGGAACTCTGCTTCACATGAATGGGGAGCCTGTTCCTCAGATTGGGTAGTCTCTGGGATACATATCTATCTCTCCAGCAGGTCCGATTTATATCACAGGCAAGGTTTAAGTCTTTAGAATGGGTAATTCTGGTGCAGTTTGTTTTGTGGATATGCAGGAGGTCCATCAGAGTGGGGTCTTACAAAGCCCTGTATGCTAGGCATAGATCACCCCTCAAAAGCCTGTAGGAAGAGAATACAGGGATAGGGTCTTCAGGTGGTCTGCAAAAGATGTTTTAATTACACCCTGTATTCTTTTAGTGAGGAACCTCTGTGGATGTTCTAATTGTTGGATATTCCGGGTTAGGTACATACCAAAGGGGTCATTGTACTCAATGATAGGTCTGATGAAAGTCGAATACAGTGGGACAATGACTTCCTTGGACTTAATTGCCATACCTTTGTTTGTAAGTTGCGCAATATAGAATGATTTCCTCACCACTGTAAACACGTGATGATCAAAGGCTAGATTACTAACTATGTGTGTAGACACGTGATTATCAAAGGCTAGATTACTGCGTGTGTGTGTGTGTGTCTAAGTCCCTAACTACTGGGTCAACGCGAAGGGGGTGTGTTTTCATTATAGTTACTAGGGATGGATGATTTCCCAAAGGATTCTATTATGCATTTCTTGGCTTTTAGTTTTAGTCCATGGCTCTGACACCAGTTGTTTGTGTGAGCCCCTCCTGGAGAACATTTGCATCAGTGTGATATTCAATGACGGCTCCTAATTTGCAATCATCTGGAAATTTAGTCAGCCACAGACCATTGACATTGGCCTTGACTTCTGAGAAGTAAATGCCAAAAAGGAGCGGTCCAAGGACTGATCCCTGAGGGACTCCACTTGTGACTGACCTCTTTGTAGAGGTGGATTCCCCAGTTCTAACTTCCTGGGTCCTGTCTGTGAGCCAGTTGAATATCCACCAGATGACATGTGGGATTGTACCTAACCTCGAGTTTGTCAACAATGCACAGGAGGGTATTTTGTCAAATGCTTTGACCAGGTCAAGCTAGGCAGTGTGAATGATTTTGCCCTCATCCATTGCTTTGGTGACCCTCTCAAAAAAGTCCAGTAGGTTAAGTAGGCATGATCTGCCCTTGACAGAACCAAACTGGGTTGGGTGTAGTGTCTGGAGGTTTACTATATCTCTATTGATCATCCCCATGATAATTCTTTACATGGCTTTACATATAAGACTAGTGAGACTTGTGGGTCTGTAGTTTCTCAGGTCTGTAGATGGCCCACCTCTGTGCAGAGGGATGACTATTGCCTTTCTGAAGCACTAAGCCTGTTTGGAGGCTACAGTTAAACAGTAATTCCAGAGGCCCCGATAGGTTATGTTTCATGCTATTTAGAAGGCATCCTAGAATATTGTCTGGGCCCACTGATGCAGTGTTCTTGGTCATAGACAGAGCATTAAGGACCTGTTCCCTAGTGATAGTAGGGGGAGTTATATTTAATAATATTTCCTGAGGAAGGTTGAAGGGGAGAGAGGGGTAAAGTTGGAGATGAATTTATCAGCCAGGAGGTTTGCTATATCTTCTGGCTCAGTAGAGGTGGCTACATTTACGAGCTCTGCACACAATTGTGTATTGCCTTTGAGGTTGCGGACATAGCTAAAGAATGTTTTGTGGTTAATACTTGGCCTGGGAGGACAAACTTACCTCAACTTTGGCTTTGATGGACTATTTATCCTCTGAGTGGTTTGTTTAGTTTGACAAGAGTGCTTTTATCGTACTGGGTGCTGCACCTCCTAATCTTTGCCATGATTTTCTTCCTCCTGTTATACAGCCTATTGATTTTGTGATTCCACCAGGGTGGCTTGTGTTTTGAGTTAGTTCTGTACTTCTTCCTGCTAGGTACAGCTGCCTTTGTGCAGCTATTAACTTGCTTGTACAGGGTTTCCGTGAACAGTTCTGCATAGGCAGAAGTGTTCTCAGGGTTTACGCAGGCTTGAAATCTTGCCAGGTTCTCACTTAACAGGAAGTTAGCCTTGGAATAGTTCCTGAATATTCCCGGTTGAGCTGGGGGTCCAGGTTTATTGTTACTTCAAAGGAGAGTATTTTGTAGTCTAACCTTACCAGGAAAGGCATTACAATAGGGTGTGTGCAGCAGTTTCCCATATTAGCGAGGACCAGATCCAGTATGGTTGCAACCCTGGTTGGTGTATTGACTATCTGGTTCAGGGAGTTTGTGTTTACAAAATCCAGGAATTTCTGTGCATGTACATTTGGTGTCATGTAGGATTCCCAGTTAATAGTGGGGTAATTACAGTCACCCATGAAAATGGTATTCGGTTGGATGGTTAGTGTTTCTAATAAGTTTAAATACATGGTATGGGTTTCCTGGGTCATGGAAGGGGACCTATAGCTTGCAAGGAAGTGGTACTGGATTTTACCTATGATGATGTGAACATGGAGCATCTCACATGCATTGTCCTGTTTGACCAGCATTTATTTTGGATGTAGATAGAGACACCTCAGCCTTTAGTCCCTGCCTGTGAAGTAGCTGGCCTAAATGTGTGGAAGACATTATAACCTTGCACTGTTGGTGTGCTCTCTGTGGCTTTAAACCATGTCTCAGTAGATTTTGTTTCAGTAAGCTCCCCTGGACCCTCCCACCATTGGCTGTAACTGCCTTTAAATAACGGACCTGTTGAATGTAATGTATTAGAACAAGAACACTCATCCATCTACTTACTTAACTGAATAAACTACTTGAAAGTCCAAAAGTGTCTCTATTCCTCCCACAGGGAGGGATCAGATAAGGAGTCCCACAGATCTGCTAGCTAAAGTGATTTTTATCTGGACTAATCCTTTGGTCTCTGTTTCTTTAGTCCTCTCTCCACTGGGTCACAGGTGGGATACCAGACCTGACCCGAGCCTTCTGGATTACCTATAGTCTCAGATGTCATTTAGTCACATTAATATATTTGCCTGACATGCTGCTAATGTTTCCATGTCTCCAAGGACTCAAAGCTGTGGTGGGTCAGATGTTAGTCTCAAACACATAATTAATGTACTTCTCTGCACACTTTTCTTAAAATAGCATATCCTCTTATGTATCCTTATTTTCATTCAGTCATTTCACGTTAACTAGAAAGTCCCTCTGAGCTAGAGGCCCTTAAGCAAAGGACTTTTGTAGTATAAGATTACACAGCAGAAGGCACACAGTTTCTGACCAAGTGATTATGTATAGGGCAGTTATTAAAGAAAGCTGCATTGCTACATGGGTATGCGTGGATACAATAATCACTGAAGGACTAGTACAGAATTTGGAAGTTGGATTCCTTACACACACTGCAATTTTACTTTATTTGCTTTCTTATTTACTTCCACAATGATTACAGATATTGAAATAAAATAGCACAAACACTAATAGCCATTTGCAAACCAAACAACACAGTCTGACAGTGGAAACAGACAGCATGAGCAGAAAACCTATCTGTCCTTCAAACCCACATTCATTGCAATGGCATAAAACCACATTCAAAGAAAATGCAGTGGAGGATTAAGTTTACCTTTGGGCTGTTTTCAAACCAAAGGCTCCTTACACACATTTTTACAGCCATACATACAGGTTTGTGTTCTTTGATTCACCGTCCTGATTGTATTAAATTATATTCCTTGTATAATACAGCACACTTGTTAGAATGTGGTTAGCCGATAGACTAGAACCTACCTATGAACACACACAGATCTATGTCAGAACATTTACTTTTCAGAAAGTTGAGCTTCATATGGTCAACTTTCTAAAAAGTCAAATGACACAAAACAACAAAAATCTATGATTCTGCATGGGAGCAACCCCCCTGAAGCCTCCCACACCCCCTGCATATTATATACACCAACTCCAAGATTGCACAATAGTGGGAAAAAGGGTAAATTCTATGATTCCCACTGTATTGTGGTCTCCATACAAAAGTTTAGGTTTTTTCATAAAGTCACTCTTCTAAACTGTACCCATGTATATTAATAGATATATATTATGTACAAGACAACACACTTAATGGTTTCGAATTCTGACCAAATAAAATTTGAAACTAAATTATGCATTTAAAAGTATATTGGAAAAACAATTAATATCTGGTTGATTAAGAATGTGATTCAAAAACCCAATTTAACTATGTATAAGACAACACACTTAACGGTTTCATGCGTGAGGAGTAGGCATTGATCTGACTGGAACAGTAAAAATATCATCATCTGACTGGACTACTATTTGAATTCTGACCAAACAAAATTTGAAACTAAATTATGCATTTAAAAGTATATTGGAAAAACAATTAAAATCCAGTTGATTAAGAATGCAGAAATCCAATATAAACTATTAACATCAGTAATGACAAAAGGTAAAGTTGTTCATACTTTACTGTCTTTCACTGGTATGAAACATTTGCTCACCTTTAATCTTTTAACTGAGTGATTTTGCAGCTTTGAAGAATAAATAATCTTCTGATGGAAGAAGTTTTAAAATGTCATTCTGTCAGTCAATAAACCTGATGGCTCATAAGCCTATACAAATCAACATTAGCTGTATATAAGTGAACAATGTTTAATAGGTTTTACTGCTAAACAAAGAGTTGCACTGATTTTAATTATAACTCTCAGTGGGCAGCTGTTGGCATCTGAAGATAAACCACTGCAGAAATTGCTGACACACCTGCCATTGTCATACACTAGCTAAATAAAACCTTTCCAGATAGAAATTACCTTTTAATGCAGGCAGCAATGACTGCTCTCTCTTTTCCTCATGTTTATCGCATTCGCTGAAGTTCAACATAAAGACATCTAGAAATACCCAAACCAAAACCGTGGCCAGTGCCACCTTACCAGTCTCCTTATTTCTTCATATGCCTTGTGGCTATACAAATCGACTTCCACAAACATATTATTTTGTAGGTACCAAATGGGATAGGTGCAGTTTCAAACATAAGTCAAAGAAATGCACTGCTGTCATATGGAGAAAAATAAAATTTTGTTAATTAATCGTCTCACTCAGGCTGCAGCAGGATATGCCGGTGGAATGGATAGCTTAAATTCAGCGTCCAAGTGTTGAACATGTTCACTTCCATGGTGGCATGTGTGTAGCGCACGCATGGTTCTCCTTAAAGGAGAAGACACTACCATGCGGTGTTAAGAAGTTTTTTTTTTAAAATACATTATTAAAATAGTGCAGACAGTGCATTTTTTAATTGAGGTCCAAACAGCTTTAAAAAGGGGGCAGCGCGCGCCGATGCCTAAATCCGCCAGTGTTACTTATGTTAGTATTGAAGGGATAGCATATTTAGATACCTATATTAAACATACCAATATGGGTTTTCAGTCTGAGGTATACAGGAAAGATACCTTCTTCTAATGGGTATCTGGAATATGCAAGCAACCACCCCACGCAAATGTTAAAAAACATATTGAAAGGACAGTGCATAAGAGCTGCCAGAATGTCCTCCAATTTTGAAGTAATGGAAAAATAAATTAATTTTATTAGAACTATGTTTTCTAACAGAGGGTACACTTTGTCAGTATTAAATGATATCTCTACATATGTTATTAATCAATGGGGTAAAAAATATCTACCCATATTGGGAACTGAATTGAATGACATTGTATTTAATAAAGAGAAATCTGAGGAATTAGCTCAGACTAGAGTGTGTGTTCTAACATATTCACCCTACATAAATGAAATTAAAATTATTAGTAATCATTGGAGTATGTTAGTAGTTGATGAAGAGGTCAGGAAAGTCATAGGTGAAAGACCTAGGTTTGTCAATAAAATGGGTATGAACATTACGAGACACTTGGAGAAAGGAATAAAAATTAATGGAAACCAGATTATTACCAAAAACACAAGAAAATGTGGATGTTGCAAGCAGTGTTTTGCTATTAATGAAAAAAAAACAGGTTGTAGATTGAATGATATAAACAAGACATGCTAAATTTAAAGCTGGGAACTGTAATGGTAAAAATATTATATATTTGGCCAAGTGTATGTCATGTACAGCCTTTTATATAGGCAAGACTGACAGACAATTCAGGAAACGTATATATGACCATTTATATAAAATTAGAGTGAAAGATATGAACGACGCATTGTTTAGACACATTAGTAATAGGGGAGAAACACACAAGTTTAAATTTGCTATTTTAGATCAAGTAAACATAGATCCTGGGGGGGGGGTGATTATAAAGCACTTTTAAGTAAAAGAGAGTATGTGGCAGATTTTAACAAATGCCACTAGAGAACCCGGGATCAATGATCATATTACTATTAAACCTTTTTTGCAGTCGTTATAAAAACTGTTTATTTAACAGTATAAACTTTTTATTTAACAGTATAAAGAAAAGAAGCTGTTAGATTATTTTTTATTCAGAATTATGTATTTTCAATAGTTTTATTAATATGTAAACAAGAGTTAGATTGTTATTAGATGAATTATATATTAGGATATATTAGTATTGACACATTGTGTTTATACATTGTAACACAATGAAATGTTGATGCACTGACACTTTAAATGTAAGCAATTGAATTTTTGGCACCAAAAAGGTTTTAAAAGGAAGTGTTTTATATGCTAAACTTGTTCTGATGAAGTCTGTATTTACAGTTGAAAGCACTTAACGTGTCAAGTTTTACGTTTTGGTTTTACTATATTGTGAAAGCTTTGTTATTAAAAAGTTTTAACAGGTTTGAGTCGGGTTCACTCGCTGCATTATTAGAGCATCATTTAGACGGTGGGAGCCATCTAAACAGTTCATTATTTAAAGGTGTTGAATGCACTCCTAGCGTACCACTTTTTTTCCAAGAGGACTCCAGGCCTGGGGATCTTCATTCACCAGCCACAGATGAATGCCACCCATATTCAAAGTGTCAGACCCCAACTGCCTGATGCTGTAGAGCTACTTGAAGTCTCTGCTCCCTCACTACAGCATTAAGTGAGGAGTACCTCTGATGAATTTTTATTGGCCCAATCCCTGCTCTGGTTACTGCCTTGGATCATGGAGGCACATAGCATAATTGCAATCCACATTGTTCTATGCACATACAACAAAGATGGTGCAAGTGAACATCCCTGATCTCTGTTGGGCACCCAACACCACTAAATATGTTGCAGTGAGTGGACCACTCCCCTTCAACATAAATCAACCCCACATTCTCACTTAGCTTCTCCATTACCTGAGCTGCTCATGCAAGTGTAACTAATATTTGTGAATGTTCCAATTAAAATCATATCTAAAGTAACTATAAAATTGGTCAAAAGTTCAAGCAATGCATACAATTAACAACCATAACCACCAAGGCAGACCTTTAATATTTATTGCAACATGAGCATTAAAAAGAAGTGGAAATGTGCCTTTAAAATGTGTAAAAGGACTTCACCGGATATGATCTTATAGCACTTTACTCCAGTAATTAGTTGTATTACTCAGATGATGGGAAACCAATTGCCTATTTAGAGCTTTACAAAAAGAAGTTGGTTCCTCAGTCAGATGCTTTTCATGGGGTAGCATAGGTGTTTTTCCCAAGGTTTCAGGCATACTTTCATTTTGATGGCCCAAGTGGAGCTTACTGCGGATGGGGCCTGACATACTCCGGTGAAGATTTTGTTTGTTGGAATTGTAAGGGTCTGTCAGGGCATAGAACTTTTTTGGCAGCGTAATGCAGAAAAAGCTTTATTGGAATGGAGTCCACATGGCAAAGCAACATAAACAGTCTTTATACTTTAAGGTACCGTGTATATTTTAAATACTGAAGAAAGCCACATGGGCTGTATTTTTCATTTTACTGTCATTCTTTTCTTCAAATAAACCTGTTATACAACTCCTCCAGTGTGTTTTAATGAGCTTATTTTGGCCACGGACCTGCAAAATATACCATTGCTTGAGATGTCTCTGTAGCCAGGTGTATGACTTGTTTGAGCTGACATTTCCCTGCATAAGTTCTGTTCCTTATACTTTTTGACAACCCTTTTTTTCTCTACTTTTTTTTTTTACCTTCAACAATGGAAGTATTAAATTCCTTAGTGGCTGGAGACTGACCAGAAGCTAGTACAAGTGAGACAACAGTCTATACAACTATCATGGTAGCTACCACCAGAAATGTACCTGCAATGAAAAAGTTGAATGATACAGAATCATTCTTGGTGGTGTTTGGAAAACAAGCCAAAAAAAAAAAACTGGAATAAAATGTCCATAAATCAATGCAATTAAGCAAAGTTAATGATAAGACTATTGCAAAAGAACAAGTACTGTCATTTTCCAGTATGGGCATCCCTTGAGATACTGAATTACCAAGGCACTCACTTTAAGGGTAGCACATCCCTTTAATGCTTTAAAGTTTAATAGTAGAGGACCTCAGTTTACCTACCTCAGATGGAATGCTTGATTTTGCTTAGGAAAGGCACCATTTAAAAGTGTGACAGAACACTTGTATTATTTTGTAGGATATTACTGCAAAGTAACCCAAATTACTGAATTTACTGATAAACAAAATGATCTTTTTTAATGGATTGACTCCTTTCTTCAGTTCCGTTGAACACCAGGAAAGTGTTTGTTGAACACCAGGAAAGTGTTTGGGCTGGATTCACGATGGCTTGCACGGAGTCTACGAGTACAGTAAGACCCCATGCAGCCATCATGTCCGACGAGCGAGCCATGAACAGCCTGTAGGGGTGTGTAAGAGAGCTCCTAACACGTCTCCTACACGGAGAGGGCTGTGATATGCAAATTAGCTCACTTGCAGCCAAAAGGCATGCAAATGAGGTAAATTTGCGATCGAGGAAGCAGAAACCTGTTCGAGTAGGAAACGTGTTAGCTGCAGAAATGTACTCAGTTGACAACTGAGTACCGTTCTGCAAATAGCACAATGGAGCCTTGTCAGCTCCAAATAAAGGTTGCATATGGTTGAGGAAGCATGCCAATGGCCAAATATACGTCCATTGGAAAGTTTCCCTGATGCAAAATTAAAATAAATTTTTTTTTTTTTGCCGATTTCCGATGTTTAAGCATAATGCAGCACTGTGCAAATGGGGTGCGCTATAAAAATCATAAAATAAGGCAATAAAAGCCACAAACATGGAATTTATGAAAATTGTCAAATTACAATGTAAGGGAATAGCAGGCTGAAGACAACATGGCCACCGAGTAGGGGTTGCTAAGGGGAGAAGCCCAGTCTAAGACATGTAACCAAGCATTAGTAGGCAATCCTATGTAAATGAGTGTTAGGATAGTGAATCGCACTTTTACATAGCAAATGAGCACAGTCAGTGGAGTGTAGGAGTAGGATATGGGGAGGAACAGAGTAGGAAATAGGTGACATCACAAGGGGGGTATGTATGAAAGTAGTGTAGCTCATTGGAGGGCAGTGGCATCTGTTAGATGTCAGTTAGACATCATGGAAAGAGGTGTGTCAACAGGTAGGCCAGGGAAAGCCAAGAAATGGAAGGTGTATACTGTGGATAACACCAAAGTTTCTTGCTGAGCAGGTATGAGCACTTGTAAACTTGAGTAAGACAGAGTGTGTGTGTGGAAGCGTGAGTGCGCACGTTTAAGCCGGAGTAAGCATGTATAAGGCTGTTGGAAGACCTGTAAACTTGTTTGCGCTGGTGGGCACGCGTTTTAGCCCGAATAAGCAAGTTTTAGTCCGTCTAAGCATGTATGCGCGTGTGTGAGCATGTTTGCGCTTGTATGCGCGTCGCTCCCCCTGAGGAAACGGAAAGGAAAAAGGAAGCACAACAAATAGGAGGAAGCTACCAGGTGATACTAGTAGAGCTAGCAGGTGAAAACAACCTGAATCAGGCAATAACACAGTCAGAAGACTAGCCTAGCCCAGCCCAGCACTTAAAACTCTGAAAACAACAGTGCAGTTTGTTAGCCAGAGGCACAGTATACTAACCATGAAAAATGTAATGGCAAACTCCACTTACAATGTGTGTTGAAAGCCAAGCACACTCTGGCTAGGATTATAAATGCCCTAGGGCAGATAGCCTAGTATGAACCTATGAACAGAATCACACACACACCAAGTAGTACAACTGTGGTCACTTTGGAGTAATGTTTGCCAATGTCCACCCAAGTTGGTGACTACACAGCAATGTCAGACAAGCCTGGTTTAGGTAGGCCATACCTGAACAAAATGCAACATGCTCATAGTTGCCCAACTGGCCCTTAACTAGTCTGGTCTGCTCAGTATGAGCATTTACAGCAGTGATGGGACTCAAACCCATGATACTGTACACCATAGTGAAAGTACTGAACCACTACACCATGACAGTATTGCAGTGTTCAGCAAGTATGAGAGAATGTTGCCAAGTCTTTGCAAACTATCCCATGGAAACCCTGCAAGCACAGCATAATCCCTGTTGAGTTATGACACAAAGGAGTCTGGCAGTAAGAACACATTACTTCCAACACACACAGTATTAATGTCAATATTGGTCATGTTCACACAAAACCACAAATGTAGTGGACTTCAGATCACAACATATGGAAAGGTCACACTGGGCATGCTCACACACTTGGATAAATGAGACACGTCAGGCAACAAACCATGGAAAGCCTGAACTGGGCATGCTCATACACTTAAGCCATGTCTGAGTATAGCAGTCAGTCACACATATCTGGCAGTTGTATGTGTTAAGCCAGGAACCTCCCACAATCCAGCAGTCTGCCCTGTGCACACAGTTAAATAACAACAGACACATATTTAAATATACTGGAACCCTGTCATGATCAAACATGTTACGCAGATACACAAGTTGTTCACAGAAACTGTGAAAGCTACGGCAATAAAGACCTGCAAACAGTAGCAGCAACAAATATTGTGCATCCCAAATATAAACATAGGTGCAGAGGTGAATACTAGGCTGTCTGCCCTAGGGAATTCATAAGCCTAGGCAGAGTGTATTTGGCGTCTGCCTCCCCATTAGAGTAGCCTACTGTGCCTCTGTAAAGTAGGTCACAGAAGGCACCCTTTAAGGCTACTTTGCTGTGCCTCTGTCAAGCAGGGACACAGTGGAGATCCCAGGGGTTAATTTGCAATTTCCCATCCATGCGGCTGTATTTTGCTGGAAGAGGGTTGGTGAGGGGCTATGTCTAACTTTAATTGGGATTCAATTCCAAAGTGAGGGGAGCCTGTGAGTAATGAATATGTCCCTGCAGCATGTCCTATTTATGTTTGTGCTGAGGTTTACGTCCCTGGAGTGTGTAGCTGTAAGGGTCTTGGATGTTATGAGGTGGAGCATGTCCATTACTTCTGGGGTTTGAAATGGCTGTGTATGTCAGGCATAGATTACCTCTGAGTAGGCGTTAAGCAACTGAGTAGAGCTGGAGATCCTTTAGCTGAGCTGCATAGGACATCTGTGTGTAGCCCATGATTCTCTTGGGGAGGTACTGTTGTGTTCACTGTAGTTGCCGCAAGTGTTGGGTAAGGTACACCCCAAAAGGGGCATTGTAGTCAAACATGGTCCTGATGAGTGAGTAGTAGAGGGCCACAATGACCTCACATGAGCTACATGCAAACACCCATATGAGAAGGAGGGCTATACAAAGTTCTTAGCAATGACTCTGTCAATGTGATTAGCAAAGGAGAGGTTATGATCTATCTGGGTCTGTGGGATATTGCTCTGTTATGTAGTAGCTTCCTCCTTCTGTTGTACAGCTTATATATGGCTGGGGTCAACCAGACAGGTCTCCTGTTTTGGAGGAGTCATGGTTTTATGTGGGATAGCATGATCAATGCATACCTGCAGCTGCTCATACAATGCATTTGTAAAGAATTCTGCAGATTGGTCTGTATTAACCTCCAGCACGGGGCCTCTGAAGTATTCCACCCCAGTCTTCACAAGTGCAAAGTCTGCTTTTGAGAAATTCTTTACAGTGATTTCCTTGGCTGGGTGTGGGGACGGGATATGGATGTCCAGGGAAAGTTGATCATGATCTGATCTTAACAATGACAGTTCTACCTCTGGTGTGGAACATAAGAGTCCCCATGTTGGTGATGATCAGGTCCAATATGTATTCCCCCTAGTGGGTGTGGTGACTGGTTGTGCCATAACACATGGATTCACAAATTGTAGTGTCTTTAGGGTGATGTTGAGGGCTTGAGTAGTATCCCCAGTCAATATTTGTGTACCTGAAGTCAACCACTATAATGGTGTGTGTGAAGACCTTCATATCCGACACTGTTTCCAGGAAAGCCAAGTGTGGTTACTGGGTATGGGTGGGTGGTCTGAACTACACACCAAACCAAAAGGTAGTTTTGCACAATGGTAGGTGTATACGTATGGCCTGTCATGCTTAGTGCAGTGGGACCAACCCAGAGGTGTGTGCATCTGTGATGTATATGGATACACCCCCTACTTGTGTTCTGTGTCACAAGTCCTGTGGTCACGAAGCATGGAATAGAACATAACCTGGCAGTGCCAGTGTGCATATGTGACCCTGAACTAGGTTTCTGTGAATGCACAGATATTGTTATCCCCCATACTGAGGGATAGTTAAAGATGTACATTCTTCTTTGGAAAGACTGATGATGTCAGCACCCTATAAATACAGCAGGAGAAGGGAAATCATCCAGTAACGCGAATACCGTGCTGTGCTAATGCGTCTGTCTCAAGTATCATAACATAGTTAGGTAGGGGTTTGAATCCTGCAAACACTGTGTGTGTGTGGGGGGGGGGGCAGGGGTGTGTGTATGTCTTGAATTCTTTGCGAAAGGAACGGCCATTCTGAAGACTGGGATAACACACTAAAAGATGTACATTCTTCTTTGGAAACACTGATGATGTCAGCACCCTATAAATACAGCAGGAGAAGGGAAATCATCCTGTAATGCGAACAGCGTGCTGTGCTAATGCATCTCTCTCAAGTGCCATAACCTAGTTAGGTAGGGGTTTGAATCCTACAAATACCATGTGTGCATTTGTCACACAATTTGTGAATGTGTTGTGTTTTGCTTTCATTATTGTATGACATATTATTATAACAGTAATTGCCATGCACACATCAGGTATGTGCTTGCCACATACAGATATGTACCAGTGACCTTTAATAGTTCCTGTGTGTGAAGCCTGCCCCATATGAATACAGTTGTTACCTTTGCTGCCATGTGCCGCAGATTACCAGACCTTAGACCATACATGTATGTTGGTGACAATGCAAGCTACTGCAGTGATCTGTGTCCTAGGCCACCTATGTGACACACACCCATGAAAGCTTTGATAGATTAATGTGGGTGATGGTTCATGTCTGCAGTATATGTCAGACATGTTAAAATACAGCAAAGTATGTGAGTGATGGCCATCCAGTGTAGGTGTATGGCAACTGTTGCAGATATGCATACAGACACCTTCTTGCTTAGGTGATACACAGAGGGACTGCAGAATACCTTTGGAAATGTGAATATCACAGGATAGACAAGATAACACCTGTCCACATGTACACACCATTACCCATTCTACATGATGGGTGCTACCACCTACATGGTACTGTTGGAATACTATGTTAACTACATGCCTATGACAATGCCACAGTAGTGTTACAGCAATATACCATGGCTTGGACAACAGGTATCTGTCCGTATGATACCCTTGTGGCGGTTAGGTGTGTCATGTATAGAATGCATTGTAGGCCACTGTATGTATTTGCAGTCATGGATGGACATATCCATAGTGTGTTGGCATGTACATGAGACTGCTATATGCCAAAGGGTATTGTTCCCAGGGATATGTGGGGCTCAGTAACAATGGCTACTGGTATAGTGTAGTACTGCAGGGATATCACTGACACCAGGTTCCTATGTCTGTGTATCAGTTGAGGAGACACCATGTAATGACCACTGAATGTCAGGCTATGTAAGCTGTGTATACTACCAGAATGCAAACCATTGACATGTGGAAACCGTATCACCCACAGCATACTGTCAAACCATGTCATGTTCCATGCTGACCATGTTCACAAATGTACACCTGCAAATCGGTGATGCAAACATCACACATGTACTGTCCACACCCCAACACATGCAGGCACAGGTACACACAACAACCATGTGGCACATGTGCAGACAGTACACTTTGGGAATTAACACTGGTGCATACAAAACTGCAATGACAAACATAGTTAATGCATCATGCATGCTCGAATATACCCACAACAATATCATTACACTGTACTGTTAACAACATTATAATATTACTACAGTGCTATGTAGTCACCCTGTGCATCAGTACCATGTTATCCTGTTCCAGCATCAATGTTACAGATGGCAGGAGGTGGCACAGTTTCATCATATGCACAGGGTGTGTACTTGGTTTGCCAGAGTCTGCCATTGACACATCCAATCGACATGTGTGTGTGTGTGTGTGTGTGTGTGTGTTAGTGAGGGACAACAGTACAAGATGGGGCAATGTTGCTGCGATGTGTGTGTGTGTGTATGTGTTAGCCCTAGGTGTTAGCATTATGTGTGTGTGTATGCACACAGTTCCACCATGTGGCTGCCATATATGGGTGTTTGTACCTGCCAGGTCATACAGGTCACTGTCTCCGGCCACGGTATCTGTGCCCTGCAGGGGTGCTACGGACAGTATCAGGTACTAAGCCAGACTGGGTACTGTCATCTGAAGCAATGGGTTGTTGACTGGACACATGTCCCTGCTGGGACTGTCCAGAGCCACGTGCTCGTGGTCTTCTAGAACAGTCTAATGACAGCACAGACCCAGCATTGCTGGTACTGGTACTATGGGAGCGGCTGCGGGTTTGTTGTTGTCAGCGATGACTGGCAGCTGATAATGTTGCTGGCAGACGTCCACGTCGATGCCTCAACCGCCCTGCACTGTCCTGGCTCCTGGACATGTAGTTATGAAACAGATCTAATGTGTCCCCCCAACATCTATCAATGACTTCGCTGATGTTACGGATGGCAGATGCAACGTCACGCATAGTGTCATTCATAGCGGTGCTATGTGCTCTAAGCTCCCTCAGACCCTGTCTGGTGTACCGTTCCATACGTGCCTGCATTACAGTCTGGAACATAGCTGAGGTTGATAGACCTCTGTGGGCATGTCTGACAGGGGCAGTATGACCATGGATGCTCCCACGAGAACCCCTGGACATCTGCCTGTGTGGTACCATGTCAGGAATCTGGCCATGGCTGATGTGAGGGGATGCATGTGCCAATGATACCACACTACCCTGGTCAATGCCCACTGTATGCTGTCCCTCAGCTAAGGACATTGGTGACAATGGATGTATCGGCAGGATGACTGTGCGCATTGATGGGGTTGACTGCTGTGTACTGTCAATTGGATGACCAACGACAGACCCTGTCACACCTCCCTGTGCCATTACACATGTATCATCATTAGCACTATCCCCAGCAGTGGCTTCAGGTTCCCTGCTGCACTCCACCAAAGCAACATCAGAACCTGTGAGAGGAAGATAGGAAACACAGTTTACAAATGTGTACACGATATTAGCACACAGGCGCACTCCTTAGTACAGCAGATACAAACAGACACACCTGCAATCCAACACATACACAATACTTCAAACAACAAAATGTACCTTGGTTGGATAAAGTGCTCACACACACTCTATTAAATTGAAATAATGTATACCAAACAACGATGATGTGTGAGAGCACAGCAGATCAATGAACCAGAGTTTCTTTTTAGACAAAAAGCTTTAATCCACGATAACCAAACAATGCTGCAGCTGATTGCTCACACGTGTCAGCATGCAGGTTATGTGTTGCACAGGAACATGCAGTGCAAGTGTAGACAGCCCTTGTTAATAACAGTATATGTGTACTTCATGCTTGTGTGTAGTTGTTCAGTGATTGTCTCCACCCTGGGACACAATGTGTACAAGGACATAATGTTGTGCAAGTGTTACAAGCTGTGGGTGCATAGATTTGCACACACACACACACACACACACACACACACACACACACACACACACACACACACACACACAAACACAAACACACACACACACACACACACACACACACAAACACACATGACGGTGCTATGCAATAACAGCTATGTGTACTTTTGTGGTCAGTGGAACTGGATGTGGTGTAGTAACGTGAGCCATGATCAACATGCTTCTTGTGGTCAGTCAACAATAATAATGTGTGCCAGACAGGCAGCTAGCATGCTGTACCTGAAGTGCAGTAACATGACTACATCCACAATTACACAGCCACTTGTTACATGGGTGTGTAAGGTGGCCAATAGTGAGCATTGCCTAACATGAATGTATTATTTGCTCCAGACTGTTGCACAAAGACATGATAGGCCTCTACCCCTCAGGTATATTATGTGTGCTGCGTAGATAAGTGGGATGCTGAAGGCTGGCCATACAGCAGATGTCATAATTGGACATGTGCAGCAAGCTAAGGTGTAGGGTGTATGCCAAACATGTGTGTGTTGTGTACATGTGTATCTGGTATGCCTATACAATGTCCAGTACTGTGTTGCCACACGTGTGTCATGCTCTGTGTATTGCATGTGAGTGAGGCAGCTACTGAGAATAATGGGATATGCATAGTCACACAGCAAACATGCACAGCATGCATTATGTGTAAGTGTGTTACATGTGAACACACTACACCTCCATATGACATGCACATGTCATTAGCAATAGTATTCTTATTACACACTCACCAGCATGTATTGGCTCCCTTGCTGTCACTCCAGGGGGACCTGCAAACATGAGAGTGATTGCCAGTGGCCACAACTGTGCCTTTGATACTGTGAGTATGATAAAGTACAGTAGTACAACAGGTGGCTTTCACAGGTGTACAGATTATGCTCAGAATATCAATCTTGCAGAAGAATGGGCAGGTTAACAGCTACACAAACAGTACACATCTCACACATGCATAGACTACCAGTACAGAGAACAGTCAACTACAGATATGGCATGTTACCTGCACACTCCATTTCAACATGCTGGGTGACTCCGGCCTTCATGATGACACATGTTTGTGTATGTTCTTGTTGTTGGCCTGGAGCCACAACACTTAGGAGGTGCTCCTCCACACTGGTGAGGGGGGGTGGATAGGTACCTCACCACCTGTGGCAAGCTGTTGTCTGTGGATATCAGACGCACGCAGCCGGACATGTCTAATTAAATCACTGCAGTGATGGCGTACCTGCTCATATGTCTGGTTATGCATGCCTATGTCATTTACCCGACGGACAAGTTCTTGCCACAGTGCAGCCCTCTCATGCTGGTTCTGGCTGGTCCTGGAAAACAGCACACAGTAATCCTGCACTGGGCTCTGGTGGATCTCCTGATCCTCTGCTGCTGTACAAGGTGGGTTTCTCTGATGCACCATCATCCTGGAAGGAAGGAAAAGAAAAATAGGTGAGCAAGTCATGTGGCACACTTAATATTCAAATGTACTGATATCACTTCACTGCCATATATAGCATCTGTCTATCAGGGGATACACATGTTCAATACCACATATCAGTGCTTAGCCCACAACTGTCTGACAGTGCTTGCCACACTCCATACAACAAATTAGTATACACCAGCACTCGGCACACTGTTTGGGATACAATGCACAACCTCACACTGGGGTATGTATCAAGCTAATGGATGAAGAATATTGTCATCCCATGCAATGAATGCAATACACATGTACAGTTTCAACGGTAATCCACCCTAGTCTTTGATGCCATACCCCTACCTGACATACGTGCACAGTTGTTACTAAAGCCAGCATACTGCTGTCACACAGTATACATGCTGCCAGGTACACACACATACCCTGTAACACACATGTGATTGCGGCCATGGTACAGGCATCATTACACATGCATACAACACACAAATGTATGACGACACAGATGAGCATTAACTGTGTACCTTATAGTACTGTGTGCCCCTACTTACAGATACCTATACATGAGGTATGTAATCTGTGCAGACTACAGGTAACACACCAAACTGTTACCACAGAATGTGAACATACACTATACTGTAGTGTTTAGGTCTACAACATCAGGTAGTACAACAGTTCATATGTGAGCTGGATTCAACAGCAGTACCACTTACTAAGCATATATGTATTGCTTCTGCCTATGATGGGACACCGCAGTCATACACAGGGAACTACAGCACAACATATGCCAATCTACTATGTTTGCATCCCAATAACTGACATATATATATATATATATATATATATATATATATATATATATATATATATATTATATATACACACACACACACACACACACACTTCTTAACATCCATTGCTGTACATATACATGCACATGTAGGTACATGGACTGCCCACCTTTCATGATGGGAATATCACTTCTGCAACAGCTGTGAGACATACCATTCTGTAATGATATTGCACACTGTTGTGCATAATGCATTATGCTGTCCTCAAGCCATATAGCTGTAGCAGGCCTCACTGGCTCAGTCCCACAGAAGTTCACCACCACATGACATATACCTGCACTGCATGCTGTTTTCAATGCCACACTACAACCTACATTGATATGTGCACATAGCAACCTTCAACTACATATGTATGTCCAGCCTTCACTAACAGTTGCAGTATGTCCCTTGCCCTATGCACATCTTTATATACATATAGATACAGACTGCTAACACATATGGAGGGTTCACAGTATGTAGATTATTAGATTATGTAGTTTACATTACCTTTGTCCGACAGCTTTTTTTTGGATTGCTGGCTTGCTGGCTGGCTGCCTGGATGGCTGCATGGCTGTCTGGGTGGATGGATGGGTGGGTGGATGGCTGGCTGCCTTGGTGGCTGGCTGCATGGCTGGATGGCTGCCTTGCTGGCTGCATAGCTGCCTGGCTTGGTTTTTCTTTTTTTTGTTTTGTTTTATTTTGCTCTGTGTCTCTGTCTCTCTCTCTCTCCCCCTCCAGCTGCTGCAATGATATTATTACATGTGTGGACTGGCAGTACATGCTGCTTTTGTAGGTATCTGCACATGTGCATGTGATGGCCTCTGCACCAATTGGTGGCCAGCATTTACTAATTGCATGCAGCCTGCTGTGTGGTAATTGCAGTTCTCACTGTGATTTCAGGACACTGCTATAAAATGTTAGGTTAGGTAGGTGTAGGCCTTTCAGTTTTGCAAGGTGGGGACCATGCTGGTTTGCTGTGGACTCAATTGTGTCAGTCAGAAGGTTGGTATGTCTCTCATATCTAAGGCTGTGTTATAGCCACTGAAATGCATGTTGTACTGAAACCTGACTGTTGCTTTTTCCAGTTCACTCTTCTCAGTGGGTATGTTAACTCACACCTGCTAATGCTAACACTGTTTACATGGGAGTATGTACTTTCCTGTGGGAGTTGTGGATTAACTAGTATACAACAGTAGTTTTTGCAATGTGTTGCTATGGCTTCACTATTTTCCCTTTACATTCACTCCTTGAAGGCCTGATATTTGTCTCTACTGGAATGTGTTGCTATGGCTTTCCTATTTTCCATTTACATTCACTGCTTGTAATGCATGATATATTTCTTTCAGCAGTAAGTTCTTATACGTTTGCTGTGGCTTGGTGGCACTGCATGCAGTCTGGTGAGCCCAAGGTCTGGGGTTTGACACTTACAAGGGTATTTTATTTTGCTGCTGAGCAGTACTAGGGCCTTGTATTTTGTACTAACAATTATGAATACCAGGCACATGCAGTGCTTGTAAACTGCTATACTGTCATTAGTTTGTTAGATGGCTACATCCTTTGATATTTCTGTGTTGTACTCCTACATGAGGGTGTGCTTGTAGGAGTAAATCTACAGCTATTCGCAGAGTGTGTAACAGCAGACAGGCTGATATGCCTGTGTATTTCTGACACTTGCAGGCCTCAGATACTCTCAGGTATATATTTGACCAGCCTCATGGAAAGGTACATATCAGTGGGATACACCCGTAATATATTTCAGATATTCTGCAGTTGTGACTGTGGGGTATTTTGAGCATATGTATTACTACACCATTTCTGACATGCAAGTAGTGTCTACATTAACTTATTGACAGTCACCATTATGTGGGATACCCCACCTTTCTGCCTACTGTTAGTACATTTCACAGGGAGTCATTGGGGCACAGGTAACATTTTTTTTGCAAATCAGGGACATCCCTTTAAATCAGTCACAGTTGGGAAGTCTGGCCTCATACCTATTCAAATATGGCAGTGTTTATCCTGCTCTGATACTGTGTGGGGTTTGTAAGGTGCTACTGTAACATTATTACCTCCTAGCATGGCTGTTTCTCTTATCACACTAATGTAATTCCACAAGAATTGCCAGTAAGGATTCAGGGAACAAGCTTTGTGTAATGGCCTTCCTATATTCCCTTTACATTCACTCCTGGTATTTCATGATATATTTCTTTCTGCACCAAGTTCTTGTATATCTGCCATGGCTCAGTGGTAATTCATGCAGACTAGTGTTTCCAATGTCCGGGGTTCGAGACTGACAGGGGTATTTTATTTTGCTGATGAGCAGACTACATGCCTCATCATACAGACTGACTAAGGCACTTTTAAGCAGATTTGTGCTGGTTTGCGCGATGCTTACACATGCGCACACTCACTTAGCTAAGCGCACACCCGTTGACTACTGCTTAAAAGTTCTTACTCCCGCTAACACCCGTGCTAATTTCTTTTAAAGAAAAGAAAATGGGGAGATAGGAAAGTGGTGAAAAAGGGGGCACAAAGAGGGTAGGACAGTAGGAAAACAAGCTCGGGATGTGCAGGAAGGGTGTAGGGAAGGCCCATATCTGCCCATTTCTTCATCAGCAACAGCTGTGCATATGTGTGAAATTTGAAACCTTCCACCCCTGAGAGAGGGGTGAGGACAGCAAAATATGTTGTACTGCCAATTAGAATTATCAGTTTACATGTCCAGTGGACATGTGTGCGAATTAGGCAGCTATGTATGGGGCGTAATTTTTTTGTGGGAACAGAGTGCCCTTTTTTTTATTTTTTTTTTCAGGTGAGAGTGGAATGTGACGTACAGGAAGTAGGTATATTTGGGGAGGTAGGTTGGGGAGGTTAACAGACAAGACAAATAAGATGCATACAGGGGTGGAGTATGACACATGTGGGGGGTAAACACAAATGACGGGGATGGATGTTTGGATATCGCAAGCCCATGAGCCCACAGATGGCAACAGTGAAACTGAAATCCCCACCCATAGGCAGTTACCACTGCCACTGAGTAGAGCTGGAGTTTCTTTAACCGGGCAGCATATGGCATCTGTTTGAGCCCTTTGATCCTCTTGGTGAGGTACTTTTGGGGTCTTTCCAGTTGCTGCAGGTGTCTGGTAAGGTACATCCCAAAAGGGGCATTGTACTCAATTATGGGCCTGATGAGGGATGAGTAAAGAGGCACAATGACGTCCCCTGATCTAGATGTGAATCCCTTCATGATTAGGTGGGCTATATAAAATGTTTTTCTAACCACTTTGGCCACGTGGTTGTCAAATGAGAGATTGCTATCAACTTGGGTCCCCAGGTCCCTAATTACTTCTTCTGCACTTAATGGATTACCACCTATGTGGTAATTTGTGGGCACTTTGCTTTTGCCAAAGGGGATGACTATACACTTTTTGGCATTTAGCTTGAGGCCATGGCTCTGGCACCAGTTGTCTGTTTCTATGAGGCCCTTTTGGAGGATGCTTGTGTCGACTGGAGAGTCTATTATAGCGCCCAGTTTGCAGTCATCTGCGAACTTGGTCAGCCACAGTCCTTCCGTGTTGGCCTGTACCTCCGAGAAATATATACCGAACAAGAGAGGTCCCAGGACTGAGCCTTGTGGGACACCACTTGTAACTGGTTTGGAGTCTGACATGGCTCCAGCAATTCTAACCATGTGGGATCTGTCCTTGAGCCAGTTTGCAATCCATCTAGTGACATAGGGGTTTATATTTAAGCTGGTGAGCTTATCTATAATGCCCGAGTGGGGTACTGTATCGAAGGCTTTTGCGAGGTCCAGGTAGGCTGTGTGGACCACCTTCCCCTTGTCAATGGCCTTGGTGACTGTTTCAAAGAAATCAACCAGGTTTAAGAGGCAGGATCTGCCCTTAACAAAGCTGAACTGTGTAGGATCCAGTGTTTGTAGGTCCCCAATATCTTTATTTATGAGGTCCATGATGATCCTTTCCAATAGCTTTGCAGACCAAGCTAGTCAGGCTTATGGGGCGATAGTTTCCAGGATCCGTTGAGGCACCACCTTTATGGAGAGGGACCACTGTTGCTGTATGCCACTCTTTGGGCACATATCCTGTAGTAAGGCTGAGACTGAACAGTAGTTTTATGTTTGGGTTTAGCTCTTCTTGGAGTTCATGTAGGACGCAGCCCGGGACACCATCTGGTCCCATTGATGCTGTGTTTTTGCTTTGGAGAGGCGGCTCTTACCTGAGCATCTGAGATGTCAGGGGGCAGCACTCTGCTGGGATAGATATTTGCCCTTTGGTGGGAGGGGAGGCGTTTGCTGAACCTGTCAGCTAGGATGTTGGCAATGTCTGTGGGTTCGGTGTATTTTTGTCATTTTGGACTAATTCTGAGCATATCTGGGAATTACCACCCAGGTTCCTAACATAACTAAAGAAAGCCTTGTGATTATCCTTAGTGTCCTGTGCAATTTTTCTCTGAAGCTGGCCTTAGACAATTTTATGTGTGCCCGTAGTTTTTGCTAATACTGATCAGTGATGCCTTCCCTTTTTGGGATTTTGCTCTATCATTTAGTAGCTTCCTCCTTCTATTGTATAGTTTGTTTATGGCTGGGGTCCACCAGACAGGACGTCTGCCTTTGGAGGATTGGGTCTTGGTTTTATTTGGGATCGCATGATCCATGCATTCCTGAAGGTGTTCATAGAATGCGTTTATAAAGGATTCTGCGGTCTGGGCCATATTTTCCACAGGCCCGGGGGCTTTGAAGGATTCCACCTCAGTTTTGAGTGGTTTTCTGGGCAGGGGGTGGGGTCGGGATGTGAATATCCAGTGAGATTTGTTTATGGTCTGATCTTACCAGTGAGGGATACACTTCTGGTCTGGAGCATAGAGTCCCCATGTTGGTGATGATCAGGTCCAGTATGTTTTCCCCTCTTGTGGGAGTGGTAACAAGTTGTTCCATAGCATTTGAGTTTATAAATTCTAGGAACCTTTGGGCTAGGGTGTTGGAGCTAGAGTAATGCTCCCAGTCTATGTTTGGGTAGTTGAAGTTGCCCAATATAATGGTGTTTGGAGAGACCTTCATATTTTCCAGTGTTCTCAGGAAGGCCGAGTGGGGTTTCTGGGTTTGGGAGGGTGGTGTGTAGCAGGCTATAAACTGGAAGGCAGTTTTACCCACTGTTAGTTGCACATGGATCGTCTCTGATGCTTCATGCTTTGCCACCAACCTGGAGGTGTGGGTATCTTTGATGAATATCGATACCCCCCTCCTTTTGTGGCTCGGTCCAAGTTTTGGGGCCGAAAAGCATGGTATGAGGTATAACCTGGTAGTGCTGGGGTGCTCTCGGGAGCCCTGAACCAGGTTTCTGTTACTGCACAGATATCGATGTTCTCCATGCTAAGGAGAGTTTCGAGTGCGTGCATCTTGAGGTTTAGACTTCTGGTGTTGAGTAGCATTACTCTTAGTTTCTTATCCCTTGTGATACCTATGGAGGTGGGTTTGTCTTTTGAGCCTTGCCTAAAAAAGGCACTATGGGGGTAGCAAGAGCCTTTGCCAATATCCGAAAGCCCAGGGGTGACAGGTGCAAGCCGTCCCTAGCGAAGCATCGTGGCTTGTCGAGCATATCATCCCAAGCTGACAGGCATTGGATCCCCGTTGAATGACACCAGTACTTAAGCCAATTGTTGAAATTGATCATCTTGTCTTCATATTGTGACATCATTCTTGGTGAGGGTAAGATGCTACTCAAGGTCAGGGTCATACGGCCTGTGCTACATGCTCAGAGAGCTCCTTTATGTCTCTTTTCATGTAGTCCAGGGAGTGCGTCTCAGGTCATTCACACCAGCATGGACAATGACTGAGTCATATTTGTACTTGCCTTGGAGTGACCTGAGTGCTTGTGTTATGTGGCGGATCCTAGCGCCCGACAGGCTGCTCACCGTGACCCTCTCCTTGTTCAGCCTGGTGAGCGGGACGTCAGTGTGCCTGATGATAGAGTCACCTATTACAAGTGTATCAGGTGTGTTGTTTAGTCTTAAGGGCTGTGACTGTTCGGCACACTGGCTTTGTGAGATACGTGTTGCACGTGTTTTGTTTTGGGATAGCGGCTGCTTGGGTGTCTGCTTTGGAGGTCTCTGCTGCTTTGGCAGATCTTTATTTAGAGCCTCCGAGTATGTTTTTGTGTGATTATGTGTTTGGTTTGCTGTCGTGGTAGGTCTATGTGAGACTGGAATTGTAGTGAGTGTGGTTTCCTTCTCCTCCTGACTGGTTATGCCAGTACTGAGTTGAGAGAGCTTAGCCTCCAGTTTGGCTATATGGTTGCATCTTTCACATGTGTTGGAATTTGTTGGGAGGAGGAGAGGGTTGTCTGTGTACATGAGGCAGTTGTAACATTGCCTCAAGATTCCCCGATTCACCAGCTGGACCAGAGATGAGATTGACAACTGACCTTTGAACATGCTAGAATAATATTGGGAATTCCTTAATAATTGAAAACCAGGGCCAGTGGGGAGTGAGGGTGTAGTGCTTTTAATTTTTAGTGCTGACTTATATAATTGCTTTAGTGAGCAAGTGCCAGGTAACTTAAGTGCAATGTGTTACAGGTAACTTAAATGCAAAAACGACAAACAGTAACTTTCTTTCAAGTGAAACAAGGAAATAAGTACAGTAAGCAATGCAGATATCACTAGTGATCCACAGAAGCGCTGAGAAGCCGCGTATTAGGTGGAATTAGTGTTCCAGGGAAATAACAAGCAAACAACAAGCATATAAACAAAGCTAGATTCAGCAGGCCTGGATCTAGTCTATGCTACAGCAAACAAGGTGTACCAATTTCAGTAAGATACAGTTCAAATATTCAGGCACTATAAACCTTTAACCAGAAATTCCCAGCTCAGAAGGGCAGAGTCCAGCCTCTTCTCCTGCAAGAAGTGCAGACCACAAACCTTCTTAATGTAAAATAACTGGCCTGAAGCCCAAGTGCTTAAACTAGAACTAATACACTTTAAGAATAACAGACACTGGGCTCTCAATCAGCAGTTCCCAGCTTAGAAGGATGAAAGCTACCTGTCCTGCCACCACAGTGCATGCCACAAACCTTCCTAATGTAAAACAACTGGTCTGAAGCCCAAGTGCTTAATCCAAAAGACTTAGAATGATAGCTACACTTTAATCAAGTTACTACCAAGCAGTAATAAATACAATTGGATACTTTAGAGAATGCCTGGATTAGTGCTCAAGTTACACAAACAAAGCTAGATCCAGCAGGCCCGAATCCAGTCTATGCCACAGCAAACAAGGTGCACCAACTTCAGTAATAAGCAGTTCAGATATGCATGCACTATAAGCCTTCAACCAGAAATTCGCAGTTCAGAAAGGCAGAGTCCAGCCTCTCCTCCCACAAGAGTGCAGACCACAAACCCTCTTAATGTAAAATAACTGGCCTGAAAGCCCAAGTGCTTAAACCAGAATTAATACACTTTTAGAATAACAGACACTGAGCCCTCAATCAGCAGTTCCCAACCTAGAAGGATGTAAGCTACTTGTTCTGCCACTACAGTGCAGACCACAAACCCGTGGTCCGAAGCCCAAGTGTTTAAACCAAAAGGCTTAGAATGAGTTACACCAAGCAGTAATAAATACAACTGAGTACTTTTAAGATGATGCAAAAGTAAAAAAGTAGGTAGAAACACAAGTACAGTAAAAGCAGATGACATTTTTTTTTTTTTCTGAACAAGTGCTGAGATCAAAGAAACAGATTTGAGTGCTGAAACTAGAAAACTGGCTAGTTATAAGAAAAAAAAACTAAGCTAGAAGGCTTCCCTCCAACACAGAAGGGCTTGGGGGCTCAGAAGCCTACAAATAGTCTATACCACTTAACAGGAAAGGCAGGAAACAAGCTTAAATTTTTTTTCTGTTTCCCAGATGCTCTCTTTGTACACAGTAGGAGTGCCTGAAATCAGAATATGATCTCACTGCACTCAGTTGAGTAAGCAAATGAGATGGGCCCAGAAGGAGTATCCAAACACAAATTTACAAGAGGGGCGGGCAGTTGCAAGGCCACTAAGATTAACACCAAAACAAAAACAGGGAGGGTAGGTGGGACTAACTGAAGAGCAGAGTGAATGAGAGCAGAGTGAAAACTTCCAGTTCAGCTAATATTCCTTCCACACAGTTAAAATCAATTTAAATACTATATTTTTTTGAAAAAAAATTCTCTTATACATCCAGCTGAATATAGCAAGTTCTTAGCCTGCCAAAGCTGAAGTTTTTAAGCAGAAAATATTTCACACTGTACCACTTAAATAGGCAAGGACAGGAAATCAAAGAATGTGACTACCCCCACACCTATAATTACTAGCAAATAACAAAATTCAGCAAACACTGACTAACTTCCAGTTCAGCTAATATTCCTTCCACACAGTTAAAATCAATTTAAATACTGTATTTTTTTGAAAAAAAAAGAGCAGATAAAGGTACTTAAATTCTCTTATAGGTCCAGTTGAATATAGCAAGGTGCCGGGCTGGCACCGTAAAACTCCACTGCCAGTCATAAGTGGACAGGTGATCCACTGTGGCAACCCCTAACTGGGAAAAAGCTGAAAGAAGAAGTATTGTGGGTAGCCTTTAGTGTTTTTTTTATCTGTATCATACAATGAAAAAATAGCTGTCAAATGATATACTCAAAACATACTTTGTTACATGCACTACAGGAAGATGCTTCCTTGCATTATACATCTCTAATGTTTAGGATATTTCACTCCTAAATGTGTAAATGAATACCACTAAATGGAGTATTATGCCTAAAAGTTAAAGCTTTGTTACTGAAATCCCACAATTTTAGGCTGGATGAAAGGGAAATACAATCTGGGTTTTTTTTCCATTAATTTTAAATACATATATTTGGTAACCAAATAATTGGGCAGGTCTGTGGACCCTTTTCAGCCAGTACCACATCATGGCTATGCAGCTCATCAGTTACAGAATTACAAAATGATAACATAATGACATTGAATGTATAACCTTAAAGCATCATAATTCATTTGAAGGGAAAAAAAACTGCGTAAGCACTTACTTACAAGGGTTAACTACTCACTTTCTGGATGAACAGTACAATTAAAATAAAACACCAAGCTCCTGTACAGGATTTGTCTATTATTATCTTAGTAGAATGTACGGCCAATTACCCAAGCCAATAAAAGTACTCATGTGTCAGTATATTGTAAATGTTTCAGATATTTTTGTTATTAAGCTAAGATAGGAAATGGCACAAACTGCTACTCTGTGCAGATGACCTTTTGGTCTTTGTCTCTACATTAGAGGAATCTAACAAGTCTTGGTCCTTCTGTATTTAAAAATATCAGGCTGCCTATCGGGCTGTATAAGATAGACAGTGGTACCCTTCCTCTTAATTTTGTTTTGCACTCTCCTTATGATTTACAGTGATAAGATATCAGTCCATCAGCAACAATGACATGGTCCTTGCTCACTAAAACCATGAACACATCTTTTGCAAAGTTTGTTCCAGGTCATTTTTTGTACAATTGTATCATATTACATTATACTGGCTCTGTGAATATAGAAATAATGTTCTTTATACGTGCTTATGAAGTGCACACTCCTAACAATGCAGTTGATCCATTGTCTTGGATTCAAGGAAAACAAGCTCCGAATAGAAGTTGAAAGGAAGGAGGTTGCTAATCCGAAATTTCCAAAAATATAATTTCAAAAATACAGAAGATGTAATTAAAAAAAAAAAATATATATATATATATATATATATATATATATATATATATATAGATAGATAAATAACTTCCAGTTAAAGATGAAACACTTCTTTGTGTAGCATAATCCCAAAAATTATCTTTGATACCAATTTATTTTTATATACAAAAACAAATTTGTTTACTGAAAATTAGAAGTGTATACAGTAAAAGCTGATGTAGGCACTCTTGTAAATAGTTCATTTTCATCTGTTAATATGTCTGTTTTGTTTATAAAATTCAATATAAATATATAAAAACATGCATAGATATGCTGCACGTAGAAAGACAAATATATGTAAATGCTGGATTTTATAGTTTTGGAACGTCTGCACAGAATACATCTTCTTACAAAGCAACAATTTTGTTATTTAGACAAGCAGCACCACCATGACCCACTAGTGGGTCATATACTAGTCAACCATTAGTTCCACATCACAATTTAAAAATATCCTCAAAGCACACTATACAAATGCCTGATTATGCTCCTGTGACTCTCCAGGTTAAACATTTGCTTGACAGCTCATCTCCACCCTTAACCAATATGCCACACAAAACCCCTCAGTATCTAGTAGAACTAACCCATCAGAATTCTTGATTAGATCCACAGACTTTGATTACACTTCACATTACTCTCCTCTGGTTTCAAACCATTAATTTTGTAGTTAAGTTTCCACCTCTAACATTAGGTGTCACTAGTCAATACATTATTCTACTTCACCCCTACTATGTAATTACTAGACTACCCACAACACAACTACTCTTAAGCTGTTTCACCCCTTCCACCACCATATCTTTCCTAACTAGCCTTCAGCATTCCATGCCACAGCAAAAAGTGTAGCATTTTATCTAGCCCAGTAATACTACCATGTAGTGTGAAGAGTCTGCTATGTTGAGAGATTTAGGATTAAAACTCTTAATCTCCTAATTTTGAAACTAATATAACAATGTAAAATATATTTTCTGTGATTGCTGTAACATTGTAAACACTGCTAGGACATGTATATGATTTTTACAATGTATTACATGAACTTATCTGCTAAATGTTAATATTTCTCATCTTTTTGCTGTGTATTAGAACTTGATACCCATAATCTAGTTACTGTGAATCTCTTCCTGTCTGATTTAGATTTCTGACTCCTGATTTGATTTTATAGGTTTTATAGGTTTTTATCTGGAGCTTTTCTCCCCAGGCCTCCGCTGAAAATGGACCCATACCCAGTCGGACTTCTCCAGTAAACAAATGAAAAATAAATAACCTGATGGGTTAAAAGTAACATGTCCTGGCATAAATATTATATAAACTAGGCATACCTCCCTGGACTACATGAAAAGAGACATAAGAGGAGCTCTCTGATCATGTAGCCCAGGCCGGTATGACCCTGACCTTGAGTAGCATCTTACACTCACCAAGAATGATGCCACAGTATAAAGACAAAATTATCAATTTTAACAATTGGCTAAAGAATTGGTGTCATTCAAAGGGGATCCAGTGTCTGTCAGCCTGGGATGACATGCTCGACAAGCCATGTTGCTTCGCTAGGGACAGCTTGCACCTGTCACCCCTAGGCTTTCAAATACTGGCCAAAGCTCTTGCCACCCCCATAGTGCCTTTTTTAAGCAAGGCTCAAAAGACAAACCCACCTCCATAGACAACACAATGAAAAAGAAACTAAGGGTAATGCTGCTCAATGCCAGAAGTCCAAACCTCAAGATGCACGCACTCGAGGCTCTCCTCAGTATGGAGAATACTGAAATCTGTGCAGTAACCGAAACATGGTTCAAGGCTCCCGAGAGCACCCCTGCACTACCAGGTTATACCTCATACCATGCTTTTCGGCCTCAAAACTCAGACCGAACCACAAAAGGAGGGGGAGTATCCATATTCATCAAAGATACCCACACCTCCAGGTTAGTGGCACTGCACAAAGCATTGGAGACCATCTATGTGCAACTAACAGTGTGCAAAACTGCCTTTCAGTTTGTAGCCTGCTACAGACCACCTTCCCAAACTCAGGAACCCCTCTCAGCTTTCCTGAGAACACTGAAGAATATGAAGGTCTCTCCAAACACCATTATATTGGGTGACTTCAACTACCCAAACAGACTGAGAGCAATACTCAAGCCCCAACACCCTCGCCCAACGGTTCCTAGAATTTATAAACTCAAATGCTATGGAACAACTGGTCACCACTCCCACAAGAGGGGAAAACATATTGGACCTGATCATCACCAACATGGGGACTCTATGTTCCATACCAGAGGTATACCCCTCATTGGTAAGATCTGACCATAAATTAATCTCATTGGACATCCATATCCAGTCCCCACCCCCAGCCAAGGAAACCACGGTGAAGAACTCCTCAAAAGCAAACTTCACACTTCTCAAAACCGAGGTGGAATCCTTCAAAGCCCCCGGGCCAGTGGAAAATATGGCCCAAACCGCAGAATCCTTTACAAATGCATTCTATGGACACCTACAGGAATGCATGGATCATGCTATCCCAAATAAAACCAAGACTCACTCCTCCAAAGGCAGGAGACCTGTCTGGTGGACCCCAGCCATAAATAAGCTATACAATAAAAGGAGGAAGCTACTACATGATAGAGCAAAATCCCAAAAAGGGAAGGCATCTCTGATCAGTACTAACAAGAAACTACGATCCCTCATAAAATCATCTACGGCCAGCTTCGAAAGAAAAACTGCACAAGATGCTAAAGATAATCACAAGGCCTTCTTTAGTTATGTCAGAAACCTGAGTGACAACTCCCAGCTATGCTCCGAGATCGTGTAAAATTGCAAAAAATACACTGAACCCACAGACATTGCCAACATCCTGGCTGACAGGTTCAGTGCAAACTTCTCCCCCCCTTCCCCCCCAAAAGAGCAAATGTCTATCCCAACAGGTGAGAGCTGCCCTCGCCAAAGCAAAAAACACAGCATCAATGGGACCGGACGGTGTCCCGGGCTGTGTCTTACATGAGCTCCAAGAAGAACTGAACCCTCACATAAAGTCACTGTTGAATCTCAGCCTTACTACAGGATATGTACCCAAGGAATGGCGTACAGCAACAGTGGTCCTACTCCACAAAGGTGGTGCCACAACGGACCCCAGAAACTATCGCCCTATAAGCCTGACTAGCCTGGTCTGCAAAGCTATGAAGCGTATCATCATGGAACTCAAAGACATTGGGAACCTCCAAACACTGGATCCTACCCAATTCGGCTTTGTTAAGGGCAGATCTTGCCTCTTGAACCTGGTCGACTTCTTTGAAACAGTCACCAAGGCCATAGATGAAGGGAAGGTAGTCCACACAGCCTACCTGGACCTCACAAAAGCCTTCAACACAATACCCCACTCGGGCATCATAAATAAGCTCACCAGCTTAAATATCAATGCCTATGTCACAAGATGGGTTGCAAACTGGCTCAGGGATAGAAGCCACATGGTCAGAATTGCAGGTGCCATGTCAGACTCTAAACCAGTTACAAGTGGCGTCCCACAAGGTTCAGTCCTGGGACCTCTCTTGTTCGGTATATATTTCTGAGGTACAGGCTAACACGGGAGGACTATGGCTTACCAAGTTCGCAGATGACTGCAAACTGGGTGCCATAATCGACTCACTGACTGGCACAAGCATCCTCCAAAAGGGTCTCACAGAGACTGATAACTGGTGCCAGAGCCATGGCCTAAGGCTAAATGCCAAAAAGTGCATAGTCATCCCCTTTGGGAAAAACAAAGTGCCCACAAATTACCACATAGGTGGGAATCCATTAAGTACGGAAGAAGTAATTGGGGATTTGGAGACCCAAGTAGATAGCAATCTTTCCTTTGACAATCATGTTGCCAAAGTGGTTAGAAAGACCTTCTATATAGCCCACTTTATCACGAAAGGGTTCACATCTAGATCAAGAGAGGTCATTGTGCCCCTCTACTCATCATTCATAAGGCCCATAATTGAATACAATGCCCCATTTGGGATGAACCTTACCTGACACCTGCAGTAACTGGAAAGACCCCAAAAGTACCTCACCAAGAGTATCAAGAGACTCAAACAGATGCCCTATGCAGTTGGGCTAAAGAAACTCCAGCTCTACTCAGTTGCTTACCGCCTACTCAGAGGCGATCTGTGCCTGACGTATAAAGCCATGTCCAACCCAGAATTAATGGACATGCTCCATCTCAGGAAATCCAAATCCCTTAGAGCTACACACTCCGGGGACTTAAACCACAGCACAGAAATAAATAGGACATGCTGGAGGGACAGATTCATATCCCAGAGGCTCCCCTCACTCTGGAACAAAATGCCAATCCATGTTAGGCAGAGCCCCTCAATGACCCTCTTCAAGAGAAATCTTGACAAGTGGATGGGAGATCGTAGGTTTACCCTTGGGATCTCTTCTATGTCCCTACTAGACAGAGGCACAGTAAACCAACCTTAAAAGGGCTATCTTCTGTGACCTACTATACAGAGGCACAGTCAACTAATCTAAAAGGGGTGGTGAAAGCCAAACACACTCTGGCTAGGCTTATAAATGCCCTAGGGCAGATAGCCTAGTATCAACCTATGAGCCTATGAAGACAGAAAGATGACAATAGGCCAACATTTTCAAAGACAATTCAAAATGGATCCAGGTCTTCAGACATACAAACATCATATGCAGACAGAATATAATGCAGACTACCTAGTCCATTGTGAAAACTTATGGAAAAAAGCACCCCCCCTATTAATAGTACATTAATCTTCCTTGCATATGTCACACCCTACACCTTCTCATTTCCTTGTTCTTGCTCTCATCCAGCCTAATTCTACACACTTTCTGCCTAACTTTCCAAACTTTGTTGCCTGTCACTACTTCCCTAAAGTTTTACATCCCTTGGACATATTCGACCAATGAGTAAAAATTACTTCATTGTAATTCCCTAAAACACACTACTACTTATTGAATTAACCTGTTTGTTTCGGCTTTTTCCCGGGTAGGGGTCGCTACAGCAGAACTCCGGTCCGCTAATGATTGGCAGTAGATGCATGAACACCGAGGTGCCAGCTCGACATCCAACCTTCAACGAAGGCACGCCCATTTACGCATGTCTTTCGAACACCACCCAATTGTGGGGAGGACATGCAGACTCCACACAGAAGGCACTCCCCGCACTCCAGCCGAGAATCGAACAGGAGAACCTCTTGCTGTGAGGAAACAACACTACGACTGCACCACCGCAGCAGTCCCACTGAATTAACCTGATGTAATTTTCCAAAATAAAATCTTTTTTTTAATTTCTGTATTACGTAACATCCAATACTCCCCCACCCTCCCCCACCAACACTCTACCCTGCACTGCTACTACTTCCTCATTCCCATCTACTAACTCTCGTCCCTCCACTCCTTCTCCTACTCTAACTACTTCACTATCTTCATCTGCCCCTAATTCCCCCTCTTCACACTCTCCTTTTCTCTCATTAAAACCTATACCCACTTCTACTATAAAGAAACTCCTTCTGAAACTGAAGCCATGCACTAATGCTCCTCATAACATCCCTTCCTACTTTCTTAACAAAGCTGCTGAAGCAATCGCCTACCCCATTAGCATCTTAATCAACCGCTCTATCCAAGAATGTATAGTACCCCAAACCTGAAAAAAGGCCTATATCAAACCTTTACATAAAGGTGGCAACAATAACAATGTTACTAATTTCCGCCCCATCACTATCCTGTCCCCATCTCTAAACTCCTAGAAAAGTGTATTCAACTACAACTCCTTCCACATCTCTTAGATAATCACCTACTAACTCCCACGCAACACGGATTCAGACCAAATCATAGCACTATGACTGCCATCCTCTCCTTCCTTGAAATGGTAAATAAAGCCCGTGACTCTGGCCAAATTGTTTCTACCCTACTACTCGACCTCTCTAAGGCCTTTGACACTCTCTCTCACAGCTTGCTACTAACTAAACTCTCAAAACTTAACCTATCTCCCTCCTCTTTGAACTGGTTCTCCAGCTACTTATCTAACAGATATCAAGCAGTAAAATGGAAAAAGGCCACCTCCTCATTTCTAAATACCCCTACTGGATTACCCCAGGGCTCCATACTGGGTCCCCTTCTCTTTAATATATTTATAAAGGATTTCCACAACTCTATCCCATTCTCAGACATCATCCAATACACAGATGATTCTACTATTATATGCTCTGCCACTTCTATCCCCTCACTCCTAAAACTGACTCAAGATGCTTTTACAACCACTGAGCAATGGATGAAAAGAAATCACCTAGCACTCAATGCCTCTAAAACCAAATTAATGTTATTTACCCCCTCCAAAGTAACCTCTTTCGATAAAAACACATTCTCTGTCACTAGTCAAAATAACTCATTTCTGCAACTGGTGTCAGAGACCAAGTTACTTGGGGTCCAAATTGATAGCCAGCTCAAATTCAATTCTCACCTACAGCTAAATATAAAAAAAAAACACATCAAAAATTAGGTATGCTCTACCGTCAAAATCATTACCTTACACCTGCTACCAAAATCATTCTCTCTACCTCATTTCTTATCCCCTCCCTTCTCTACGGAGCTCCACTCCTAACTAATCTACAGTCCTCTCTGAAAACACAACTTTCCTCTTGCTACAATAAAATCGCCAAGTTCGCTACCAACCACAAGTCCTCCACCCACCACTGTTCCTCTCTCCAAAAACTAAAATGGCTACAGCTACCCAGTTATCTCACACACTCAACTAACTCTTGCACACAAGCTCATTTTCAACCCCTCCATCTGTTCCTCCCTTTCATCAGCCTTTAAAATGCACCTTCCTGACAGAGTATTAAGGTCCAACAATCAAAATCTATTAGAAGTATATAAACCAACTCGTCCCCCAGGAAAAACTCTTCTGTCTTATGGCCTTGCTCACCTTTGGAACTCCCTACCACCATCCATTCGCACCACTCCCAACCATTTTATTTTTAAAAGAGCTCTTCATTCACATCTAGTATCCCAGTGGGAATGCTCTTGCTCCCACCCCACATAACTAACACTTGCAATTTCCATCTTCCTTCTTTTCTCTGTTTTCCTCCTGCATTTTTTCTTATTTACCCCTAACTCATACATATTATTCCTATGATATTTGGAAAGAACTCACTAGGCCACACCTCCTAAGTGTTTGCTTCCTAATATGTTATATTTTCTCAGTATTTTTGTGCAATACTTCCTAATATCTTATTATTTTTCAGTACTTTCATGCAATATTCCTTTTAGTCTGTATTATCTATTAATTTCATCACTAATCTGTATTAATTCTAGTTTTGCTGTATTATTTGAAATTGTTTTTCTTGTACCTTTAACTTTTGTATAATTTGTATAACTACTATGAATAACCTACTGTAACCTATTTTAGTTTTGGAGCTTTTCTCCCCAGGACTCCATTGAAAACAGGTTAATTTTGGCCCAATGGACTATCCTGGTAAACCAACTGCAAATAAATAAATAAATCTATTGGATTTGTGCAATATGGGTTTCTACTATATAAAATATTTAACATTTAATTGAAATATTGATATAAGTATACTTTTTGTGGCTTTTCAAGTGTTTACTATCTAGCGACTGCATTTCTACCTGTTTGCTACAAGTTTCTACTGCATTTAACTGTTATTTTGTGTTTTTGCACTTTAAAGTTTCTTTTGTTGCAAATTGTAACTGTTTAGGCTACACACTCAAGTGTGATAGCCGTTTAAAGCATTTAATAGCATTTACTGCCTGTTTTTCTGCACTGTTATGAAAAAAAAAATAAAAATAAAATAAAAATTCTCTTGTTTCCCGCCTTACTGAGCTAGAATAGTCCAGTATCAGAGCTTGCTGATCCCTGGGCTTTGTTTTGGTTCCTGTAACTGCTCCATAGCCTTATTTGGCAAGGAGGAAGCTTCTTTGTTCACCAGTGGGAGTGGGGAGCACTGAGCAGCCTATTTGTCCATTTTGGAGTGGTATCAGCCAGGAACTAGTAGTCGATTGGCCATTTTGGGTCAATTCCCAGCTCTTTTCAACCCGCTGCTATAAAGCACGCTAAAGCGCGCTTTTGAGCTTGATATTACCTCAGCACAGTTCCTCGTGGGTCCTGCAGAGTGATTCAAGCAGCAGAGAGTGAAAGAGTGACTCCTTCTTGATATAAGTATACTTTTTGTGGCTTTTCAAGTGTTTACTGTCTAGCGACTGCATTTCTACCTGTTTGCTACAAGTTTCTACTGCATTTAACTGTTATTTTGTGTTTTTGCACTTTAAAGTTTCTTTTGTTGCAAATTGTAACTGTTTAGGCTACACACTCAAGTGTGGTAGCCGTTTAAAGCATTTAATAGCATTTACTGCCTGTTTTTCTGCACTGTTCTGAAAAAAAAATAAAAATTCTCGTTTCCCGCCTTACTGAGCTAGAATAGACCAGTATCAGAGCTTGCTGATCCCTGGGCTTTGTTTTGGTTCCTGTAACTGTTCCATAGCCTTATTTGGCGAGGAAGCTTCTTTGTTCACCAGTGGGAGTGGGGAGCACTGAGCAACCTATTTGTCCATTTTGGAGTGGTATCAGCCAGGAACTAGTAGTCGATTGGCCATTTTGGGTCAATTCCAAGCTCTTTTCAACCCCCTGCTATAAAGCACGTTAAAGCGTGCTTTAGCGCGGAGTTGCCACAGGAGCACACAAGAGCAGCGGCGGTTAATTAAGGTTAAACTTTTCAGGCTACCTAAAGTCCACTCTTCATTTTTTCCCTTAGAACAGCTCTTTTTGAACTGTACTGCTAATCTAACCAGCCTATTCTCTATCTGAAAAGTTCAGCTCTACTTGATTCCTAAGTAGACTATTCTCTATCTGGAAAGCTTAGCACTTGCTCCTAAAGTACTTTTAACTCTGATATAGCACTTTTTTACTATACATAGTACCCCATCAGCCTAAAACCCCTTTTTTCGATCACCCACATCCCTCGAAGTCTTTTCAAACTCAATTACATAAAGTTTTTGTTTTTTCCTTCTAGCATGTTGAGGGGTCAGTTGCTAGCGTCCTCTCCTGCTCAGCTGGTGAATCTGGGAATATTGAGGCAATGTTACAATTGCCTCATGTACACAGACAACCCTCTCCTTCTCCCACAAAACACAAATACATGCGAGAGATGCAACTATATAGCCAAACTGGAGGCTGAGCTCTCTCAACATAGGACTGGCAAGACCAGACAGGAGGAGAAGGAAACCACACACACCACAAACCCAGTCTCACATAGTACTATCACAACTTCAAATCATACACATAAACACACAAAGACATACTCGGAGGCTCTGATCAAAAATCTACCAAAACAGCAGAGGCCACCAAAGCAGACACCCAAACAACTCCCACCTCAGGACACAACACATGCAACACATAGACCACAAAGTCAGGGTGCCAAACAGTCACAGCCCTTAAGGCCAAACACAATGCCAGACACACTCGTCGTAGGTAACTCCATAGTCAGACACACTGACATCCCACTCACCAGATTGAGTAAGGAGAAGGTCACAATAAGCTGCCTGTCGGGCGCTAGAATCCGCCACATAATGCAAGCACTCAGGTCACTCAACAGCAAGTACAAGTATGACTCAGTCATTGTCCATGCTGGTGTGAATGACCTGAGACATACCTCCCTGGACTACATGAAAAGAGACATAGAGGAGCTCTCTGATTATGTAGCCCAGGCAGGTATGACCCTGACCTTGAGCAGTATCCTACCTTCACCAAGAATGATGCCACAATACAGAGACAAGATGATCAGCTTTAATAATTGGCTTAATCTCTGGTGTCATTCAAAGGGGATCCAATGTCTGTCTGCCTGGGATGACATGTTGGACAAGCCGACGGCTTGCACCTGTCACCCCTAGGCTTCCAGATATTGGCAAAGGCTCTTGCCACCCCCATAGTGCCTTTTTTAGGCAAGGCTCAAATTCTAAACCTACCACCCTAGAACTCAAAAAAGAAAAAAAACTAAGGGTAATGCTGCTCAATGCCAGAAGTCTCAACCTCAAGATGCACGCACTCGAAGCCCTTCTCAGTATGGAGAACACCGATGTCTGTGATGTGACTGAAACCTGGTTCAAGGCTCCTGAGAGCACCCCGGCACTATCAGGTTTTACCTCATATCATGCGTTCCTGCCCCAAAATCCGGACCACACCAAGAAAGGAGGGGGGGGGTATCCATATTCGTCAAGGATACCCACACCTCCAGGTTGGTGGCAACGCACGAGGCATCGGAGATCATCCAGGTGCAATTAACCGTAGGCAAGACTGCTCTGCAATTTGTAGCATGTTACAGGCCACCCTCTCAAACTCAGGAACCTCACAAAGCTTTCCTGTAAACACTGGAGGGGATAAATGTATCTCCAAACACCATCATATTAGGTGATTTCAACTATCCGAATATAGACTGGGATCATTACTCAAGCCCCAACACTCTAGCCCAAAGGTTCCTAGAGTTCATAAACTCTAATGCCATGGAACAACTAGTCACCATCCCCACAAGAGGAGAAAACATACTAGATCTCATCACGAACTTGGGGACACAATGTTCAACACCGGAAGTATACCCCTCATTGGTGAGATCAGATCATAAACTAATCTCACTGGAAGTCCACATCCCGCCCCCACCCCAGATAAAAAAGACCACAGTGAAGAACTTCTCAAAAGCCGACTTCACACTTCTTAAGACTGGTGTGGTTTCCTTCAAGGCCCCCGAGCCAGCGGAAACCATTACCCAAGCCCCTGAATCACTTACAAATGCCTTCTACCAGCACCTCCAGGTCTGCATGGATCATGCAATCCCAAACAAAACAAAGACTCTTTACACCAAAGGCAAGCGCCCAGTCTGGTGGACCCCAGCCATAAACAAGCTCTACAATAAAAGGAGAAAGCTACTACAAGATAGAGCAAAATCCTTAAAAGGGAAGACACCCTTGATCATTATAAGTAAAAAACTATGATCACTCATAAAATCATCCAAGGCAAATTTTGAGAGAAAAGTCGCTAAGGACTCAAAAGACAATCATAAGGCCTTTTTTAGCTATGTTAGAAACCTGGGAGGAAACTCCGAGATATGCTCAGAATTAGTTCAAAATGATGTAAAAATCACTGAACCAGCAGACATTGCCAACATACTGGCGGACAGGTTCAGTGCAAATTTCTCCCCCCCAAAAGGAGAGATATCTATACCAGTGGATTGTAGCCCCCCAAACATCTCAAATGCTCAGGTGAAAACTGCTCTCTCCAAGGCGAAAAACACAGCATCTATGGGACCAGATGGTGTCCCTGGTTGTGTGCTCCACGAACTCAATGAGGAATTAAACCCGCAGTTAGGGCAGCTGTTTAATCTTAGCCTCACCTCAGGATACGTACCCAAGGAGTGGCATATGGCAACTGTGGTCCCACTTCACAAAGGCGGTGCCTCCACTGACCCTGGAAACTACCGCCCCATCAGCTTAACAAGCCTGGTCTGCAAAGCTATGGAGAGGATCATAATGGAACTCATAAATAAAGACATAGGGGACTTGCAGACATTGGATCCAACCCAGTTTGGCTTTGTCAAGGGCAGATCATGCCTTTTAAACTTGGTCGACTTTTTCAAAACAGTCACCAAGGCCATTGATGAGGGCAAGGCAGTCCACACAGCCTACCTTGACCTTGCAAAAGCTTTCGACACAATACCCCACTCGGGTATCATTGAAAAACTCACCAGCTTAAATGTAAACCCATATGTCACAAGATGGGTTGCAAACAGGCTAAGTGACAGAACCCACAGGGTCAGAGTTGCTGGCGCCATGTCAGACTCCAAGCCGGTCACAAGTGGTGTCCCACAGGGCTCAGTCCTGGGCCCCCTCTTGTTCGGCATCTACTTTTCAGAAGTACAGGAAAGCACAGGAGGATTATGGCTGACAAAGTTTGCAGATGACTGCAAATTGGGCGCCATAGTTGAAAACACATCAGACACAGATATGCTCCAGAAGGGTCTCATAGAAATGGATAACTGGTGCCAGAGCCATGGCCTAAAGTTAAACGCCAAAAAAATGCATAGTCATACCCTTCAGGAAAAACAAGGTTACCCCTAGCTACCATATAGGTGGCAATCCACTAAGCACATAAGAGGTTATCAGGGATCTGGGGACCCAGGTTGACAGTAACCTTTCGTTTGACACTCACGTTGCCAAAGTAGTTAGGAAGACCTTCTGCATTGCCCACCTGATCATGAAGGGATTCACATCTAGATCAAGGGAGGTCATTGTTCCCCTATACTCATCACTCATCAGACCAATGATTGAGTACAATGCCCCATTCGGAATGTATCTTACCCGACACCTGCAGCAATTGGAAAGGCCCCAAAAGTTCCTCACCAAAAGGATAAAGGGTCTCAAAAATATGTCTTATGCTGCCCGACTGAAGGAACTCCAGCTCTATTCAGTCGCATACCGTCTGCTCAGAGGTGACCTGTGCCTGACATACAAGGCCATGTCCAACCCGGAATTAATAAACATGCTCCACCTCAAAAAATCTAAATCCATCAGAACTACAAGAGCAAGAGACTTAAACCTTAACACGGTTATAAATAGGACATGCTGGAGGGACAGATTCATCACCCAGAGACTCCCTATGCTGTGGAACAAAATCCCGGTACATGTGAGGCAGAGCACCTCGCTGGCTTTGTTCAAGAGAAATATTGACTAATGGATGGGAGATCGCAGGTTTACCCCGGGGATCACCTCAGTGTCACTGCTGGACAGAGGCACGGCAAAATAATGGGCATAGTATCCTTCAAACTTAAGGGGTGGTGAAAGCCACAAAACTTTGGGCTAGGCTTATAAATGCCCTAGGGCAGATAGCCTAGTATGAACCTATGAAATGTATATTATGGATTTGTGCTCTTTCTGTACTATGTATTTGTAGTTCTCTGCAATTTTTCTCCCCAGGACTCCATTGAAAATGGGCTCTTTGTAGCCCAATAGACTATCCTGGAAAACAAACTGCAAATAAATTTATCTTACAGAGTTCTTTCCTCCTTTTATATTCTTTGAATTAATTCTCATTTTAGGGTGCCATCAATAAAAATTTAGAAAAAGCCTGGGACATTGTTAAAAGTAAGCTATCTAGTGAATAAAAATGAAGAAATTGCTAGATAATTAATTTTATTAGACGAACTGTGACGTTCAACAGTTAAATTCTACTAATACCACAATGCCTGCAGTCCGAGCAAACGGACAAAATACGTTTTATATTTCTCCATGGGATAAAACAGAGCTCAGCCTTCCATCTCCAAAACTAGGACGACCACCCCACTCATAATATGGAGCAAAATGTGGAACATATGCGAACAGCTGCAACTGGGAAACTCACAGAAGTGTTAGGAGTGCGTTACTTCTAACGAATAAAAACTTTTTAAATCAAAAAGGATTCAGTATAATTCACTACTGATACCCGTTAAAAAGTCCTACTATAGAATATAACAGATCATTCCAAAGTGGAACAGCAAGGCACATCTCTCAGCGGTCCCTCGTTTTGACTCAATCTACTTAATTAAAATTAATCTTAATTTTCGCTCTTAATCCTTCCTAAACTCGGTGACATTTTGGAGAAGAATTGTACTTACTACATAATTAAAGTAATTACAGTCAAATATTTCTCTTAGCTCAAAGACTGTATATTAATTAATATTCTCTTGAGCTGTCCGTGTCTCAAGTTACTAGAAATAATATTTTAAAAACGTCTCTGATTATTTTGGGAATGTGTCCCCAGGTCTGTTGGGACTTGTCCCAGATTGGCTGAGAGCTACGCTGCGAAAAACATTAACTTTTTAATGAAGAAAAGGTGTAACCTTCTTCATAATGAAATATAAGCTCTTGCAAAAGTAACCAAGTAACAAAACTAAAACAAATGTAAAAAAGTAACAAATACTTCCTTGCTGGACATCGCTTATACTGTATTACAATAAGCAGGACCAAACAAAACAAGCAGTTAAAATTGAAAGACTACTGCAAATACGGAACTACAAGGGATTACACGATGAACACTGCACAATATGTATTCGGTTATACAACCCCTTCCCCAACAGCTTCTACAAATAAGTGCGTTTATCATTCCTTGCCTCTTCCTATGACTGATGCCGCAGAAATCTCGCGAAATTTAGCATCTGTACTCACTCCCCTTCCAACAACGAGGGCTGCGTATACCATAATGCGGGACAGGGTACTAGAACTATAGTCACTCACAACCGCAGTACATGCATGCACACATCTCAGTCCGTCCCTCTATTTAAACCACTGCATTGCCCGTTCACATGCTGCTAACACACCAACGCCTTGACTAGACAGTTGTTACTACTACTCTGTACAAAAGCCCACATAAAAAGGAATGCTGCAAACTACGGCCCACGAAACCCAAATATTTTCTTTTTAGAATAGTAGCCACGCCTTCCGATTTTTATCTCCCTGCCCACAGGCCTCTCCCACGCAGTACTTTGACCACGCCCGAAACGTCACTCGTTGCGCCCATCCCACCACTGCTTGTCAGCCGGCCTCAATCACCCCCCTCCTTTTCAGTTTCTCAGAGGCGCTAGGAGCTGTACCATAAACCTGAAAAGACAAGCTTCAACAGTAGTCTGCTAGCAGCGGTAGCAGCACTTTGAACGTCATGGCTACTACTGTAACGTGTACCCGCTTCACAGACGAGTACCAGCTGTACGAAGAGCTCGGAAAGTACGTAGCATCTTACTGTGGGTCCGCTGTTCGGGTCGCACTGGAGCAGCCTGGCCAAAGCAGTGCAGCAGAGAGAAGGGGAAGAAGACGCACAAGAGGAGGGAGGGGAAGAGAGCAGCAGCCTTTCCTGCTACTGCTGTTGTTTTCATGCCCGTTCTTTCTAAAGCGCTGCTTTGTGCATAGCCTAAGCTGTCGACCTGCACCTGATCAATAGTGACACGTCTTGCTTTTCTTCAAAAGACGAAAAAGGGCTGAGCTCCTTTATTGTCTGTGCTGCTGTTTTTTTTTTTAAACTGGCAGTGTCGGGGATCATGATACTGCATTACTCTAATAGTGTTGGTCCCTTTTTGTGTGTATTATTATGTGATGAGCATGCGGTAATACTCGTAAATGTGATTTATGGTATCTGGTCAGCTATCATTCCAGTTGTGTTAGGAAGGGTCCAACTGCTTCGCACTACAACTGATCGTACACTGCTTATGTGTGTTTCCTGGTGTGTTGTGTACACACACACGAGCATTTATTTGAAAATACATTGCAGTACATTTAAGTGGCTGCGCTTCGTTTATCTAAACCTCCCTTTTTGTTTCTGCCATACATATTTCGCTTTTTTCCGTTTCCTATTGTCTGCTGCTATTTATTTTTTATCTTTTTTCTTTGTGTGTGTTAGTTGAGTACGCAGTTTGGTTCATTATTATCTCGATTTCTCTTTGTTTTTTTTTTTTTTTTTTTGTCCTTCCATCATGTCTTACTGGGTGCATTGCTGGTTTGACTACTGTAGCGTTATTAATAATAATTCAAGTTGAAAAGATGTTCCTTACATTTATTTTCTGCTGAGTAGGTTTCAGTTTATATAGATAGCATGTATATCTGATACCCTCACAACATTTATCTGTAGCTTTTATCATGCACTTAGTATGTGTTTTCTGCTTTAGGTCCTCTTTTTTTATCTTCCATCTAGTTTTACACTTTTTTTTTTCTTTCTGTGAATTCTTATCTTACAGGGGTGCCTTTTCTGTAGTGCGCAGATGTGTAAAGAAATCCACAGGTCAAGAATATGCTGCCAAAATTATCAACACCAAAAAGCTGTCAGCCAGAGGTAAGGGACATTGTTTTCTGGTGTGAAACACCTTTCCATGGTTTGCAGGCCTTCCCTAGTGTAACCCACATCAGTGTGTGGCAGTAACGTCATATTTAGGCAGTGTGAAACTTTCATTTTCAACGGTAGTGACTGGCTTTGTCTCATTAATTAGTTCTTCCTGAAATGGCTGCAGGTTCTAATCATGTTTCTCTCTACTTACCTAGATTTTTGTTTTCCTTGTTTTAAATTGTTGTATGTGAATAGCGGTTTGTAGGTTCACTCAGATACCTGTGTACTGTTTTGACAGATTGGTCATGTGATATTATATACTTGAATGTGTGAGCATGTGTTTAAATGGTACAGGTGTTGGCCATAGTGCACATTGCTACTTAAGGGGGATCTTTCAAGGTTTATGCAGTAGCTGGATAGTGTTTTGTAGATGGTGTGCAGGAGGTACCTTTAGAAGTGCTAATGATTATTGAGGCTCGCAGATACAAGTCTTAATATGTGTCATGTCTTTTATGCACAAGGTTTGTCCTAATTATATCGGCACCGAAGCCACAGCAGTGCTATGAGAACAGCTTCAACATACATAACTTCATATCAGCAAAAAAAGGTGACAGCTTCAACATACATAGCTTCATATCAGCAAAAAAAGGTGACACAGCTTTAACATACATAGCTTCATATCAGCAAAAAAAGGTGCCACAGCTTCAACATACATAGCTTCATATCAGCAAACAAAAGGTTACCCTATAAATTCTGGAAGCCATTGGGCAGAGAAAGTAACCTGGAGCCTTTAATGTGGGATTGACACTGGGTGATGTGCAGTGGAGAGATGAAAACAGTAAACTGTGATGCTTAACTGCTGATTGTCATATTGAATAAGGTGGGCTATTCTTTGCAGATCACTGACTCTTGAAAAATATCTAAAAGTGGATTGCAGCCAGCTGAGGAAACTGTTTGGCTGTCCAGCTGGAAGAGGCAAATATTTATGTACAGCTGATATGATGGCCCAGAATGAACATTTGGATGTGAAAGCAGTCAAATGGAGGGGGGGGGGGGCTAATTAATGTGAGTGGGTTTACCTTGCGTTCCTCAATGCTACTTATGTTTCTAATACTGAGATGTGCAGTACTAAGCTGTGCATTTCACAAAGGGGTGGTTTGCACAAGAAACTTAAAAATTCTATAGTGGCACACAATCAAGTTTCACTTCATGAGAAGCTGTACCTTGGCAACAGCCAGTTTTACACAAGCTGTCTGGCCAGGGATTGGCCCATTTAGAAGAAATTGTGGTAAATTATGATGGAATGTAATGAATGGTCATGTAAATATAATGAGCCTTTTAGAGAAAAGATTTACCCGGTTTATTTGTTCATTGCTAGATCTGAGAATGCACCTAAAGCCCGACCACTAAGTAATATGATCTTCGGGGGGGGGGGGGTGTAATATCTTCCATCCTGTCCCCTTCATGAGTACAGGAATGATAGTAATTGCAGGAAAACACGTGTTGATGGGGTTCATTTTTCATTGAACATCTGAAAGTGTCCGACCCCAATATTACAAGTATGCATAAATAAATACTAATTGTAAAACTTAGTTGTGCAGTGATCTGTGGCTTAGTTTTGCATATTTTAATTTTTTTATTTTTCTCATCATATTAAAAGGTTGAAAAGTGACCTCCCATGCTGTCATGCAGAGTCCTATTGGAATGCCATTTAGGTCACAATATACCATATTTTAACCTTATAATGTGTTGTATGGAGGGTAATGCACTTTGACACTCAACCATATTTTGCACTTATGACCTACCAGTTTGTATTTTAAGATTCTCAAGCTAGATCCTAACTCATAACAAATATTCCAAGTTCAACTGCTTCCCCTTGCACAAGCTCAGTGCATATTTTTCTTTGCACCTTACTGTCCTGAAGAACATGCATATCACTTTTTTTTCCCAGGAAATATGGCTTGTAGTGCAGACCATTGACATAAGTGTAGTCAGATGTTTTAGACCCCAATCTTTAATTCGCTGTTAAGGCAAATCATGTATGTTTGCTGGGTATCGATAACACACTGCCTACTCCTGTTAACGAGCTGTACATGTACAAAATAACAACTCGGAACATTATTCAGGCAACCTGATGGAATTTAAGGCAGGCAGACTATATCATTTCTGTCTTTCCTGCACCAAAACGCTGTACTGAATATTTTTTGGTACCCTACTGTTTCAAGTGCTGTTGAAATTAAGTGTTCTCTTTTAAGTGGTTGTCATGGTTTTGTGGTTTCAAAGAAAATTCTGCAAGATTTCTACACTTTCGTGAAAGACAGTGTTTTTTGTACTGCCTGAGGGGTTAATTTTTTTTAACTTGTGTATAGTAGTCCAGGAACTGTCATCATTCAAGCTGTGACTGATTCCAAGAATGGACTCTGAGACATTGTAGTTGAAATATGCACACCGCTGGAGTTATCCCATACCCTTTGCAGCCAAGGAGAAAATGGAAACCTTGTATCACTTTGCACAATACAGGCTAAACAGTTACTTGTTTTACATATTGTTGGCAGCTCTGACATGTTTTTAGCTCTTAACAGACGTAATGGTATGCAGTGCTTTAAGTGCATTACTTTGATAAGACCTTGTGTAGGTAATTGCTAGTATTGCTTACATCCCATTTTAACACAAGCATGTCATTTTAGCCAGTTAAACAGTACAAGATTGTTTGTCTCCCATTAGTCATTCTTGTTGCATGACTGCCTGTGCATGCGTAGAGGATGTTCTGCATGATGATTCTGACTTTTTTTTGGGGGGGGGTCTTTTTATATGTAAACTTTTCTTTGCTTTAAAACTCAATATATTTTGTTAATGCTGTGTTTTGTAGTCTTAATTATTGCTACATCTAGTTGAGCAAGCTAACAATTTCTCACTTAAATTATGGGTTTTGGGAAGACTGCATGAGCCAAATAGAAGTGGAGTCTATATGTTCCTGCATATTATTGTTGGAGAACAGAACCTGCCCAAAAGCTGAAATATGTTGTACAATGTGAAACTGAAGTGGTGAAGGCCAACGTGGAGTCATCATTCTGTTGAACAGTTGTAGCTTTGAGGAAAACATATGACCCTGAAGCCTCCCTGGCTATCCGTCTCTGATAGGTTCAGCCAGATGTCTTCTTTTCTGTTTATGTACCATACTTTTGTGAAAATGGGTAGTGCCAAGTTAAAATGTATTTTTTTTTCATCTCTAACCAGAGCATTCTTCTCATGTAGGAATGTGTGACTTTTTGTCTTTTTGAATATCAATAACAGGGAATCCCTTTTGAAATGTTTTGCCTCTCCAGACTTGCTGCCTGCTGTCATTAATGTAGAAAACAAGGATGAAAGGCCATCATCTTACAGTTGCTGCTATGATGAGTAAATATAGTTTTGCAACTTTGTTTTCTCTAGCAACCGGACTTTGATGTGACAGACCTTTGGGCTAGGAATAATTGCACTGTTTGCCCAACAGTATGCTTTGAAAAGATATATAGTCCTCTTAACTTATGTATGACCACCAATGTGAATAACATGTGTTTTTTTTTTTTGTTTTTTTTGTTTTTTGTTTTTTTTTTTTACTTTACTTGTAGGCATCCAGTTTGTTTTATTGCCCTTTTTCTATGTGTGTGCACACCAACTTAAGTACATTTTACTCTGATATTCTTTATTTGAGTAAAATTCATGTATTAATTTTAAAGCTTTTATGGATGCTATTTATGTATTTATTATAATTATTGTTATTGCATTGTGGTTTATTTGAGAAGAGTATAGTCATTATTTGTATAGTTGGTTAGTAAGTTCTGTGGCACACATCTTTGCATTAGACTGCTTAGGCCTATTACTGTCAGTGAAGGTGATAATTGTAAAATTTTATATTGAGTAATTTGAGATCCACAAGATAATTAGGGATTTTCTATCCTAAAACTTGGAGTGGTGGGAGTATTACAATGCCATGTAGAAATGTTGGGGGCAACTGGAGAATTCTGCCAGCCTTTCCTGAGAAGTGTGTGTGTGTGTGTGTGTGTGTGTGTGTGTGTGTGTGTGTGTGTGTGTGAGAGAGAGAAAATAACTTTAAAGGGAAACTAGAAGACACTGGTTACAGAAAGAACAGTAATGGGGTGCATGACAGTTCTTGGCTAAAAACTAATCTCAGTAATTGACCTGTGTGCAGTCCATTCTGGGTCTGGAGGTTAGAAATCCATATCCAGGACAGTGATACATATTTGCTTTATGCTGTTGGCACCAAGTTGTATTTTGTGAATTGGTTATTGAACTAACCGTACTGCACGTAGCATTAGTAGGGTACCATTCCTGGTCCTGTCATAATCCTACCAGATGAAAACCTAAAATATTAATAATATGACTATGGAGTCACTCTGTCTACTTCACATTAACTCCACCTGTAAAAGAAGATAATAGTAGTCTGGTGATGTGTGTATTTGTCATCTGACTTGAAAAACATAAGTAGTTGAGGAGTTTTATACTTTTATTCTTAATCATGTCATGCAGGATTGAAGATGATGTAGGTTTTTTGCACATTCTAAATATGCCTGTCACTGTATAAGCTGTGTGTATTGTGGTAGTGTGTGATGTATTTTTTTTGATGTGTTTCACTTTGTTCCTCTGTTTTATAATGTCCTGAATGATCCAAAGGGTGTCATTAGCTCAACATCTCTTCCTTTCCTCAGTGTCTTTTTGTTGCACCATATCATGTGATTAACCTAGTATTATCAATGATTTTAGGGTGGCATCACCTTTGCCTACAATTCTTAATGAAATATTCATGGCCTGACCCAAACTGAAGTACTACTCTTGATACGAGCAGTAGTGTTAGCGATATGCAAGGTTCCAGCTGCCTTTATCATTGTTGTTAAAGAGCTCCCACATCAATAGCAGTGTTGCTATCCTTTTACTTGATGAAGTCATTTGGATGTGTATGGATATGACATGACCAACTCCAAGTCACTGAATCTGAGACTCTTCATATGGCAGTACTTTGAATTGCTTACTTAAATTTGGTATATTGCAGAGTTAGTTGTAGTAAGGTTGGTATGGATACATGTATTGACAATGAATGTTTTCACCTAATAGAAGTGAAGTACCAGGCAGTTGGCAGTGTTATCACAAGTCTGTGTATCACAACCATGTGTCAAGACTGTAACTCTGTGTCTTTCACATCAGTGTAGAAGGGACAAAAAATTGAGACAAGACCAACACCTTGATGGATGTCACAGAAAACGGTACCTACACAAGTCAAGCTCTTAGACGTGAAATTCACCAAAACTAGGATGATAATGACTAATATTAGAAAGCTAAATCTAAAAGAGAGTAGTAACTGTAGTGTGCTGATTAGAATTTCTTCCTTTTCAGCTTTGCATCTTTCGTTGCAGTACATCCAAATAGTGTCCTAGCCCCACTTTCATTTTTCTGTATTGCTGTATACATATCCAGATGTTTCCTCACCATATGTCAGTCACATTGCCTGGACCCTATTTTGGCAATCTTGTGTTGCACATTTGTTTGAACATGGAATTATCTTTCCACTGTGAGGTCACTGCGGCTGTGCCTTTTAATTAGGTGTTTGGTAAAGTGGCTCCCTGTCCGGTTATCTGTGATAGGCACTTGACACATTAAAAGTATGGTAAAGCATCTTGAAGCAGCACTTTGTATTTGATACATCCCTTCATTTTTCTGCAGATTTTTGTATAGTTATTGGACGAGCAGAAGTTCACAAACCCAAAGTAAATAAGGCTTACAAGTTTATGTAATTTTGTATTATAACTGATCCTCTGGCTTCATGTGAAGGTTTCTGTAGCAATATTCTGTCACTTCCAGCTATAAGAGTAATGTATAGCACTTCTGTAGTCCAAACAATTGTGATGTAAGCTTGTGGAGACTGACTTTTTAAATGTAAAACTGTGGTCTCCCTTGTTTCATGCAGACTAAGAAGCATCACTTTCAGAAATAATGCTAGATTTGTAATAGTGTAGAGAAAAAAATCTAGAATGAAGTTAACTGCATTGGCACATGAAGCTGACGTTGGACATGTGGTATTGCAAATGAACGAGTCCATCTTCAAGTGATACAGCTAATGCTTTCTGAAATGCTGCTTTAAATGTAAGGGGGGCATGTGTTGAATGATTACTTCACAAGTGTAAACTAGAACTTACTATTGTGACTGGGCTTGTCATTCTGAAAACTGATTTTTTATTTTTTTTTGTTTGTATTGGATTGATGATTTTGACACATTTGAGTTTACTTGCTTCTCTTTTTATGGCCCAGATACCAAAAATAATATTCTAAATAGATGTTTATAGTCAGAACTTGTTGTACTGACTTCAGATGCATGTCACATGTGTTTCTAAATACCTTTTCAATGCAGTCACTGAATTATTTGGGTATTTGCTTGTCTGTATTTTTTGTGTGTGTGTGTGTGTGTGTGGAATAGAAGTTCACATGTTTTCTGGATTTCCACAGTAACATGTAATTAAATTTATCACTTACTGTCACCAGATACCATAGTTATTAATTAAGGCTAGTTTTACTTTTTGGCTTGGTCAGCATCATTTTTAATCAGTAGTTTGTACATGATTGCACAACCTGCTATCAGCATATGGACAGACGCAAACTGTGCCATTACATGCACAAACAGCTGCATGCTGCATACAGAAAGGGCCTCACTTTAATGCCTAATCTGAAAGATGATCATGCAACTAGTACAGATAGTGTCAGTGTTACTGGAGCTTTTCCATGCTCTTGTTTTAGAATATGAAGCCATAGGTAACTTGATAGCATTATAGTTACTACATTGCTTCCCATGCTGGCACTTTTGATTTTGGGGAGGCCTGCATTGCCACTTGGCTACTACATAGTTGGGCTGAGGTGGTATGATGGTGCATAAAAGTTGATGGTGAACATGACCTTCAGTTTTATATACAAGCTCAGCATCTAGAGCTATGTTCCAGGACAGTTGGAAGGATTACACATAGCGCAAAGTCAGAGTTTGGCATAATGGTCAAGGTGTTTACCTTACAAAGGGTACAGGGTTTGGGTCTCACAAGTGGAAATTGGCTAGACTTAAGATGGTCCACAGGAGCAGCTAGCTTTAGTACTTGCTTATGAACTAGAGATACAAATTGCCCAGTGATCTGTATGCTCCTTATCCAACATTCTTTCACTGTTTGGGTTGCTTCCACTAGTACAAGATCCCATTGCAAGGGTATATGCATTGGTTAAGTATAGATGTATAGCCTGAATACTCTGCAGTGAACTAGACCTCTCAATATTCTTCAATGTCATCTTTAGTGAAAAGGCTTTGGCAGGAAGTGTCTACTGTAGAGATTAAAAAGGAGACGAGCACTTTTGAACTGTTGGCATCCATTCTTAAACTGTGGTTTTGCAGTGTCATGCAGAACCGTAAGAAGACACCGGTAGCACAACTGTAGCCCTAGTTATACCATTTTGGATGGGATACTGGCACATATATATTTTCTAGTTTAATATACATGTTTGCAGATATCTCAGTTTTTTAATGCTGATTCTTGTGTTCTGCTTAGATCTGACTAATGCCTTTTTTAATGTGCTGTTTAAACTTGAGGTGTAGTAAGAGCTTGTTTAAAAAGCTATGTCAATCTGGCATGCAGCAACTGATTCCAAATAGCATAGTGTGGGATGTTGAACAACAGGGGGGGGGGGGGGGCTTGCCTTTGTGCCATTTTTTAATCTTTCCAATTTAATAACAGTTGAATTTCTGCCTGGGGCATGGATGGTATTCTTTCATAAGACAGCACCTTTATTAAAAGTTGAGACATGGCATCTCTTCATGTGGTGAAGAGTAGCAGACTGATGTAACGGACTGTGTTTGAGGTGTACAAGGTATGTCTTGTTATTAGGGCTTCATCCTTGGATGTTGACCAGGTTTATTGAAAAACAAAGCCTTCAAGATAAGGGACAGTGTTGTTTAGAAAATATGTTTTATGCTTTCACAACCACGATAGTGATGAGAGACGGCACACAATGAATAGTGTATGAGAAGCTGTAAAACGTTTAAAAAGTGGGACGAAACGCCATAACTGTTTCATTTACAGTAAAGCCACCTTTGCTGATTGAGGTTGGTATGTTTTGTACAGGTCTCGAATAAATCATTTGTATACCAATGTAATTGTGTTCTTATACTGCTGTTATTGTGAATGAGATTTTAATTGCAAAGCAGCGTAGCCTTATGATTAAGACTTTTTGTACTGCAAAGCAGGAGACTGGGCTTGAATCCGGTTTACTCCGTATGCATAAACTATTAATATGAGCAAATTCTTTAACATGAACTCTTGAAAAAAAAAATCTCTCTCAGTAGTATATTTTCATCTACTAGAAATCAAATACCTGGGGAAAAGCATACCAAAACTTAGTAAAACAAAACTGCACTGGTTTGTAAATAGCATTTTATTTTACAGAATTTATTTTTAATAACCCTATAATTGTGACAAGATATGGGTTTGATTGGATTTCTTTTTTACTGTGGGTACGTGCTTTGTACTTTTTCTTTTCTGTTAATCCTGTACCCATGAGAACATAAATCAAACGGGACACGTGCAGTTGTTAATGTCAAATGTGCAAAAGAAATATTTTTGGTTGGTCAGCCTTGTTGGCTTTTCTCTGTTACAAGACTTGTTTTAAGCTTCTAATTAAATGTATGAGTTGTTGATAAATGTGTTTTGTCTGCAGGGCTTCTGGCATGGCATAGTCAAGATGGTTCTGAGAGATTACCTTACTGTATCCCCTTCCCACCCATTCCATTGGAGCATATGCAGGGATGTGTATGAATCCTTAAATGGCCATTTAAACTTTGTATTCACTTAGCTGTGATGGGCTGTTATGCTTGCTTCCCTGGAAAGATGGAAGGAACTGATCGGAAATAAACAACTCTTCAGTGGGAGTGGGTGAAGTCAGAAATAAGAATTGCATTTGTGAAGCGTGTTGAAGGCAGGAAAGCCTGTCAGTATTAATGCGCCCAGTGAGTTGATTTATGGAACCTATTATTTATACAAAACAAGGTTAATCATTTTATATTTCCTTATAAAGCGACCTGAGGATGTGGTCTCATTTGGTTATGTGCAATAAGCTTTACAGCATGATTTTTTTCTTCTTCTTTTTATAGAGGAACATGCAGAATTCATTGGGATTCCTTGTATGCTTTTGGCTCATTTCACACATTCTCATGTTGAATTTTTGTGTGGTTCTTTTGTAAGCATTTCCCTGTTGACATGAACAGGTACCTCTTCTGTTTTAGAAGAGTTTTAGAACCCCCCTCAGTACAGTTGTGTTTGCATATGCATGCCAGTATTCTTTCCAGTTTGTGTGCATGTGTGACTATATGTTCTCAGCATACATTGATTGTGTCGCCAGATGTTTGCACCTCATTCATTCATTTTCTGATCCCCACTACAATAAGTTAAGGTCAATGGTGAGATGAATTCGCCCAAATGACACCTTAGCACTTATGGAAGGATAGCCACTTAATGCATTTAGGACCTCATTAGGTTTAATGACATGCTACTGCAATCCATGCCTCTAAATTGTGCAAGAATAGTAAGGAGGTGATTATCCTGATAAGCACATGGTGGGAGTATTTGAATCTGTAGTTTGTAAAGCCACATATACTTGACTTGGGAGGACTGGTGCGCTATGAAGAGAGTTCACCAAAGTGATGCCAGCACAAATGGAAGTAGTTTTGTGTAGTGATTATCCTGATAAGCACATGGTGGGAGTATTTGAATCTGTAGTTTGTAAAGCCACATATACTTGACTTGGGAGGACTGGTGCGCTATGAAGAGAGTTCACCAAAGTGATGCCAGCACAAATGGAAGTAGTTTTGTGTAGTGAGGTAACTTACTATGAGAGCGTTAGTTTCTATCACCTACTCATCTTCTCTGGGGGAAAATGCTATTTCTAAGCCCTTAGAAAGCTAGGCAAATGTAATGATTTCAACATACTTCAGTGTGAATGCATGCTACTAATAAAGGCAGATGGACTGTTTTTTGAAGTTCCTTTAAACGATGAATGCATTACTATGGTGAGGATATTGAGCATACTGAGGTAAAAGCTGTTAAAATGGTTTGCTGTGGAACGTATGCAACTGTTTATTCAGGTATAATCTTGTCACACCACTGCTCTTGCATGTTGTATCTAGAATGGCATCTTCCACTGCTTTCATAGGCAGCAGTTTGTATTTTCAAATTTTTAAAACCACTGTTACTTGAATTTAGTACCATAGTTGAGCAGCACCACTGATACTATTGTGCAGTCCACACACACTGACACTGATGAAGTAAACTGCAATATTACTTCTAAAGCTGTAAGAAAACCAATACCAGTCATTTAAAAAAATGTGCATTCGAATATCATTAAATCAGCATTGTTTAAATCTCATTTTAGACCACTTACGGTTAGATGAAGTGAAATTATATCACTTGAATGGAGCCTATATAATGTATAAATCCATAAATGTATCTGCACAACATACAAGTGCATTTGTGTATTTGGTAACTAGAGATGATGGCAACTTTTGTACACAAAGTATATATGAACTGTAGGTGATTTGGGTGTCATTTTAAAATATGTTTCTTTTACTTTGATATTAAACATTTACCAGTGTTTGAAGCCAAGCCAGAGATACTTTACATGTCTAGTCTGTGAGTTCATATGAAGTCAGATATTCATGTTTAGTAGCACGTGAAAGCAGCAGGGAGTGTGCTCTTGGAACTCTGTACTCCCATTTCTGACCTTCTTTTTTTCCAGGGATCAGGTTACAGATTTCATTGCTGTATGTTAGGAGTGACAGTGAGCACCCCCCCCCCCCCATTCTTATTTCTGCTTTCGCTTCTACTGCTGGCCCTCTTGGTTATTTATGGTGTCTTTATTGCCACACTAATTACTGCACTGTAATTTTTGGGTTAATTTAGTCCTGTGTATGTGCTTAGATGCAATCATGTATTTGTGTGTATATTTTTAAACAAATGTAGATTGACATTTCTGGTAGTTTACGCAGTTTCTTTTTGTTAGTAATGAAGACATGGTTTTGTGACATCTACTGTTCTTGGGTTCACCATATGTCTCTTGTGACTGGACGACTTGTATGTCATCTGCACATGGCTGTTGCACAGTTTAATAAGTAATGATATAAGTTGTCACAGTTGACAGCTGTGCTGTTAATACTGGAAGTTGCAGTACGGGGTGAGGGGGTGGGATATCGGAAGAAGTAGGAGTATTTGTAGACTCAATGCTGTGGCACAAGTTTGAGAGAGTCCCTTCCCATGCTTCTGTGACATGGCCTTTACTGGACAGAATGTGGGTAGACTTTTTTTTTTTTTTTTTTTTTTTTTTTTTTTTTTAATTGTGCCAAACTCGTAGTAGGAAAAAGGTGTTTCAGGAGGTAATGATCTGAATTTGGTAATAGTTCTGCTACTTTGAAAGTTTTGCACAATTGTGCCCCTACAGCACTCGTACGTCTGCCTGTTTATGTACATTTTTGCAAGTCTCGGGAGGTGTTACTCTGATCTCATAGAAAACTCGAGCTGCCTGTTCTGCAAGCCGGATGTATTTTGTTTGTTTATGTATTTCATAATGTGAAATCTGTTCTGTATGCACTGGAAAAGTCTTCAGGGCATGGGTGTGGTATATGCTGTTCTATTATTTTATTTATAAACTTTATACTCCTTTTTTTAATTCTTAGTTTATTTTCCTTGACCCTTGAGTGTCCTGTGATGTGCTCCGTCATACAGTTTATAGGGTTGTACTTCTGTCGTATGTGGTAGTGTTGGACTGTCTGGTTTTATGCCAGATGGGTCAGTCATACAACAGGTTTATGCTCGAAATTGACAGTAATAGAAGTGTGTTTTTCAAGATCACGGTACAGTGAAGATCGGAAAATTTGGCTGTTCCACACTGTAGTGCGATCTCGGAATTGATATATATAATTAGCCGGGGGGCACAGCCCCCCACAAAAGTGAATTTCTATTACCAGCATTTTCGATTATAATAAAGCCTTTCAATTAATTTTTGTCAATGTTCTAATACAGACCTGAAATCTTGCTATGCGCACAACACTCCACTCAACCATAATGATCAGGATCATGTCTCAAATTTGGATGGTCAGCGGTAGGGAACCAGACCACTGTGCATCTTGGCTGGCAGTATGACATGTTATTTTCTTCTAAGTTCATCCTTCTAAAACATCCTGAACCAGATGCACTATATTTGACCCTTTCCCCCCCTCAGCTGCACTATTTTTCTGTTTTTAATGCATCTTAATGTTTAGGAACTAAGCACTGTATATGGAATAACATCTACATATTTTGGCAAAATTTAAGCTTTTTACCACATGTTAAAACATCCGCGGTGGTGCAGCGGTAGCGTTGTTGCCTCACAGCAAGAGGTTTTCCCATTCGATTCTCGGCTGGAGTGCGGGGGGTGCCTTCTGTGTGGAGTCTGCATGTCCTCCCTGCGGTTGGATGGGTGTTCAAAAGACATGCGTAAATGGGCGTGCCTTCGTAGAAGGTTGAATGTTGAGCTAGCACCTCGACGTTCGTGAAAATCTACTGCCAATCATTAGTGGACTGGAGTTCCACTTTGGCAACCCCTAACCGGGAAAAGCCGAAAGACAACAACAACCACATGTTAATAGTTAGATTCATTCTTCACGCTGAATAAATTAGAAACAATGGTTGTATTTATGACGATTATCAAACAAATGGTAAATTAGGGACCTTACACAGTAGACCTTGAACCACACATCCTAATCTGGGTACAAAATTATTCCAAAGAATCTGAGCAAGATAAGTTAAAGATAATCTGCTGGAGGTCATGAGATGAGTCTTCTAACTACCCAGCGATCTGTCACCTTGCAGCTGCTGGAGTTGAGGTGGAAGACCATCCATTACTTCTCTTACTCTGTCCAAACATAATTTGAATGAATGGATTGGAGACTGGAATTTCACCCCGGTTGAGCACCCATGTCCCTCATAGATAGGGGACAGCAAGTGAATGTCACAATATTTCTTTGTTCTGTCCGCTTTCAGTTTTTTTGTACACAAAATATAATGTTCAAAAACTACCATAGGAATTTAAGACGAGGTTTCTTAAAATCCTACTAGATTAACAGTCTAGTAACGACCTATAAATTTAAACCTAGATTTCTCTCGGTTTCCTCCATACATAATATGGTGGGAAAGGAGAGGGAGATTTGAAAGCTGAACAGTGACCTGGACCAGAGTTTTCTTGGGCTTTGTGGGATAACATTTTAGTTGACTGCAATTGACTAAAAGTGGTATCCATCCATTCTTATAGAATGATAAAATCTGTCAAACACTTTGAAATAGAGGTGGAGTGGAGTACCATCGGCGTATGGTTAATTCTGAAAATATTTTCAATTGAAGGCTTTTTTTAGGCAGCATGTATACATTACAAATGGTAAAGGTGCTTAACTTGTTGTCACCTCACCTTCCATTAAGTGGCTGTCAGAAGAACGGAGTCAAGATGTTCCACAGTGTGTAGCCTGAAAAGTAAGATGCAAATCAAACTAAGACTGAGCGACCACATTGAAATTAATCTCTCACTTAAGATAATGATCCATGGTATCAGCAGCTCTTAAAAGATCCAAGTTGGAAGACTAGAACAGAATAGAAGCATCAATGTTGTGCCATGAGGGGGTCGTTCATGACCCAGGTAAGGGCCATCATAGGTTCATACTAGGCTATCTGCTCTAGGGCATTTATAAGCCTAACCAGAGTGTGTTTGGCTTTCGCCACCCATTTTAAATTAATTTTGCTATGCCCTTTTTCGAGGATAGTATACTATGCCTCTGTTTAACAGTGACACAGAAGTGATACCCGGGGTAAACCTATGATCTCCCATCCACTCATCATGATTCCTCGTGAAGAGAGCCAATGAGGGACTCTGCCTAACCTGGACTGGGATTTTATTCCAGAGTGAAGGGAGCCTCTGGGTTATGAATCTTTCCCTCCAGCATGTCCTATTTATTTCAGTGCTGAGGTTCAAGTCTCTCGAGCGCGTAGCTCGATGGGATTTGGATTTTCTGAGGTGCAGTATGTCCATTAATTCCGGGTTGGACATGGCTTTATACGTCAGGCACAGATCGCCTCTGAGCAGGCGGTATGCCACTGAGTAGAGCTGGAGTTTCTTTAACCGGGCAGCATATGGCATCTGTTTGAGCCCTTTCATCCTCTTGGTGAGGTACTTTTGGGGTCTTTCCAGTTGCTGCAGGTGTCTGGTAAGGTACATCCCAAAAGAGGGGCACTGTACTCAGTTATGGGCCTGATGAGGGATGAGTAGAGAGGCACAATGACCTCCCCTGATCTAGATGTGAATCCTTTCATGATTAGGTGGGCTATATAAAATGTTCTTCTAACCACTTTGACCACGTGGTTGTCAAATGAGAGATTGCTATCAACTTGGGTCCCCAGGTCCCTAATTACTTCTTCTGTACTTAATGGATTACCACCCAAGTGGTAATTTGTGGGCACTTTGTTTTTGCCAAAGGGGATGACTATACACTTTTTGGCGTTTAGCTTGAGTCCATGGCTCTGGCACCAGTTGTCTGTTTCTATGAGGCCCTTTTGGAGGATGCTTGTTTCAGCTGGAGAGTCGATTATGGCGTCCAGTTTGCATTCATCTGCGAACTTGGTCAGCGACAGTCCTTCTGTGTTGGCCTGTACCTCCGAGAAATATATACCGAACAAGAGAGGTCCCAGGACTGATCCTTGTGGGACACCACTTTGTAACTGGTTTGGAGTCTGACCTGGCTCCAGCAATTCTAACCATGTGGGTTCTGTCCTTGAGCCAGTTTGCAACCCATCTAGTGACATAGGGGTTTATATTTAAGCTGGTGAGCTTATCTATAATGCCCGAGTGGGGTATTGTATTGAAGGCTTTTGCGAGGTCCAGGTAGGCTGTGTGGACCACCTTCCCTTCGTCAGTGGCCTTGGTGACCATTTCAAAGCTTTACTTCAATCTGAATCTAGAAGGAAATGGATCTTAGTGCCATGAGATGTCAAGAAACAATTTGTTTGCTCTAAAACTGTTGTTCCTTATCTCCTTTTTATAACATTTAAAATCTAGGATCTTTCAGAAAATGACTATTCAGGCTAGTAACTGTACTCAAAAGTTTTGGAGTTGTGACTTTATTCCAGCGGACACCAGCACCCTTCCAGTTTCCTTGCTTTTGTCTAAGTCCTACCCCAAGACAGGTTTGCCCTTCTAATCCTTTTTGTACCCAGTTCAACCAATTTTTCCTATTCTACTTGGTATAGAACCCCACATTACATTTACTTTATGGGAAGTGTGCTGTCAAAGTCTAACTAGTACACACAGGAGTTTGGGTCAAACCTCATTTCAATCTAGAGTTGTAAACTGACTTCTGCAGAACTTTTGTATACCGTACGATATGCATATTATACACATTTAATGGGGGGTAACATTGAGGTGACCACAGCTGGAGTGGTGGGTGGCAAGAGGTGAACACTGAGTGACTACCATCTACAGCTGGTGAGGATTTATCTCCAGTGCTGCTACTTTTCAGGCGGTTCTAGCATCTTGAATGTGTAGGGCAGGAAATCACTAGCTCCAATGGTCCCTGCAAGTCTTGCAACATGCCATATTCATCCAGGCTGAGGTACAGGTTTTCCTGGAGTGAACCTTCTGGCTTCCACCAGAGAGCACTCCTGCAGCAGAAAATTCCATTCTTACCCCCCCCCCCCACCACCACCAGTACCACATACCCCTCTCTGTTCTTTCTAAGTCTCACCTTTGCTTTTGTCTCACACCTGTTGCAATTTGGTATATGAAATACAAATCTGTCCTTCCAGCAGAATATATTGACCAGTTTTGCACATGCTCATCACGCACAACAAAATGTGATTTTACTTTTCTACTAAAAGTGCAGATGTAAAGCACAGATGCATGTACACATCTCATTAAAGTCCTTCCAGTAACATAACTGTAATATTGATTGGGGTTTAAAGGAATGCCTGGCAAAATTGCCCCCTGCCATCACTAGGGTGCAATAGCAGAATGCTCCTGTGGTCTTTGTGTTATGATTTCAGAAATTGAGGAGTGATGACAGGACCTGGCTGAAGGTGAACAAAAGGTACAACAAAATTATAATTTAAAAAAATCTATATGGCACAATATATGGTATTTGTGTGTACATGGTACCACGACCACGCTCACTAACCAGTCATACTACTAATCATAGTCTTCCCTGTTTCCGCCCACCCACAGAAACCTGTGATGTTTGTGTGAGGCTTTTCTCCTCTGATGGCAGTGTGTGCTGCTGAAGATTCCTCTTTTTAAATGTAGCCATAGCAGCTTCGCACAGATTACAGTGTCATGGTGAGGGGGAATACCTCTTTTACTACTTGGTGCTGTGAGTCTGTGTGTGTTTTGCAATGTGAATTACAGTAGTAAGGCAATACTGATAAGGAGATGGCAACTTAAGGAGGCTACATTCCCTAATGAGAAGTAAATTTCATGAGAAATCACTGGAGTCCTGTTAGTCAAAGACTTGAACTGCTTTACTTTACCGAACTGTCATCTTGTTTAGTTTGTGGCTTCCCTAAGTTGCTAAATGTGCTTTTTCACTCTTTTGGTCTGTAGGATTACGGCACTTTCCTCTAAAGTATTTTGGCATTTCTTCTGGGTGGGATCTAAGCCGAAAGTATCCAGTCTAGTCATGTGTTACTGTTGTAGGTAGTGTTTCGTTGTTTCCACTGGAATGCAGGCATGTCAGATAGCTATTAGCTGTAGCCTAAGGTATGTGCTGTATGATGAGGAAGTATTTTCTGAAATGTATGCCTTTCCTCTGCCCTAATTCGTTGGGCAGAAACTAGTAAGGGAAGCAAAAAAGGGTGGGGCAAACAAATGCATGTGGGAGGATATGCTTCTAAGTCTACCATTAGCATTCATTACTGCACTTAAAATAAAGAACATGTTATCTTTGTAAATATTTATTTCTTTGTGGTACACATGACATGTTTTTGACGTTTTCTTCATATAATTTTCAACTGAGTTGTATCATGTAGCTGTTAGCTGTCAGCCCCCCTATCACCCAACTAGTTTTCTTTTATCCTGGATACAGTCCAAGAGTTTGCTTAATGTCTTTCTACCAAATGACAGTATTTATTTAAAAATAAACTTATCGTTCTCCAGGAAATGTCAGATTCATGTTTGTTGTGTTAATTAATACTGTGGTAACACACTGGTGAAGCTGTTACACACCTGTGGAAGTGTTATAGTCATTTGTTTGGGCTAGTTGAAATAAAACTTTACCAGACCATTACAAATTCGAAAGTCTTCGTAGTCTGTTCTGTACTCGCATTGACCTGCTCTGGTGACTACAAATACATTCTCGTGCATGGCTTAAAGGAATTATTAGTTAGGAAATGTATACAGTTTGTTTTAAGGCTTGCATTAGCTATCTGCTTTCTTGAAAAACATTTTCCTCAAATGTATTCAGCAGGGAAGTCAGAATCTGTAACTCCTCTGTTTTAAGATGTGTATACGTTATGAGTGAGGTCTTTGATATTTGAAAACTACCTTGAGAATCGTGAAGAAACTGGACGTCTTGCCTGTAGTTGGAGTGTTGGGTATATATGAAGGTTTGGGTGCACAGTTCACATGGAGTTACTCTAAAGTGAAAGCGCATGCAGTACATATTGTCAGTTACCTATTCAACTCCTTTTCACCTCCTGCACACCTGAGCAAGTGGCTTTGATTTCTTACCAGATCTTTCCATTCCAATGTGTCTGGAATATTGTGCTGTACTGATTTATTTTTCCTCCCAGCAAGTTGCATTCCGTGAAGCACAGATTCATACCTTTATGTAGCCTGTCGTAAGTCCCAACTGTCTATATTTCTTGCCTTACCGTTTTGGTCTGTTACTTTAAACAATTGTGTTTTTTTGTAAATGATGACAGTAGACCGACTGCTTACTTACCAGGCACCCGTAACATCCTTCAGAAAATACATACTAATATAAAATCTATTGTTCTATCAACTTTCTGTGTTTGTAAGAGTAGTATTTGATAATCTGTCCCTAATTCTGGGCCTTTGTCCCCTGATTATTTTTGGCTTGTCCTAAGTTTCTTGCACTAGGAGGCTGAGAGGTATGCAGCCAGTTGACTTTTGGTGCATAGAATACTGACTGCCTTTTAGCAGAATAATTGTTTTTAGTTGTCACTTATTAACTCTGGAATGTCCTTTTTTTTTTTTTTTTTTTTTTTTAACTCTGAGTAACCTAGTGTCATAGAAATATATATTTAAGTTCATTTTCATGCCTGAGTTAAACGGAAAATAATAGTTATTTTTAGTGCATGATACACACACACACACATATATATATATATATATATATATATATATATGGAATTTCTGCTTGACTTGCAAATCTCATGTGCATATCTTCATAATGAATGGGAAGTCTCCCATTTTCAGTGCCCTTGTGCATCTCCACAAAATAGTAATTCATTGGATGAGTAACACTTTCCATAATTGTGCATAACGACCACACAATTCTTTTTGCAATACCTTGTATTGTTCTTCTTTCAGCTTTTCCCGGTTAGGGGTTGCCACAGTGGAACTCCGGTCTGCTAATGATTGGCAGTAGATTTTTACAGTGCAGAGGTGGCAGCCTGACGCCCAACCTTCAACGAAGGCACACCCATTCACGCATATCTTTCGAAGGCCACTCGACCACGGGGAGGACATGCAGACTCCGCACAGAAGGCACTCCAGCCAAGAATCGAACGGGAGAACATCTTGCTGTGAGGCGACAACGCTACCACTGCACCACCGCAGCTGCAATACCTTGTATTGCTTCCTGACTTTTTCATCTTGATCCTGAGTTTCTTTGAACCTCATGGTTCTGTACAACTTAAAGATATCCTCCTTTTTGTCCATCATCCAGAATAGCTGTTTTAAAAGGGGAGCTCTACACTGACAACAAAACTGACGCAACTAGAACATGTTTGTGTAAGTGGGGCAATGTAGAATGCGTTTGGTCCTGATAATGCTAAGTATCAAGAGGCGCCCATTTACCACAAGTTAAATTGGCCACTTTATTACAGAATGCTAGACTAGCTTCTGTAACTAGTACACATAAAATAGAAGAAAATATAACCGTGTAATGAGTTATGAGTCTCTTTTAGCCCCCTGTGTAATTGAAGTTTATCCTCATGGCACAGTGTGCTCTCTCTCTCTCTCCCTATATATATATATATATATATATATATATATATATATATATATATATATATATATATATATATATATATATATATATATAGGGGGGGGCTTTGCCCCCACACCCGCCTAACTAAATATACCAACTCAGAGAACGCGCTATATATATATATATATATTATATCTACTAGGCTATTGGTCCTAGGGCCTATATAAGCCCAGCCAAATGGTACCCTGGCATTGCAGGACAACACTGCTAACGCTTAGTAACACACAAATCACCAAATATTGCTGCAAACAATGGTTATGGAGTTGCAAACTGTATATTAATTCCATAGCTCTTTGAGAGAGAAGTGCTTTGTGTTGAGACTTTGTGTGTGCATCCTGTGGAGTACTACAGCACATGCTAATTTTTTTTGTTGTTTTCAAGCAGAGTAAAGGCATGTCTTGTTACTTATTTGTAGGCTTAAATTTGCAACTCTTGACAATGTTTCAAGTATATGCTTCCAGTCTGCCTGCATGTGCTTAATAGTGTTTTGTTTGCCTTCATATTTTTTTTCCCCTGAAAATCATTGCCTCGAATCACTTACTTTTGCAGATGCTTGTAGCTCTGTGTTTGCTCACAGATGGTTTCACAGCAACCCCCATTCCTTGAGAACCTACCTAGTTATGCACTGCATAATTAATTCCCAGCTTGTGTGTGTCTCCGTGCTTAACACTGCATCATCATCCCAGGATGTTGGTCTCCTCCTGGTGATTTCAGATAAACAATATATGGGAGAAATTTTTTTTTATATAATTTTAACTGCGGTGGTGGTGCTGCGGTAGCATTGTCGCCTCATAGCAAGACGTTGTCCCGTTCGATTCTCAGCTAAAGTGTCTTCTGTGTGGAGGCATACGTGAATGGAGGCATGCCTTTGTTGAAGGTTGTGCATCAGGGCTGGTAACCCGGTACATGAAAATCCACTACCAATCAGTAGCGGACCGGAGTTCTGCTGTGGCGACCCCTAACTGGGAAAAGTCGAAAGACACAAACATTATATTACTGTAAGTATCTACTAATTGTAGTGATATGGAGATTTTTCCCCAAAAAAGAATAACTGTATTGAATGTGGTAAGCTCTGCAGAAGAACTTTCACAGCCTGTTTTTTTTTTTTTTTTTTTTTTTTTTCCTTCTTGCTTGTTTGGGCTCACAAAGTGATGTGCATTACCCAGAGGAAAGTGCAGGCCCATTGATGTCTGTTGTGTCATCAGTCAAAGCCTCCAAGAACCTCCTCCAGAAGTGCAGACAAGACTTGAGAAAGGAAAGTTAAAAAAAAAAAAAAATTCTCCACCATGTCTGCCTCTCTGTAAGGTGTACTGATTCCCTGTGTGTTGGTCTTGCTTCCAAATGTATATACAAAGCATGTGAGAAATTGCATGGCCCATTTTAATTTATTTTAATGGATGTCTGAAGTCCCTGTACTGCAGTAGCTTTCTAATCTTGAATAATAAAAATAAAATACAATTCGGTAAAGTGTGTCATGTCTTTAAGAGATGTATGACTGTACAAAATGCGTGTGTTATTGTGAAGGCTTATTCTGCAAAACAAGTGTGCTTGTGCACACGCAATGTACTCTGAGCAGAGTTAAGCTAACCACAGCAGCATCTTTTCAAAAATCTGCCACTAGGTCAAACTTCATATATGCAGACGTGCAAGATTACCACAGTAGCACTGATCTGTGGCTCCCATGATTACTAAGCAAGGGCAATGCTGCTGTCAGCCCGAGCACTAAGAGGAAAAAAGACCAAGGCTAAACCACCGCTTTCTGCTGTAAGTGAGCAAGTCACATTCTGTGCAAAGTCGCATCGCATAAGATATGTAAAGACCCCACAATTAGCCACGCAAAGGCTTCCAGTTAAACATCGAAGTACAGGTTTAATGTTTTACTAATTACAAAGTGCAAACTTCAGTATTCACACATTTGTATAGCTGCAAGAATTCCTGCAATTTAGCCTAAACATTTGCAAACTGTAGCCAGTAGGATGAGCTGGCAGCTGTGTTGCAAATGTATATTATATTTAACATCTAAAATTTCTTTATATTCATGCCAGTCCTTTGGCATAGTCCTCTGTGAACTTTTGACTACAGAACTGTTCAGCCTTAACAGACCACACAGGCTAGGACTGTGTGCATCATTCTTGTCTTTTTGTAAAAAACACTTTAGGATGTTTACACCATATTAACTGGTAATGCCATAAGCAGACAAAAGTTTAAAATGTATACAGTAATGCAGGAGAATTATATATATATATATATATATATATATATATATATATATATATATATACTGTGTATATAGTATTTTTTAAATTTTTATCTTTTCTGATGTGGGTTTCCTACCAGAAATTGCAAGTCTTAAAAGGGAAAATTTAACAAGTATCTGTCCATTGTCTCTTGTTGGGCCACTGGCAGTGACACCAGCATGGTATGCTGGAGTTATTGGGCTCAAGTCCCAAATGAGAGATAATATTATCCTTTAACATGTATGACTTCTGTGGCCGGCCATGGTGGTGCAGTGGTTAGCATTGCCACCTCACAGCAAGAGGTTCTCCAGTTCAATTTTCGGCTGGGGTGCCTTCTGTGTGGAGTCTGCATGTCCTCCCTGTGGCAGTTTCCTCTCACATTCCAAAGACATGCAGTAGGTAGATTGGACACTCTAAATTGGTCCTAGGTGTGAGTGTGTGTGGCAACTCGACACCGTAAAACCCCTCTGCCAATCATGAGCGGACAGATGATCTGCTGTGACGACCCCTAACCGGGGAAAAAGCCGAAAGAAGAAGAAAATGTATGACTTCGGTAGTAAGTACAGTTAGTCTTGCGGTATACAAATGAGGACGAAAAAATGTTTTAAGGACCTTTAAAATGCCCTCAGTGTGCATGCATCCCTAAGTAATGTGAAAGTAAGCCATGCAATTGGATTGTGGTTAGCAAAGATAATCGGGCAAAAGTTGCAAAGCACACGTCAAATGACTAGTAACCAGAACAAGGCATGCACAATGAAGTCCAAAATACAAGAGAGGGAGTACTACAAAACATGATTTAATGAAAATAGTGGCCATTTAAGTATGTATCTATAATACTTGTCCTTTTAAACTAAGAACAACAAGCATTGTAGGGTTTAAGTATTTATTTTGGATATATATATATATTTTTTTTACTCACTACTGTAACTGAGTGGTAGTTTAGTTGGCACACACAAATAGGTTTTAAAAACACTTAGTGCTGTAAGAAGTAATTCATATTTTTTTAGTATGCTGTTTTGATTTTATATTTATTAATGTGTTTTGGCACATTCAGTTGCTGCCTTTATCTTACTTGTGGTTTTGATTTCTGTTCCAGCTTGACACCAATGTGCTTCTGATAAACTAAGCAGGGAGGTCATCTTAGTCTTATTCTCCTCATGTTTTAAAACTTTCACTATGTCTTGGTCTGGTGAGGTCAGCAGATATGTATGCAATCCCACATTTACAGAATATACATGTAATCTATTTCAAGGAGGCCCATACCTGTTTCAGAATGGGGAATATGTAATCTTGGTATACACTGATTTTCATAAATTATTTGATAAGCATGAAGCAGTTTTCTTGTTTTCCTGTCCAACTGATCCAATATCTTTTCTGGGGCAAGTCATTCACTCCAAAGCTGTAATTTAGAACAGGAAGAGCAAATTGATTTATATCTTGGGCTTTGTTCTTAGATGTCATTGTTGTTTTAGTATTAAATTAAGTTGTAAATATTCTTTATTGTTTCATTTGCGTTTGGTCAGGTTTTATTATCAATCCTTCATCATTTTTCAACTATTTATATACTCCCTCTTGGTCAAGTCCTTTTATATCACATTCCTGTTCCAAACTGATGTTTTCTTTCTGCTGCAGTTTTCCTGCTTTAAAGGTTGCCTTTGCACATTTTATCAAGACCCAATGACATTCTTGTATCATCTAAAAAGCTGTTATCCACTTGTAGTTGTGGTTTGAGTTCCTCGTTTGATGAGCTATACATTTTTAAATCATATACAAAAAGAAGATAAGTGTGTACTTTGTTATAAAACCAAAAAAAGAGTACTAAATGTTGTGAGTCCTCAGCAATAATTTTATTACAAATAGTTAAGCGCTTTCGTCAATGCCAGTTGACTTCCTCAGAACACCTGTACTGTAAATGAAATCCATTTCAATTTAATTGCTGTATTGAAAAGAAAAAAAAAAAACTTTACAAATGTGTGTACCAACAGTTTTTAGTGATATGTTAGACACTGGCCAGTATTTAGTGCTCTTTTTTGGTTTTGTAGTGGTTTATTTGAGCACTATTGCACCACCTATTTTGGTTTTATACTTTGTTATAGCCATAGACCTTCTCAGCTAGAGCATCTTCTGCATGGGCACATGCGTGAATGGGCATACCTTTGTTGAAGGTTGTGTGTCAGGGCTAGTAACTAGGCATGTAAAACTCAACTACCAATCATTAGCGGACCTGGGAAAGCCGAAAAGACACAACAACAACTTTGTTATAGCCATGACCTAATCTGTTAAGTAGATAGCTTAATGGGTTAAGGGCAAGACAAAAGAGCAGTGATGGCAGAGAGTCACCCTGGAATATTCCCCCTTTGAATCCTTATCCCAGGAATAATAATTTGTCCTTTATCACAGCTGGTTTGCCACGGTTTCATGGTCGCTATAATGTATTTGATCAGTGAAGGGTGTGTCCCCTGTGGTGTTACTGATACAGTTGCATATCTGTGAGGAAGTTACTGAGGGGATTTGTGATGCACTAGCTTTTTTACTTATTCTTTTATGTAAATAAGTTCTCCAGAGTTATTAATTTTAGTTCAGATAATTACAGGTCTCAGTCATGTGTGCAGTATCCCTTCTAGAGAGTTCATGCATCATGCAGTTCATTGTCCTAGAAAAGTTCTGATGTGCATATAAGCTGAGGCAGTAGAGCTAATAGTTTTTGGAGTGATTCATTTTTGTGGTTTTTAGTGTTATATTTTTTGGGTGTAGTTTTTCATTTAAGAATGCTACCTAAAATGTCTGAGGGCCTTCTGTTAAGACCACAGGCAATGAAACAGTTCAAGAAATTACAGGTGCCTAAGAACTTAACATAATTTTAGAAGTTTTGAGTGTTGTCAGTGCTGCAGTCATTACTTTTGGTATCACAGCCTGATGGCTGGGCAGACTAACAGAGCTTTACCTTCCTCCTGGTTTCAGCCAACTGCCCCCTGCTTGGACATCAGGATGCTGGTAGTATAAGACAGGCAATGCCTGATGCCATCTTCTGATTTTTCTTTCTTGCCCTTCTTGGGCACAGAATTAAAGCCCCAGAGCAGAAGTGTACCTGCGAGTCTTGTCTTCAAGAGAAAGTATTCATCCCAGAAGCTACAGTCTGCTTCCTTATATTATAGACTGAATTGGAGGAAGGAGGGAAGGAACTTAGTGTGAAAATGAGAGGAAGGGTGGGAGAAATAAGGTGAGGGGAATACCCATCTGAAATCCAGGATGCTGAAGCAGGATAACTGAGAAGATTATGGGATAGAATGTAGACTGGAACAGTCGATATACTCAAGCAGCTGCTACTATAGCAACTTTCTAACACAACTGTATTATGTTCTTTGTAATATTTGCTCTTGCAGTTCTCACTTCTGGGGAATTTTTCCGGAGCATTTGATTCTGTGAATGGATGGCATTAAATTCACCACAGGGTCTTTTATCATTATTGTGTCTTTAGTACATATGTGTTGTAAATATGTACAAAAACATTTTTTGTTATATTACAGATATTGTTTTACCTACAGGAGCTTCTGTGAGCTACATTAAACCCGCAGTTACGACAGCTGTTTAATCTTAGCCTCACCTCAGGATACGTATCCAAGGAGTGGCGCACGGCAACTGTGGTCCCACTTCACAAAGGCGGTGCCTCCACCGACCCTGGAAATTACCGTCCCATCAGCTTGACAAGCCTGATCTGCAAAGCCATGGAGAGGATCATAATGCAACTCATAAATAAAGACATAGGGAACTTGCAGACTTTGGATCCAACCCAGTTTGGCTTTGTCAAAGGCAGATCATGCATTTTAAACTTGGTCGACTTTTTCGAAACAGTCACCAAGGCCATTGATGAGGGAAGGCAGTCCATACAGCCTACCTCGACCTGGCAAAGGCTTTCGACACAATACCCCACTCGGGTATCGTTGAAAAACTCATCAGCTTAAATGTAAACCCATACATCACAAGATGGGTTGCAAACTGGCTAAGTGACAGAACCCACACGGTCAGAGTTGCTGGCGCCGTGTCAGACTCAAAGCCTGTCACAAGTGGGGTCCCACAGGGCTCAGTCCTGGGCCCACTCTTGTTCGGCATCTACTTTTCTGAAGTACAAGCAAACACAGGAGGGTTATGGCTGACAAAGTTTGCAGATGACTGCAAACTGGGCGCCATAGTCGAAAACACATCTGACACATATATCCTTCAGAAGGGTCTCAAACGGATAACTGGTGCCAGAGCCATGGCCTAAAGTTAAACGCCAAGAAATGCATAGTCATACCCTTCGGGAAAAACAAGGTTACCCCTAGCTACCATATAGGTGGCAATCCCTCAGTGATCAGGGATCTGGGGACTCAGGTTGACAGTAACCTTTCGTTTGACACTCCTGTTGCTAAAGTAGTTAGAAAGACCTTCTACATTGCCCACCTGATCATGAAGGGATTCACATCTAGATCAAGGGAGGTCATCGTCCCCCTGTACTCATCACTCATCAGACCAATGATTGAGTACAATGCCCCATTCGGAATGTATCTGACCCGACACCTGCAGCAGCTGGAAAGGCCCCAAAAGTTCCTCACCAAAAGGATAAAGGGTCTCAAAAATATGTCTTATGCTGCCCGACTGAAAGAACTTCAGCTCTATTCAGTCGCTTACCGCTTGCTCAGAGGTGACCTGTGCCTGACATACAAGATCATGTCAAACCCAGATTTGATGAACATGCTTCACCTCAAAAAATCTAGATCCCTCAGAACTACAAGGGCGGGAAGACTTAAACCTTGACACGGTTATTAATAGGACGTGCTGGAGGGACAGATTCATCACCCAAAGACTCCCTATGCTGTGGAACAAAATCCCGGTACATGTGAGGCAGAGCACCTCGCTGGCCGTGTTCAAGAGAAATCTTGACCAATGGATGGGAGATCGCAGATATACCCCAGGGATTACCTCAGTGTCTCTGCTTGACAGAGGCACAGCAAAATAATGGGCATAGTTTTCTTCAAACTAAAGGGGTGGCAAAAGCCACAAAAACTCTGGGCTAGGCTTATAAATGCCCTTGGGCAGATAGCCTAGTATGAACCTATGAACATAATTTATTGTGACTTTGGGATGAGTAGATTTAGTTTTAAATTGGTGAGTCGTATTAATGAAAAAAAAACAAGATATTTGCTTAGATGTGACATTATATTTAACAAAAGCTATAAAATTGACCCAAATGTATTCAGAAAACTTGACAAAATCATTAATTGTTTGGTACCAATCGCCATCCTGAAACATGATTTGGGATCTCTCCTTTTTATAAGGAGATGTTTAGAGTACAGAGGTCTTGTAATGAAAAAGCATGCCTTTTGAACAGGAGTCTAGGAAATCCTGTTAATATGCTCATTAGGAAAGATCATTTGAGGATTCTTCATAAAAAGTATATTATGAAGTGTCTTGCATTTGTAGTTGAACAGAATTCGGTAAGGTACACTTGGAAAATTCTGACTTGAAACCTGTTAAGTTGCATACATTCTGTATTTTCGTTACAATGTTATTGTTCCTATATGTGTTGAAATTATTCAGAATTATTTTTTCCTGCACACTTGTGTGTTTTAATCAATATATTATATACTCAATGCAATATCTTTTGTATAGCATAAATGCGTGTGTTTGCGCATCGCAGAACTAAGGTTAAATTATCCCTGGTGCCAGAAAGTCTGCTCTCCGAATTTTCCCTTGGAAGTAGCTAGTTTATCAGCAGTAGCACTAAAATCTGTGTACCTGTGACTAGCACTTGCTCTAAAACTCGCTAAAAAAGCACTAAGAAGCCTTAATTTGTTACAAGCACTCACCTCTCCGTGGTAATAAGGAGAAAATAGTCGTAGGCACTAGACAGCCTACAATTGCCAAAAAGTAAGGGAAAACAGCTCTTGTACTACACAAAGAAAGCACATCACCAGCCATGTCCAAGGGTCAGCTTCCGGTGATTTCTCCTGTCCACCTGGTGAATCTGGGCGTACTGGGGTTAATGCAGCAATTGTCTCATATACACAGACAACCCTCTTCTCCTACCACCAAACACTACAACCTGCAAGAGATGCACTTACATAGCCAAACTGGAAACAAAGCTCTCTCCAGCCAAGATTGTGCTAGACGGTTAACACCCACACAACACCTCAAACAATACATAGTCCTTCAAAACCCACACATAGCAACACAAAGCCCACGTATGCGGAGGCTCTTAACATTAACCTGCCCAAGCAACAAGGACCTCCAAAGCTGAAACGCAAACCAACACCACCCCCCCCCCAAACAAAATCAAAGCATACAACCAAAGTGTCACATAGCTCACAACACCAGTATGCCATCCAACAGCAGCCCCTAAGGCAAGACAACAATACCCAACACTTTAGTCATGAGTGGCTCTCTAATCGGGCACACTGATGTCCCACTCACCTGGCTGAACAAGGAGAAAATTACAGTTGGTTGCCTGTTGGGTGCCAGGATTTGCCACATAACACATGCACTCAAGTCACTCACCAACAGGTACAAATACGACTCTGTCATTGGCCATGTTGGAGTGAATGACTTGAGACGTACCTCCCTAGACTGCATGAAAAGAGACCTGGAAGAGCTGTCAGATCATTTAGCTCAGGCAGGTATGACCCTAGCCCTGAGTAGCATCCTGCCTTCGCCCAGAATGATACCACAATCGTCTTCTTTTGGCTTTTCCCGGTTAGGGGTCGCCACAGTGGATCACCTGCCTGCTCATGATTGGCTGTGGAGTTTTACTGTGTCGAGTTGCCAGCCTGGCACCCAACCTTCCACGGAAGGCACACACTCAGGGCCAATTTAGAGTATCCAGTCCACCTACAGCATGTTTTTGTGATGTGGGAGGAAACCGGAGCACCCAGAGGAAACCCACGCAACCGCAGGGAGGACATGCAGACTCCGCACAGAAGGCACCCCAGCCGAGGATCGAACCGAGAACCTCTTGCTGTGAGGTGGCAACGCTAATGCTGCACCACCGTGGCCACCCCCAAATGATACCACAGTATAAGGACAAAATGATTGACTTCAATAATTGGCTAAACTTCTAGTGTCATTCAAAGGGGGATCCAGTATCTGTCTGCCTGAGACGACATGATTGACAAACCACAATGCTTTGCAAGAGATGGTCTGCACCTGTCACCCCTGGGATTCAGATTACCAGCTAAGGCTCTTGCCACCTTTTATAGTGCCTTTTTTAGGCAAGGTTCAAAGGACAAAACTACCACCGTAACTGGTACAAGCAAGCAAAATCTGAAGGTAATGGTACTCTGTGCTAGAAGTCTAAACCGCAAAATGCACTCTCTCTCAAGGCTGTCTTAAAAATGGAGGACATTGATATCTGTGCAGTAACTGAGACCTGGTTCAAAGCTCCAGAGAGCACCCCTGCAATACCAGGCTACAGCTCATATCCCACTCTTTGGCCGCCACATCAGGACTGAAACATTAAAGATGGAGGAGTGTCCATATTCACTAAGGATATTCACACCTCCAGGCTGGTTGCCCAACACAATGCATCTGAAATTCTCCAGGTGCACTTAACCTTTGCTCAACAGTTCTTGGAATTCATAAATTCCAATGCCCTAGACCAACTAATTCATAGTCTCACCAGGAGTACCAATATTCTAAACCTGGTCATTACCAACATGGGAGATCGATGCACCACACCACCACACCAGTGGTCACCCCCTTGTTACTCAGATCAGACCATAAGCTAATCACCCTTGACATCCACATCCCAACTCACCCCCTTTTAAGGAAACCTCCATAAAAAAAAAGCCAGTCTGGTGGTCCCCTGCCATAAAGAAACTGTTGCAGAAAAGAGGAAGAACCCAGGATTGAAAAAACTCCCTCACCAGCCTCAGTAGAAAGCTGAGGTCCCTCATAAAATCTTCCAAAGCTAGTTACGAAAACAAAATTGCCAAAAATAACCACAAGGCATTCTATAGCTATGTCAAGAATCTAAATGGCAGTACTCCAATCTTTGAGCTACAGCAGAATGGCACTAGATATACTGATTCCCAAGGATAGTGCCAATATCCTGGCAGATAGAATCAGTGCCAACTTCATACCCTAAAGGGCCCATCTCAATACCGAAAGAATGCTAAATTCTGGTAATCAAGGCCACTCAGGTAAAAAACGCACTTTCCAAAGCCAAGAATACAGCATCCATGGGACTAGACGATATCCCGGGCTGTGTACTGCATGAAGTACAAGATGAACTGGCACCTCACCTATGTGTCCATGTTTAATCAAAGCCTCGCCTCAGGCTTCATGCCTACAGAGTGGTGCACAGCTACAGTCATCCCACTCCACAAGGGGGGATCCACTTTGGATCCCGGGAACTACCGTCTCATCAGTTTGTCGAGCCTGATCGGCAATGCCTTGAAACGTATTATCATGGAACTTATAAACAATGACATTGGCAACCTTCAAACACTGGACCCCACCCAGTTTGGGTCCATGAAGGGCCGATCTTGCCTCCTGCACCTGATAAACTTCTTTGAATCAAGTCTCCAGAGCCATGGATGAGGGTAAGGTGGTTCACACATCCTACTTGGACCTCGCCAAGGCTTTCGACACTATCTCCCACTCTGGAATCCTAGATAAACTTACTAAACTGGGCATTAATCCCCATGTCACTCGATGGGTTGCAAACCGTTTTACTGACGGGACACGCACTGTAAAAGTAGCAGACTCCAAATCCAGCTCCAGACAAGTGACAAGTGGTTGTACTGCAGGGTTCTGTCCTAGGACCACTCTTGTTTTTCAGCTACTTCTCTGAAGTACAGACCAACACTAAAGGATTCTGACTTACAAAGTTCACAGATGACTGCAAGCTGGGAGCCATTATTGAATCCCCAAATGATGTGGATATACTACAAAAGGGCCTTACCAAAACAGATGCCTGGTGTCAGAGCCACAGGCTCAAGCTAAATGCCAAAAAAAAATGTATAGTTGTCCCCTTTTGGAAAAACCACATACCTGTGAACTACCACATAGGTGGCAGTACACTAAACACAAAGTGTGATAAGAGACCTACGGACACAGGTGGACAGTGGTCTCACCTTTGATAACCACATAGCCACAATAGTTCGAAAATCCTTCTACGTGGCACACCTCATCACTAAGGGCTTTTCATCCAGAAAAAAGGAGGTCATTGTCCCTCTGTACTCATCCCTTATTAGACCCATTGTATAATACAATGCCCTGTTTGGTATGTACCTCACAAGACATCTGCAACACATAGAAAGGCCACAGAAATACCTCACAAAAAAGAATCACAGGCCTAAAGCAGATGCCTTATGCTGACCATCTAAAGAAACTCCAGCTATACTCTTTTGCATATTGCCTACTCAAAGGCGATCTCTGCCTAACATACAATGCCATGTCAAACCCAGAGTTGTTGGACATGCTACACTTAAAGAAATCCCAATCTCTCCGAGCCACATGCTCCAGGGATCTTAATTTTGTCATCATGATGAATAGAACATGCTGGAGGGTTAGGTTCCTGACCCAGAAACTCCCTACACACTGGAATAGGCTGCCCATACATGTCGGGCAGAGCGCCTCAATGGCCCACAGGAACCTTGACGATTTGATGGGAGATAGGAAATTCACCCCAGGGATCACATCAGTAGCCCTGTTAGACAGGGGTCCAGGAAAGTAAATATTTGTGGGAAGCAATAGCCTGGGAATTGTTATGGCTAGGCTTGTATAGGCCCTAGGGCCTATACCTAGAACCTACCTAGAAACCTATGAAAAACTTGGTTAATATGTTCAGATATGTTTATTATGGGTAAAATGAGTAAGACGAACCTCTCATATTGGTGTAAAATATACTGTTTCCTGTGGTAAATGTTTCTGTTGTCCAAATAATTTTGTCAGTTGCCTTTATTAATGGCCTTCATTTCCAAGTTCAGGGATGTCTTGCTTGCATTTCTGTACAGCTAATTTATGTTCTCGGGTGTTGAGTGCCACGTACACTCTTATTATGCAACAAAAAGGAAGCTCAGACGTGGGTCACAGGACCATCTTAGGAATATAAAGCATTGCAGAATATAATGATCTATTGAATGTGTTCAGATTTACTATAAGAATGGAAAAGAAATGTTGCCAATGTTTGTTACAATACTTTCTTACTTTTATTGGTAGACTCCCCTTTTCAGCAGAAAAGTTTATATATAGTTAGAAAATGTTATAAAGAAAGTATATTCATCTTAAAATACAAGACTAAGCAGTCTGAATAAAGACGTGAGCTGAAAATTTATTAATTGATCAATTTGCATAAATACTGTTTAATTATTTACATTTTTTACTGCAGTTTTGTGTTTTGTTTTATATCCCCCAAATAATCTTTTTAGGGGCCAGGGATTAAGTGCTTTTTTGTATATGTTCTAAATAAATTATTGCTGCCTTGTATTGTAATTTTATTTTTAATATTTTGTTTTACAAAGTGGTGTCTTACTGTATTGAGACCATGTCGAGCTGGTGATGGCATTACAGCAGTGGCGGCTGATGACAAATCAAAGCAGGAGACAGCTGAATGGGTGGGGGCAATGGGAAGGGATATGGCCAACTAGAAAGGGGCGGAGCTATGGTACAGTGGGGTCAATGCTGGCCATGCTTACTAATTTACATGAAATTAATGCTTAGTCACTGTGGCGCATGCTGAATACTCTACAAAGCACATTGTTACATGTATATACACTAATTTTGAAAACTACTGTCACATCCTTTATTACAAATACTGTTATATATATCCAAATTGGAAGCCACACACTCTCCAGCCAAGACCAGAATAGCTGGTCAAGGGGAGAAGGTCAACACTTGCACCACACCACATGGAACATATAGCCCTCCAGAACACACACCAGCACTGCCTTTATATAAAAACACAAACCCCCATCTTTGCGGAGGCTCTCAATAAAAATCTACCAAAACAGCACAGACCTCCAAGGTAGAAACGCAGTTGACCACCACAACACAACACTAATCACGAGACCCACAACTCTCCTAAACAATGTGCTACTCAGCCAAAGCCTCCAAGTCAAAACAGCATGCCGAAACACCTAGTCATAAGTGACTTGATAGTGAGGCACACTGATGTCCCAGTCACTAGGTTGAATAAAGAGAGAGTAACAGTCGGCTGCTTGGCAGGCACCAGGATCCACCACATAATGCATGCACTCCGGTCCCTCAACAACAGGTACAAATATGACTCTCATTGTACATGTGGGTGTGAATGATGTGAGATGTGCCTCCCTGGATTACATGAAAAGAGACATGGAGTAGCTCTCTGATTATGTAGCCCAAGCGGGTATGACCCTAGCCCTGAGCAGCATCCTACCATCACACAGAATGATACTACAGTACAAGCAAAAAATGATTGAATTCAATAATTGGCTAAGTTTCTGGTGTCATTCTAAGGGGATCCAGTATCGGTCTGCTTGGGATGACATGATTGACAGACCTCGATGCTTTGCCAGAGATGGCCTGCATCTGTCACCCCTGGACTTCCAGACACTAGCCAAGGCACTTGCCACCCATGTAGTGCCTTTTTTAGGCAGTGTTCCTAAGACCAATTTGCCGCTGTAACCGCTACAAACAAATGCAATATGAGGGTTATGCTGCTCAACACTAGAAGTCTAAATCTCAAAATGCACTCGCTTGAAGCACTCCTTAAAGTAGAGAACATCAGCATTTGTGCTGTAACAGAGACCTGGTTCAAGGCAGCAGAAAACACCCCTGCACTACCAGGCTATAACTCATTCCACACCTTTCGGCCCCAGAACTTGGACCAAAGTTCCAAAGGCGGTGGTGTTTCCATATTCATACAAGATGCGCACACCTCTAGACTGGTAGCCCAACATAATGCATCTGAGATGCTTCAGATGCAGCTAACACTGGGTAAGACACAGATTCAGGTTGTAGCCTGCTATAGGTCCTCAACCATGTCCCAAGACTCACTCCATGTTCTTAAGCACCCTGGAGAATATTAGGGCCCGACCTAACACTCTCATACTGGGAGACTTCAACTATCTCTCCATTAACTGGAAAAACTACTTGTGTACCAATACACTTGCCCAGTGTTTCCTGGAATTCATTAATTCCAATACCCTGGACCAGCTCGTTCTTACCCCCACTAGAGGTAGCAACATCCTTGACCTGGTCATTAGTAACATGGGTGCCCATTGCTCTGCACCAATAGTCAACTCCTCCCTGGTTAGATCTGACCGCAAACTAATCACCTTGGAAATCTGCACCCCACCCCCTGCAAAGGTAACCACCATGACAAACTTCTCCAAAGCTAACTTTTGGATCCTAAAAACAGAGATGGCTAACTTCACGGCACCCATGCTAATGGAGAATAGTTGCATGACCGCCAAGTCATACACCAATGCACTATACGAATATGTATACAAGTGCATCGATCTGGCCATACCCAATAGAACCAAGACGCTCTCCTCTGAAAAAGGAAGCCAATCTGGTGGTCCCCTGCCATAAACAAACTCTACAACAGATGGAGGAAACTGATGTGGAATAAGGTAAAGTCCCAAGATTGGTAAAACTCCTTATGTTGGTAAATACATCAAAAACTCAGCATATGAGATTTGGGAGACAGCACACGGTGAGTGAAACTGTAGACTCATTTAAGGACGTGAGTATATGGGTAGATTCAGCTATGAGTTTTTCTAATCACATCATCCAATTGGCTAATGATAGTTGTAGAACTATAATTATATAAAAAGATTCATAAAGTATAGGAAATCAAACATAATGAAGTCATTGTTTGTTAGTTGCATTAGACCCAAACTTAAGTGTGGAATAACAGTATGGAAACCCTATAGGAAAACAAACATGAATAAACTGGAAATAGTACAGCAGAAATATACCAAGGGCATCCATGGATGTGAAAATTTTGTACAGTGTCTCTTACAGCTATTTAAGAGGAGATCTTTTTCAGGTCTATAGGGCATTTAGAGACAACTACCTCTGGGAATGTTTGGGGTTATCAAAAAGTACTAGAGAATCATCAGACAACCTATGTAGAAAATTCTATAGGAATGAGAAGTGTACTAATTGGTTCTCTGATGGAGTAGCTGATGCTTGGAACAGACGACTAAATTACATTAAAGCAAGTACTAGTTTAGATATTTTTAAAAACAGTCTGGACATTTGTTATCGGAACAAGTGTTTTGGTATATTGGCAAGCTAGAAGGACATTAATGCCCATGCTTGAAACATTTGTATGTATTATCAGCCTCAACAAAAAGTTGAGGTCCCTCATCAAATCCTCTAAAGCTAGCTATGAAAACCAGAATTGTGGCAGATAGTAAAGTCAGCTACAAGGGCTTCTATAGTTATGTAAAGAATCACCATGGCAATACGCAGATTTGCTCTGAGCTACTGCACAATGGTACCTCCTATACCAGGCCAACAGATATTGCCAGTGTACTGGCAAGACAGATTGTCAACTTTGGTCCTTTAGGAGGGGAGACGGGGGTAATATACCAGTAAATTGCCAGGCATCCAGTATTACTGCTGCTTAGGTTAAAACAGCACTGTCCATGGCCAAGAATAGAGCTTGTATGGGACCTGACAATATTCTTGACTGTGTTCTACATGAACTCCAGAGTGAGCTGGCACCTCACCTGTGTGCCCTGTTCCGTCACAGCCTCACCTCAGGCTTTGTCCCTATCAAATGGAGAACTGCTACAGTCATCCCTCTCCACAAAGGAGGAGTAACTACAGATGAGTCTGATATGCAGAACTATGGAACGTATCATCATGGACGTAATAAACAGGGATATAGGGAATCTCCAAACTCTGGATCCTATACAGTTTGGTTTTGTGAAGGATAGATCATGCCTGCTCAACTAGGTCGACTTCTTTGAGTCAGTCACCAGAGCTGTGGATGAAGGCGAGATGGTTCATACAGCCTACATTGATCTGGCTAAGACTCCCAAGTCAGACAACAGACCAGTCACGAGTGGAGTCCCACAGGGTTTGGTCCTGGGTACTCTGTTGTTTTGTATCTACCTCTCTGGAGGCCAGGCCAACATGAAGGGACTCTGGCTGACAAAGTTTGCAGACGATTGCAAGTTGGGAGCTATTATTAACTCCCCAAGTTATGTTGACATCCTACAGAAAGGCCTCACTAAGACCAACGACTGGTGTCAGAACCATGGCCTTAGGCTCGATGCCAAAATATGTTGTCATCCCCTTTGGGAAAAACCCAGTTCCCTTGAATTGCCACATTAATGGTAGTCCACTGAACACAAAAGGCGTTATAAGACATCTGGGAACACAGGTTGACAGCAACCTCTGTTTTGACCACCACATTGCCACTGTGGTCAGAAAGTCCTTCTGTGTGGCGCATCTCTTCCTGGATGCAAAACCTTTAGTAATGAAAGAGGTCATTGTCTCCCTGTACTCTTCCCTCATTAGGCCAGTCATAGAGTACAATGCCTCATTTGGCATGTACCTCACTAGACACCTGCAAGAACTGGAGAAGTTACAAAAGTACCTCACAAAGAAGATCCTAGGCCTTAAACACTTGTCCTATATGGACAGACTCAAAAAAACTCCAGCTATTCTCTGTCTCGTATTGCCTACTTGGAGGCAATCTCTGCTTGACTTACAAAGCCATGTCTGACCCAGCTCCGTTAGAAATTCTACATCTAAAGAAATCCCTCTGCACCGCACGCTCCAGAGACCTCAACCTCATTACCACAGTCAACAAAACGTGCTGGAGGGACAGGTTCATAACCCAGAGACTGCCCATGCTCTGGAATAGACTTCCCATACATGTCAAGCAGAGCACCTCACTGGACCTCTTCAAGAAAAATCTTGAGTGTATGGGAAGTAGAAAATTCACCCCAGGGATAACTCCAGTGGCTCTACTCGACAGAGGCACTGGGAACTAAAGTTGGGTGGCACAATGCCAGGGTGATCCTATGGGCTAGGCTTGTAAAGGCTCCAGGGCCATTAGCCTAGTACACACCTATGAACCTATATGCATTTGAATGCCTAAGGCTTACACATTGTCTAGTTATATAAATATTCTCTGCATGGCAACAGCATAAATGCTTTCAATGTCTAATTCTTTAACAGCATCCTTATTGAAGCTTACTTGTATCTTACAATCTCAGACAAGCTTACCTGATGGTCATTAAATCATTGCTACTTAAACACAGAGCAACAACAGGCACTGCAACAACATGCATTTTCTGAATAATAAGCATGAATCAACAGTATAAAAATATGACAAAAAAACAGAACATTCTGCAAAATCAAGGACAGATGAAAAGCCACTGTACTTGTGTCTACCTTGGATGGGGAGGATACTCTGCACACTTATACTGCATAACTGCTCCTTGCCTTGTTTGGACACATCCACAGTCACCACATGGGGGGAGTGGGGTACAAGTATGTCGCAATTTAAAATGTCTCTGGCTGACGGTGATGGCCCTGACACATTTGGTCATACCTTTCAACCTCAGAGCAAGAAATCTGGACAAAGCCATAAGTAAAAGTGGGAAAAGGCCCAAAATAGGGACAGTTTTTAAATATTGCTCTTACAAACTTGGAAAGCTGATAGAATAGTAGGTCTTGCATTAGTATGAATTTTCTGAAGGGTATGAAATCTGAAACTGAAATGTCTCATTATTTTCTAACTTCATTCTTTAATGATTTGCCACTAGTTTGCCAGAAAACCACAATTGTATGGAAAACAGACGAGAAATGTTTCATTATACAGGCATACATGAGATGGCTTCACAAAGTGGGGAAATGCTAGTTGTGGCTTGTAGTCAAGACAGTTGCAATGGTACCTGGATAGTCTGCATTCTAGGAGGTATGGCAGGCAGAATGGGGGAGGTTAACAAATCTGGTCTCAATTGGGTGTTCCTCTCAATATGAGAGGAATTATTTGTCTCTTGGAACCATGGAAATGGAAAAAGAGGGTTGACTAGAAGAAGACTACCGGCAGTACCATTTTCCTGTTTTCTAGGACTTCCGCTAGGTCTTGCTAAAGCTCACACAAAAAAAAAAAAACACCTCAAAAGGGTAAATGCGAATGGTCTGTATCAGTTCAAACTGAAAAGAGGGTAATGGCTAGTCCAGGAAGAGCTATAGCAGCTGAAACGGACACTTCCCTGAGCCTAATGCCTCAAACTGCATAAGGCCAGTTGAAATTACAGCTGGCTACATGAAAGCCCATGACAGTAGCCATAATAAAATTATTTTCTCGAGACTCCACCGCCATTAAAATACCACCACGGCTATTTTCTGGAAAATTCTGTAATGTTTCAAGATAAATGCCCATAATTCTGGGCTTTTGACAATGACTTTTTCCAGCTTTCTCTCTGATTTCATGATTTATGTATCTTGAGACCTCTCTTATAGCCATCGGGCTGCATTTTCCAAGCATCTAACTATGATATTAAAATGTGTCCCAGTAGCATAGGTTAATAAATGAGGCAGCTAGGTCCAATGTCAGTGTCTCCACAGTAACATACAACAATGGCACATGAACAATACCAATATGTATATCGGTAATAAAGCAAACATTCCTAATAGAAACAAAGTCAACCACAATGAAAAACGGATTGGATTATCTAGTAAAGGAAAGAACCTGCTACAATTTTTATTCTTATTTTATAAGGAGGAGAAAGGAAAGAAAGGAAGGGATATAGATGTGAAATACTGTAGCTCCAGAGCCAGAAAATGAAAACTTCTAATTTCTTCAGCCCTGCTAATGCAGTAAACGTATCTGTTGGATTCATTTCTGACTATTAAGAAATGTAATGCTGTAAGCAGTCATTAAATTTCAAGTGTCTTTTAAACTGTATTTTACAGTTCATGCCTGTCTGTATCAGCCCCTACTGCAAATCTCATGCTTGGTCCATAGACAAGTGGTGACATAGGGTGAGCTTTACACTTCTAATATCAGTCAAACTCATCTCTGTCTGAGGGCTGTCTCATACCACTCGCATCTCAGCAAACATCATGGATGGTAAGGGTTTATGACTATGTGGATGCTGTAATCTGCAAAATGATTATGCAGGACAATATGCTTACATTTAAACAGTGAGCTATGCATCCTGATTTAATGCTTCCACTTAACTTCTTGCATGCACAACTTTTTCTTCTTTTTGATAACAAGAGTGTGTGGAAGAGGACATTCCCATAATCAGAAGTGCAGGGGGGTACAAGGTTGGTGATTTTTTTTTTTTTTTTTTCTAGATCCTTCTACATCAATCTCAATGAAACTGCATTTATGCTGTAGAGGGAATTAAAAGCATGCACATCTGCATTATATATTGCAAACTTATCCTTGGAAATTCTTATCAGTAAGATAAAAGGCAACAGAAATGCAAAGGTATTGAGAATAAAATGTTAAACACTGCTTTTCTTAATGCCACTGCAAAATAGCAATAAATCAAGTATGGATGCAGATTATGAAACTTTGCCTACAATTGCCCTTTTTTTTTGTCACTAGGGCTTCAGCAATCTGATCAAACCCCACCAGCTCTGGGTAAAGCTTTACCCATACTTTGTTTATTATAAAGTAGTCTAGCTACAGTATTTAAGAGCCTGTTATAGTACCTGCAAAAATAGTAGACAGTTTATATAAAGCCATCCTATACATTACATAAAGTTCTTCACAGCTGCAAATTCATTACCATTCATTATTCTAATTCTACTTAACTTTTTTTATCCTCACCTTCACTAACCAGCTATAATTTATCCTTTCCTTCTTTTCACTTGAAGTGCTCGCCTCTTTGTTTTCCAATCCAACGCCTCACTCCAGGTCAAACAAGTTGATGCACTGCTCTGTTATCTGAACAAACTCCACAGTACTGCTGCTGACTGTTTCCCGCTCTTTTCCTAGCAAGCAAAGCGCAGGAAGAGAGTGAGAACCAGTCAGTAGCCATCCATGTCACATGTGTCTGCGGACATGGCAGTCCGATCCCCTTCCATTTTACCGCGATTACAAACCGCATAGACTTTTGGGCATCTGTACACTGATGCCTTGTCTTCTTAATTTGGACTGGTTTTACAGTAACTTATTTTTAAAATCCAGAACTCGTCTAGAACTCATGCGCGCAGTTAGAGTTCCGGGACTTTAACAGCGAGTCAGTAGGCTCACAGCTAAGGATTACTGTAATACTAAAAAATAAAAATATATACATATTTTTTGAAATGTTAACCTTTCTTTTCACAGCTTGAGGGGGCTCAGTCCTGCAGTCCGATGGCACGAGCTGCCACTGCATTACAGCATAGACCCACATTGATTTGCTATCTCATCCCTGCCTAATAAGTCAAGGATGAATTCTGCAGCAATGTTTCCTGTTGAGAGTTTATCAGTGCACTAAGTATGTGATGTATTTGCAATGTTTTGATCTTCCTAGGAGGAAAGATATTGCCTGATTAGGAGCTGTCATATTGTTCATGCACACTGTAACTGACTGTTGCAGTTTTTTGTCAATTTCTCCCTCACTCACTTTATTTGTTGTGTTTGCACTTGCCAGTGGATTAGTGACAAATCATTTTGATTTTGTGTCTGTCTGAAAGTATCTTTCAAAATCATTTTTATTTTAATGTTGGCATGCTGTTACTCTTATTTAAGTATGCAGTACTGTTTCCTGTGGTTTATGTAGTAGAGGTCTAGATCCCTGTGAGATAGCAGAACTGTTTCTTTCAGAGAAGGATGATACCTTTGCCCAAGGCATGTTGTGTGTCTGTTCATCACAGTAGTGGTACTCTCTAAGCCTGCCTGCATCTTACACAAACAGTGCGTCTACTAACTAAAAGATAAAGTGGGACTATAAAGTGCATCTCATCTGAATGCAGACATAATGAACACTACTGTTTCAGTGTGTCGTTACCATGGAAATTGCTATTAATGCAGGCACTGTCTGCGTACTGAGTCGTATTGTGGTTTCATAATAGCTCGTTACTGATGCCTTCCATTTACTGTTTGGTTTATTTTTCAGGTTTTAACCAAGTAAATGAGCAAATAGTAACCAGTCGCACCCTGGCCAATTGTTAATGGTAAATCCTCCCTTCAGTAGGTATTTGTTGTTTGTGGGGGGTGGTGAGTAAACATGAATTTTCTAGGATAATGTTAGTTTACAGTAGTATTTCATGTAAGATTGCAAAAACTGTCACTATAATAAAACATCCACTGTTAGGTATACAGAACATGTGGCTTATGTTCTCTTTGTTTCTCATCTGCTCATTCCCAGCATTGCTTTCTTTTTATTCCCCAACACAGAATCTGTGCAACAGTCAAAATGTTAAGTCCCCTCTCTTAATTTCTTTCTTTTTTTAAACAAACATCTTTGCCCAAGCCCTATGTGATGATTTAATAATCATTCATTTATATAAATGAAAACAAACCATGCTGACATAATTTTAATGCAAACATACATCACAAACCATATTGACGTAATTGTAGTTGCAATCACTAGACATCACTTGTAATCTATTCAGTCATTGTCAGTCAAACATCACATAGCTCATTCAGGTCCTGCCTTCTTTTAAACCTCATTCCTCCTCTGCATGTATTGCTCCCACAGTTCCCATTTTTTTTTCTTAAGTAATTTTCTCCTACCCTTTTCTAAAGATCTCAATATCAGTTGTTTTATCTCTGTTACTATATTCACTACTAGTAAAGCTGGTATAGACTTTGATTTCCATTTTCTAGTAATTGTTTTTTTGTCGGCCACCATAATTATCCACAAGGCCTTACTATGTATAGGCAATTCTGATTGTGTATCATAGCTCAGAAAAATCATTTCCTTAGTTACTCTAAGTTGCTTACCCAGTATCTCTGACAGAGCAGACAGCAGGGAATATTTAAAGTCTGTCAACTTACTATACTCCCAGAAAATGTTCCCAGTTACCTCTGTCTTCCTCATCACACCTCCAAAATTTGCTGTCTACCTGAGGGAAAATTCTTTGGAGTCTACTTGGGGTATAAAAATACCTATGCAAAACACTTCCAAGCAACCCCCCCCCCTCTAAATTTGGGAAAAGCACTTCTGCATTTTAGGGAAAGGTTAATAAAAAGGTGGTTTCTTTCACTTTTTAAGATGGTTTAGTTGAGCTTGGAGCAGCTAGAAATTAATTGTATTCGTGACCTTTCTTAAAGACCTGATTTATGTAGAAACGGTTCAGTTCAACTTAACCTGTGTAAAATAGAAAGTTGAGTCTTGGCATCCATATCAAGAACACGTAATAATGGGTTTTGATCTGTAAGACCCAGTTATAACTTTGTACACACAGTTTTATTTTTCTCCATGTACTACATGATATAAAAAAAGCCAAAGGGTTTTGCCATCTTTGAAAACCAGTAAAGTGCTTAGCAAATGTTTACTTTGATAGCAAGTAAGGAAAAAGTCAGGGATAGTTTTAAATACTGCTCTGATTTTAAATTAGCTATTTGCAAACTAATTTTTGTAAAGTTCAAGGAACATAGGAAGAAAGCTATTCGGAGCCCATTGTGAGTGAAGGAATGTCCCTTCCCTTATACCTGAATGTAACCGTGCTTAGGGGGTGTGTAACATTTTGTTTCACCAGTATCGATGAATGTCAGCCAGTAGCTTGAAGTAATGATTTGCAATTTTCAGGAGTGGTACCAGACTACATACTACCACATCTCTTCAGGCTCGTATGCCAGGGTATTCTTTCCACTACAGAAGCAGTTGCCTACTGACGGAGCTGCACACTGTGATGCTGAGTCTAGTAATGAGTAGAAAGCCATCCTTGCCTATGCCAACTCTTACTTATACGCAGTAATAATCAGTATATAATGCTCAATGAAGCTTTATTGCAAGAACATTTACAAATAGATTTGTATCATTTACTCTGTATACACCCCCCCAACACAAACACATTTATTGTCTACCCCTCCTCTGTTTCCACAAGAAGAGAGGATGTATTATTATCATGGTATGACTGCATTCTAACTATGAGGAGGACTTTTTCATTTCTGTCTGTTCTGACCTCACACATCTGTGTCATCTACAGTGATGTGTTTGTGTGTGTATTCTACCATGTGCACAGCCAGCACTGCAGATAGTCCTTCTGAGCTAAAAGTGCCATCCTACCACAGGGGGATCACAACTTGGCTGGAGACTCCCTGTCTTCCTTGAACTGGATGAGCTAGCATTTCTAAGCTGCTTACTCCCATCTAGTCCCCCACCCAGTTTCCCTAGTTTCATTTCTCATATTCATGTCTCCCAGATCATAGTCTTGGCATCATTCCTATATATCACTGATCAAACCTACCACATGTACAAGTCTTTGTTACCCATCTGCTGATTTATATAGTATGTAAATAAACTTATTAATATTGTAAAGACACTAAACCTATTAAGTTTACTAAATTGATTTGGTATTTGTTGGTTCACTTGAACTTTTCTTTTTGGAACTCCACTGATAATGGGCTCTACCAAGTTCAATATGCCGTGTAGCAGAGGAAAAATAAAGAAGCCTGTCCTCATAAAGGACAATAATTAGTGAATTAAACAAATGGCATCACTTAGTACTTGTTAATACTGTGATCCCAAAGCATTCTATACATAACCGTGGTTTGGGAAGAAGTCTGAGGTATAAAGAGAAGTACTGACTGAAAATTCCAGAAAACAATGGTGTGAAAACATTTTGAGTTGTCCCTTCTGTCCTGGGAAGTGTGCCTTTCTTATTTACCATCTGTCGTTAGTGGAGGTAATATATAATCTCACTTTTCACTGGATGTTTGTATCCATTTTGTTTGTCTGTGTATTACGGTGGGTTATGGTTATTCGCTTTTGACCCGTTTCATCCTAGACACCTTGGTTTGGTTCCTTCTGAGTGCACTTGCATATTGGGTTACTTTAAAGAAGTTAGTAAATTAAGTCAGTACTGCCTGGTCACCCTTGGAGATGTTCTTGCAGAGTGCAGCCTTCATGTTTGCCGAGTACAAGTAAGAAAGAATGGGTTTGTTCACCTAAATTGAAATTAATTCAGTTACATAGGTTTCTAAATATGGGTCTCTTACATTTCAGGTTTCGTCTTCAGGTGCTTAAAGAACAAAGAGGTGCTTGTAGCTGGTGGTTTGCTGATGCTTGGTACTACTTTGCTTCATTCTATGAGCTAAGTGCTGCTATGCATTTTCTGTGGTGTCTTTCCTTGTCCTTTTGTCTTGTATTTTAACAAAGACATTCAAAAGCTTTTTATTAAAGTCACGGCCTCAAATGTTTAGACTAGTCCTTGGTGAAGCCACCTTGGAGATAGTGTGAGGTGCAATTTCTGCACCACATGCTTAGGTGCACAGGTTACTTTGGCAAATCACTTTAATGTATTGTACTTTGTGGGAAGTATATCAAAGACCTAATTCTTCAGGTATAGTTCTGCCCCAAAGGCAGATCCTAACTTTTTTCACCAGTAATTAAATCTTCTCAAGGCAAACAATACCTTCAATTTGGCAAGTGTATTTGAAGTGGAGGAAATCAAATAAAGTTTTATTGTTGATCTTGCTGGATTCTATTAAAACATGTGGGCATAATGAGCAGCTTTGACTTGGAAATGTTCCTTGAATTTACAAGATAATGCATGCTGAATTGGTAAACTTTACATTTTTGAGAACATAGAAGTTTCTTGAAATCAGAAAAGTACTTTGCATTCTTTGCAAGAACAGGCTAGATTCTTCTTAGATGTGGAAGTGACTGGCTCATTGTTAACCTGACCTTTTTGTTTCCTTTTGCTGTTTCTGCTGGTAGTAGTTAACGTTTATTCTACTAAATAAGTGTTTGCTCCTGAAACCTACCTGCACAGTATTAATAGGACAAGGTTTTTGTGCTGTAAACCTTTTTTTTTTTTTTCACTCGTACCATAAGAAGCCATTATAATTTAAGCTTTGGTTTCAGGTCTAGTTAGAGATATAACTGATTAGTATCTTATTTTAAAATTTATGGAAGTACTCGTGTTTTGCATTGTTCTAAGCTCTGAAGAGGTTCCAGGAGAAATGTGCCTTTAATTTGAGAGGCCCTCTTTAGATAATCACTTTTTGATTTAAATGTTTGCACAACTTTAGAATCTCAGTTTTAAGTAAGATATTGATGTACTCAAAAGCTTGGTAGTTGTCGGATAGATCGGAGCAACCTGGTCGTTTTGGGTACTAGACCAATGGGCATCTTGCTCAGGGTGTTTTATAGTGATTTTTTTTTTCCTGTGACATAATTAGTTATATTAGTTAAGGGAGTGCAGTAAATTTGCACAAGGCCTAAATAATGGGGGGATGTAATGGCCCAAAAATAAGGACAGAATTTAAATATTGCTCTTTTCAACTTGGAAAGTTGCTAGGATATAGCATGATTTGTTAGCATGCATTTTGTGAAGGATATGAAGTCTGAAACTTGTAAGTATGTCATTATTTAGTGACTTCAGTCCTCTGGGATTTGCCCGAAAACCAAAAATTTTATGAGAAAAAGGCCAGTAATATGAGTAAAACAATCTGAACATTTTGCAAAAATCTGGTCAGTTGAGAAGTATGCCTCTACATTTAATCAGTCTTAATTGAAATGGTTTGATGAAATCCCATTCACTGCTGATTATACCTGTAAACTTAAGTACAGCCCTACCAAAAGCTGTGTATATTCTGCAGGTACAAGATTTTGTAATCCAGTCATTTGATCAGAATTTATTCTGCCAAAGTAGAAGTGGTCAGTGAAAAAAGTGTCTTTTTGTTCACTGTTCGTACAAGGAGTTCTAGAAAAAATGGCGGCTGTTTTATAGATGCTGTGTAAATTCCATGGTTGCCTCAGCTGAGGTCTACGTCTTCTGGCTGTGGTAATATTGGAGTCCATTTCATTAGTTAGCAGGGATGTGAAAGTTGCAGTCCCCCATATATGTTGTTGTTGGGCTTGCTCTTCAATAATTTTTTCCTGTTTTATTTTTTTCTGTAGTGTTCCTTTAAATGATGCACTTTCAAGAGTTATTTTTCGTTGCTTGATCACCATTTTCCTTTTTATTTTGCTAACTCTTAGAGAAAATCATTATTTAATTGTGTTCTTTTGAGGAGCAGCTGTATTCCGGATACTGTCTAAGGCTCTCGCCACCCCTATAGTGCCTTTTTTAGGCAAGATTCAAATGGCAAATTCACCACCGTAACCGGTACAAGCAAGCAAAATCTGAGGGTAATGCCAGAAGTCTAAACCTCAAAATGCACTCACCTCACTCCTTAAAATGGAGAACATCGACATCTGTGCAGTGACAGAGACCTGGTTCAAGGCTCCAGAGAGCATCCCTGCATTACCATGCTATAATTCATACCACACCTTTCGGCCATCTAACCTGGACTGAAGCACTAAAGGTGGAGGCGTGTCCATATTCATTAAGGATATCCACACCTCCAGGCTAGTTGCTCAGCATAATGCATCTCAGATTATCCAAGTGCAACTAACTCTGGGCAAGACCGCAATGCAAATTATAGCTTGCTACAAATCCCCCACCATGCCCCAGGATTCCCACTCCCCATTTATTGATCCACTGGAAAATATTAGGGTACAACCTAACACCCTAATAATGGGCGATTTCAACTACCCCACCATTAACTGGGAAAACTATTCATGTACCAAGTCTTGTGCTCAACATTTTCTGAAATTCATAAATTCCAATGCCTTAGATCAACTTATCCACACCCCCACCAGGGGCAACAATATCCTAGACCTGTTCATTACCAACATCAGCAACCGGTGTTCCACACCAGAGGTCAATTCCTCGTTGGTCAGATCAGACCACAAGCAAATCACCCTAGACAGCCACATCCCACCCCCACCCCCCATTAGGGAAACCACCATAAAAAATTTCTCCAAAGCCAACTTCACGCTTCTTAAGACAGAACTGGCAGACTTCACGACGCCCATGCTGCCGGACAATAGATATACGACTGCTGAATCCTATACAATTGCACTTTATAAGCACTTACACGAGTGCATGGATTGTGCAATCCCTAACGGAACCAAGATGGCATCCTCCAAAAAAAGGAAGCCAATCTGGTGGTCCCCTGCTGTAAACAAACTCTACAACAGAAGAAAGAAACTGTTGCAAAAAAAGAGTAAAATCCCAGGATTGGAGGAACTCCATGGTCTATCTCGGTAAGAAGCTGAGATCCCTCATAAAATCCTCCAAAGCTAGTTACGAAAACAAAATCGCCACTGATTCTAAAGACAACCTCAAAGCATTCTATAGCTATGTCAAGAATCTCAATGGCAACACTCAGATCTGCTCCGAGTTACAGCACAATGGCACTAAATATACAGAACCAGCTGATATTGCCAACATCCTGGCAGACAGGTTCAGTGCTAACTTTATCCCTCTCTCCTCCCCTAAAGGGCCCATCTCTATACCGGAAGAATGCAAAGTACCTGTAATCACGGCTGCACAGGTAAAAAACACACACTCCAAAGCCAAGAACACAGCCATAGGACATGACAACATCCCAGGCTGCATTCTACATGAACTACAGAACCAACTGGCACCCCACCTAAGTACCATGTTCAATCATAGCCTCACAACGGTTATCTCACTCCACAAAGGGGGAGCCACCACTGACCCCAGGTATCCTCATGGAACTTGTAAACAATGACACTGGTAATCTCCACACTGGACCCTTTCCAGTTCGGGTTTGTAAAAGGCATATTATGTCTCCTAAACCTGATAGACTACTTTGAAGCGGTTATCAAAGCCGTAGATGAGGGTAAGGTGGTTCACACAGCCTATCTAGATCTTGCCAAGGCTTTCGACACCATCCCCCACCCTGGAATTCTAGACAAACTCCCTAAACTAGGTATAAATCCCTATGTCACAAGATGGGTTGCCAGCTGGCTCACTGACAGAACCCACACTGTGAAAGTAGCAGACTCGAAATCCAACTTCAGACCAGTGACAAGTGGAGTGCCACAGGGTTCAGTCCTAGGTCCTCTCCTGTTTGGTGTCTACTTCTCTGAAGTACAAGCTAACACAGAAGGTCTTTGGCTAACAAAGTTCGCAGATGACTGCAAACTAGGAGCCATAATCAAAACCCCTAACGATGTGGACATCCTAGAAAAGGGCCTCACTGAGACAGATGCCTGGTGTCCAAAGCCGTGGCCTCAAGCTCAATGCCAAAACGTGCATTGTCATCCCTTTTGGTAAAAACTCTGTACTCATGAACTACCACATAGCTGGTAGTCTACTTAACGCCAAAAGTGTGATGAGAGACCTTGGGACACAGGTGGACAGTAGTCTCTCCTTTGATAATCACATTGCCACAGTAGTCAGGAAATCCTTCTACGTAGCACACCTCATCACAAAAGGTTTCTCATCCAGGAAAAAAGAGGTAATTGTTCCCCTCTACTCATCACTCATTAGACCCATTATAGAGTACAACGTCCCTTTTGGTAAGTACCCCACAAGACATCTTCAACAACTGGAAAGGCCACAGAAATACCTCACAAAGAGGATTACTGGCCTCAAACAGATGCTCTATGCAGACCATCTCAAAAAACTCCAGCTTTACTCCATCACATATCGCCTACTTAGAGGCGATCTCTGCCTAACATACAAAGCTATGTCAAACCCAAAGCTGTTGGACATGCTCCACGATAAGAAATCCCAATCCCTCCGAGCTATACGCTCTAGGGACCTAAACCTTGTCACCACAATAAACAGAACATGCTGGAGGGATAGATTCCTGTCCCAGAGAGTTCCCATACTCTGGAACATACTACCTATCTATATCAAACAAAGCTCCTCATTAGCACTCTTCAAGAAAAATCTTGATGATTGGATGGGAGATAGGAAATTCACCCCGGGGATCACTTCTGTGGCTCTGCTTGACAGGGGCACAGGAAAATAATTTTCTTGGGTGGTAAAAGCCAGGGTACCGTTTGGCTAGGCTTTATATAGGCCCTAGGGCCAATAGCTTTGTACCTACCTATGAACCTATATGTACTATAGAGAGCTTATTGCAGTAATATTTTTTCTGTTCACTACGTTTCAATCCTTAATATGTCGCCAGTTGTGCAGGAACATCATGTTCGTTTTTTATTGCCTGAAACCTATTGCTAAGCACCACTTCCAGTTTCAGTACTCACTCTTAAAGTATTTAGAGACTTCTTTAAAAAAATAATTTTTCATTTTAGGTCTGTGCTATTCTTTTCTATTTCTATTCAATATTGGCCTAACATTTGTGCTTCCTAAGAATATTCAGATTCTATGCCCTTTTGAAAAAGGGATGTCAACAGAGAACACAACAGGTAACTGCTTACTTACGCAGTAGGTCTTTAAATAAGTCCTGAACAAGTCTGCATTCCATCAATTTCTGTTGGTCATATTGCTGTCCTGAGTCCCACCCTGTATCCTACATGTGTGTTGAGTCTTTTCAGTATTTGGAAGTGGGTCTTGATCTGAGACTGCAGCTGGAAAAATGGTGAGTGAAGCAGGGAGCTTTAATTGTATATAGTCTGTTGTCAAGACAATGTGCTACCCAGATGACATTGCCTATTGAGATGCTTATGAAGAATGCTGTTTGCTTGAAAGCCCATTATTTAACTTTGATTTAATAATTTAATATAGCTGTGATGTTGTGAGCATTGATCTATAGTGCAGAGCTGAGGGTGACTTTAAAGTGTATGTTTTGTGAGTACTTTATCATAGGAGGTTAGTAGGCTAATGGCCCTGGGACCCCTTACAAGCCTAGCCAAGAGTTTATCCCCAAAAAGAAACCTCAGTCAGCACCTGTTGTCTTTGTCAATGAGGGACACAGGTAGAACCCCTGGGACATATTTTTGGTTTCCCATCCACTCATCAAGGTTGCACTTGATGAGGGTCAGCGAGGCTCTCTGACATGTATGGGAAGTCTATTCCAGAGACTGGGTAGCATCTGGGAGGCAAACCTGTCTCTCCAGCAGGTTTTATTGATGTCGCATATTAGATTCAGGCCTTTTGAGTGGGTAATGCGTGAGGAGTTAATCTTACGGATGTGGAGCATCTCTAGTAGGGCAGGGTCCTAGATTGCCTTGTAGGTGAGAGACAGATCACCCCTGAGTAATCTGTACAATACCGAATAGAGTTATAGTGATTTGAGCCTGTCCACATAGGACAGGTGTTGGGGACCATGGATTCTCTTTGTAAGGTATTTCAGTGGCTTTCCAATTGGTGCAGATGTTTGGAGAGCTACATACCAAACAGGGTGTTGTACTCCGTTATTGGTCTAATGAGGGAGGAGTATAGACAGGTAATAACCTCCTTTTCTGTGGATGCAATCCCTTTATTTGTGAGATGAACTAAGTAAAAGGCTTTTTTGACCACTGCTACTACATGATGGTTGAATGTGAGGTTATCAACCTGAGTGCCCAGGTCTCTCACCACAGATTGTGTACTTAGGAGGTTGCCGTTTATGTGGTAATCAGTAGGGGCCGTGTTTTTGCCGAATGGTATGAGGATACATTTTTTTGCATTTAGCTTGAGGCTATGACTTAGGCTATGACTTTGGCACCAATCATTTGTTGCTGTGAGACCCTCTTGCAGTATGTTAACATAATCTGGGGAGTCAGTTACAGCACCCAACTTAAGTCGTCCACAAACTTGGTCAGCCACAGGCCTCTTGTCTTTGCCTGCACCTCTGAGAAGTAGATGCCAAACAGTAGGGGTCCCAGGACAGATCCCTGGGGAACTCCACTAGTGACAGGTTTGCTATCGGAGGTGGAGATGCCTATTTTGACTGAGGATTCTGTCAGTGAACCATTTGCTAGGGCCAAGGTGACCTGGTTTTGGTTAGTGGCTCTGTGCTTCTTTAGCGCAGGCATGGGAGGATAGTTGTGTACTCTGGTGTACCCCCGGGTGTTTTCCTAGGGAGACAAGGTCGCGGCTAACTTGCCATGGAGGTGGGCCGACATACTAGCATACCCCATTGCACATCCATCCCAAATGCATCACGAGTGCATGTAAGTAGAGAGGGATGTCTGGTTTAATGGAAATATCTGTCCCCGGTAGCAGTGTGGTGCTATCCCTGGATCTTCAGTTTTCTTGCCTGCCCCAGATATCCTTTGGGATTAGATGGGTTTGGCAGAAGCAGTGAACTTGCTAGCTGTTGGAAGCCAAACATGAACCAAAACAATTGCTAGGAGTGGTACTATTTGTAGGAGGAGATAGAAAGATTTGAAACTTGTGCTACAAGAGAAAGCTTATTAGCAGCCTGTAGCGTTGACTCTTTGTGCTGCAGAGTCAATTAATGCATTACCTGCTGTTGTCTCTGAAAAGATCAATGTAGGCTTTAACCGAGCATGTTTTGCTGTTTAATGCTGCAGTAAAAGTGTTACTGTGAATTCATGTAAAGTTGGTCTAGATATCTTGGCCTTCCTTTTGAATAATTTGGACCACATGGTTTCATTTCCGTGGTCATAGCTGTGTTACGTCAGGCCATTACGTCTTGGATAGAAACATCCAGATGACTGACTCTTGTAAATTACATTATTGTCATGGTTCACAAGTTGTCATGTACATACATTACTGAAAGGCATTTTCCTTCATAGTATTACAATATTGCAGCTCTGTACTTCACAGGACTTTGGGAAACATTTCTTCTTTAGGTATGAGTATAAGGAAATGGGACCACTCAACATCTATGCATCAAGAACCATAGCAGCAACATTTACAAGTCATCGCAGTGGGTCAAAAAGGGGAATACATTATTAGTTTTCACTACGGAAGATCTTCTTTTGCTAGACCCTGTTTAGTTAGTTGTAGTGAATCATTCTATAGCCCAGTTTGCTTTAATAAAGGATGTACCCATAAACAGGCCTAACTTTGAGAATCATTGTAAATCTAGGAGGCACAAGGCTAATGTTAAGTGGGAAAATCATAGCATTATTATTTGTTTCTTTACTTAACATTTGTTGACTGGGAAAGTCCAACTGGGACAAAGCTTATTTTCAGTGGAGGCCCAGGGAGAAATGCTCCAAACGCATGTGTTTGGAATATGGGAAGAAACCAGAACACCTGGAAGAAACCCATGCAAATGCAGGGAGGAGATGCAGAGTCTGCACAGAAGGCACTCCAGCTGAGAATCGAACTGGACTTACCTCTTGCTATGAGGTGACAACACTAACCGCAGCACCATTGTGCCGCCCTATATTTAAATCATAGCAGTTGAGAGGTTTGTGATTAAAGTTGCAGGTAAATGGCATTGACTTCATAACAGTTACGTTCAGAAGCTGCTTTCCAGGCGGTGAGATTTGGAAGCTGCCATGTGTGCTGATAATGATGCACTTTCTCCAAGGCAATTGAGTTCTGAAATTAAATGAAATGTATTTGTAAAATGCAGTTAAATCACCATTGTGGCGCAGCAGCAGATTTCCCATCTTTCATTCCAGAAATCAGAGTTTTTATTAGAGTAAGACCAACAAGGATGGAAGGAACACGGGAGCTGCAAGCTCACAGTTTCCAAGAGATAGACCTGGTTTATTTTGGCATTTTACAATGTATCAGTGGCATGGCTGGCATGTAAGATGTAACAGTGGGAGCCAAAGATATGTGCCTGAATGCAATTATTACCATTTCATCTTCCTTAGATGTCCTGTACAACCATATCACAGTATGTTGGAGTTGGGGGCTCCATGTCTTTTACCCCCCTATATTGTGAGCAAATGGGTAGCATGGGCATTTGGAGGACTCTCTCTCTTCCTACTCTTCAGTGATTGGCTGGAATCAGACAAATTTAAAAAATCAGAATTACATTTGGAACTATGACCCCGTTAATGGTAATCACCGGTGACAGTTAAGAGTTGTAGAGGCAGTAAATTGGAGTTCCTGGGTAACCATAACACTTGGCAGAAAGGTTTTCTGAAAGGTTCCGCTAGTGTACTTTGTGTATATCTCTGTTTATTGAAAGGATTAAGAAACTTTAAGATGATAAACAGCTGTCATTTTAAATATTTACTTGGAATTGCTCCCAAGTTTGGACTTTAACCAGTATGCGCTTTGCTTTCTAATCGGATATTGATCAAATATATAGTTTATGCGCTTTGGTTTCTAATTGGATATTGATCAAATCTATAGCTTGTGCCATGTGTGGTTTCCACCATAAAGTCTAAAGATATATATTTTGGTGTGAAAAATGCTGAGTCGAGGTACCGTAATGCATGAAATGTGAGGAGGGGTGGGACCTTAGTGTATGTTGTGAACGAAAAGCCTCCCTCATTAGTGAATAAGCTAAATGCAGAGAATGTTACTGCTTTTCTCATGTCCTTGTCTCAATTTCAGTTCTGAACAATTAAAACGTAAAAGGCCATGTATAAACATCATAAATGCTGTGTCCTCCAAGGACTGTAACATGACTAAGAGAACAAGTTTATTTACCCCAGTTCCCACGTGATCAAGGTCATTGTCGTCTGAGAGCCAAATTCATGACACTGGTGCTCAAATACACACACACAGTTTCTCTCTCTCTCCCTCTGTCTCTGTGGAAACTGCAGTAAGTAGCTGCCTAGGGACCATATGATGTGATGTTTATCTTTCTTTCTCTGGCTGTCTCTAATTTTCTCTCATGCACCTGACCTTTAGAATTGTAGGATCCCTAAGGAAAAATAGTCATATTCCATGGTTCCTGGAAAAAAAGAAATGTAAGCAAGTGCCACAGTTTTTGTGCGGCAGTGTAATTATGCTTAGTGTATCCTGAGAATAAATCTTGCCTTAACAATTTTCCTTTTGTACGTCCCATTCAAGTATTCCTTATGCTGGGCTATTTTTTTTTTTTTTTTTTTTTTTTTTTGCAGAAATATGGACAAAAAGCTGTTAAGACACAAGTATAAAAAAATACCAAATGAACTGTGAAGTTCTGGGTAAAGTTTTCAAGAAATGTATTGGATGCTGTCACTGTATGTTTGCGGTGTGACTGATCAGTGATATTTGGGCATCAGCTAACACTGTCTTTGTGTTTTAGGTTCGTCCTTTGGGGATATAGGAAAAAAAGGGAGGAAAGGGTGTTGTTGATAATATCCTGCTATTTATTGTCCGAGGAAACTGCATAGTCAGTCCCACAAGTGAATTTGCCATTTCATATTATACTTACTTCAGTAGCAGTTGTAGGTCTTTGGTTTTGAATTTCAGGAAATCAGGTGTTCTTTTTTGTATTGTAGGCTGTCAGGTAGTTTAGCTAACACTCATTCGATTGGCAAACTAAATCTATTATGGAATTAGCTTTGTTAGCTAAAATTCTTCCAGCGCTAAGTGAGCAGTCCAGAGCTGGTGGCTTTTGGTTAGGATAGCATTGCTCCTTATATGTTGAGCAGGCTATTTGTTATTGTGGTGATACTCGGCATTTTCTTTAATCTGAATAGCTAAGCTCTGTAAAGCATGAATTCTGATATGTAGAACAGGCTAGCCTACAGTATGAGGTATTCCCAGTCTGTGCATGTCCTTCACCTGTTTGTTGGATGATCTTGGTATTCTGAGGTAGTCTAGGAAGAGCATTTTGCTTTAGTTGTTGTATTCTACCTTAATTTGAATGTTAAGGTGCCATGCAGCCTTGCATGGGTCTACAAATTCCTGGCAGGATTTGTTTACTGTGGAAATAAGGATACTTTGGAATTTGGTGAGGGAAGCTGGGAAGTAAAATTCCATATAGTGCTTGCCTTTTGGACTCCTGATTTGAATAAATTTGCACAGAGATACCAGGAAAGCGAAAACTGTAGCAGTTGACAAAGATAAGACATGGGTGTGTGAGGAGTTTGACAAGGCATAGAGAATGACAGTCTTGTCACCTAAAAGAGGTTCTGGTAGCCCATCCAATGACTCGGGGGGGGGGGGGGGGGGGCAGGTCATTGCGTCAAGCTGTTCTCAGCAAGGATTGAGAAATACTGACCTCAACTGATGTTTTCAAGAGGTGAAAGAAACACCTTCAGGAGCTTTTGAATCCAGGTGACCATGTCTTCCTCTGATGAGACAGTGCCAGAAACAGCTGCTGGACTTGTGACCATTTCTCCTGGCAGAATTACCTGCAGGGATCATACAGATCACAGTGCTAAATATCAGAAGAGTTGTGGGAGTCTGTCCGAACTGTCTGTGTCCAGGAGAAGCAATCTGAACATGTGCCTGGAAATGTCTAGCGTAAGTGCTACATCATTATGGACACAGTTCTGCTGCTGCCATGCATTTTTTCTTTGTATTTCAATAGCGGAATGGTGTCCATGTTATTTATTAAGCTAAATACATTTAAACTGCATGTAGGCCTTCACCAGGCGTGTGTTCTTATCTCCTCTTTGTAATTTTTCATGGAGTGGATACCAAAGTGCTAGTGAAGTCCAAATCATAAGTTGGTGGGGCATGAGGAACACATCTTTTGTTGTTTGCAGAAAATGTTTTTCTCTTAGCATGGAAGAACTGTTCTCCACAATGCATTGCAGTGGTTTTGGGTGGAGTGTGGAGGGTATGGGACGAACTTTCTGCTGCATTATCTTCTGTTGTTTTACTGTTGACTTTGCCATGATCCTTGATTGTACTGCACCTCATTCTGTAAGTATTGCCCATTTGCTGAAATTCTATGAAATTGAACAGGATAATTCTATAGAAAATTATCACTACTCTGCTCCTTTGTCTAAGAAGGATTAAGCGCATGTCCCAAGGAAGCAGGGTTCAATTTAAGAGTTTTGGCATCTGCTGACATAGAAGGGAGGCCATGCCTATCACAAGGGGAGGGGTAGAGCACTCCTGGGGCATGCAGTCACGTGTGAAGTCACAGTTGCACCTTTGATTACATAAGCATTGTGTTTCCTTACCTAAGATAGGGTTGTACCTGTAACCATGTCTGCAAGAGTACAAAGCATCTGCATAACTGCTCAGATGATAGGCCATTTGCATTGTTTTTACCTTTATACTGGGTATGTCTGGTACAGGAGAAAAATGGGCCCCTAGTCCCAAAGGGTGAGACTTGATGACCAACAAGCATACTGGGAGAAAAGATATAGAAAAATGCATAGAACATTTATCATAAGACTTCAAACTTGAAAGTCTGTCATTCATAGTACATACCAATCCTTCCACTTCCTCACAATTAGAAAGGGTTAAAGTTACTGTAGATTATCCAAACTGTTGTCATTTATCTGCATGTTTAGCAGTCATTGTAGCTTCTTGCTAGCGTATTTCCATGAAACTGCTGGTGGGTAAGTGGGGATTGTTTTCTTTCTCTATTTGGATGCCATTTCATTGTCACTGAATACTAACCTTGTGATGGGTTGTGTATCCGTAGTTTTGCTGTAGGTGTAGTAGCTCTGGAGAATAACGCACCTGACTCTGATGCTAGGAGGCTTAAACATCTGTTGGGGTAATACTTCAGCATGTGCTTGCTTAGATTATTAAGCTTAATTTTTGCAGTATCTATCAACCTGTAATAAAATAGTTTGAGAACAAGATCATCCTACTGGTTGTGTGACTTTCAGAATTAAATGCTTTTGCTTTGATGCAGATCTCCTCAGTCAATTATAACGAATATCATTTTCTGTAGATACTTTTTTATTGGTAGGATGGTGCCTTGTATGTTCTCCACCCCTTTAGAACTAGCTAGAGAAGCATAAAGGGGATACCAGCCCTTCTTGTAATTGGAAAACATAGTTTGCTATTGTAGATGTTGTGTGACCTATAAAGTTAAGCTCTTTGTTTGGGTGTAGATAAGAATAATTGCTAAATCCTTCACACGCCTACAACACATCAAAGTATGGATTGACTTCCTTTATAAAAAGGAGGTGCAATTAAGAACTATTGCAAAACATATGTAGTACGATATATAAACTTGTCTTTTAACCCATGTGATTTTTTTTTAATGATGGCAGTACTAAAGACATCTTGGAGGACTAAGACTTTTATTTGTTTTCTGAATAGGAGTACTGACTCCAGTGTCATTAAAAGAGTCTGCTATAGAATTGAGAATATTACTTTGTAACTGGGAACTGTCTAAGTGATGGGAGACTTGCTTTCCTCAGTGAATGAGAGTCTGATCTGATTAGTGTTTTTGAAAATGGCTCCCCATGGTCTCTGTGGAAGTTTGTAAAGCTTGGGGACATTTTCTTGTGTTTATTATTTTTTCCAATTTTGTAAACACATTGGTCCTGGTCCTTTTTAGAGTTTTCCTGATGCTAGCTTAATTTGTAATATAAAATGTTGGTTTGATTGCTGCATGGGCAATGCTATTTATATAGGCAGATGCATGTTGTGAGGAAAACCATAAGGAAACTGTTATAGTGCATTTAGGAGCATTTCTATAGGAAAACCAACATAAAAGAATAACACACCTTCTATAAACATATACATTGGAAAAAAGTTTCTTTATTATTGACACAGCCAGTCTGACCTAGTAATGACAAACTTGCCTGAATTAAGGAAATGTGTTGACAGGTTTAACTGTATGCTGAACAGTCACCTGGTGTGAATGAAACAGTAAACTCCGAGTGCTCTCGGACAGTGATAACTATTACATGAATTTAAAGTATTTAATCACTAAGCTATGCATTATTGACTTATTGTATACATTGGTTGTTTCACTGTGTTATGTCATAGACTCATTTGGTATAAAATTAGCATTTTTAGGCTTGCATTTGATTTAGAAGTCACAGTAGCATATGAGACAAAAAGAATAACCCTGTTGTCAAGTCTATTGTCTAGTTCTAATATTTGTGTGGAATTTTTTTTATTTAATGTCATGTAAATTTTACAAAAAATAATTTAAACCGTGATGATTAATAGAAATTAAAATTGTTTAAAGTGACTAATTAATAAATTAAATTTTGACCTGTTCTGTGAACAACTTTAAATTCTAAGACATTCCAGGGGTGTAAGTTCAGTGAAATATTTACGAGTTATTTTTGCATTATGGTCCATGTAGTGCAGCACATGGGAAGGTACTGCCATACTTAAATGTTAAAATAAGCTTCTGTCTGGTTAGGTTGATGGTAGCTCAGGTGGATGTTAAAAACCTCATGGTACTTAAACGGAGAAGGACGATTTTCCAGGACGCTTGGCTAAGTTACCCCTACACACTTTAAATACGACTTTTTAGATCTACCTTAAAAACATGTGATAGGTTTAGTGGGATTAACCCAGTCAACATAAAGTAAAATAAAACAAAACTGCTTAGATGTCTGCTTTTGTGGAAGTGTATCATTATTATGTAAATGTTACCTGCCAGCTGCAGCACTGTTGATGTAGCACGGTGCTGGCTGTTTATTTATTTTTTTATATGCTCCTTCAACACTTGCAGCAACTTGTTTGCTTTTAAGTCACCACACTTTACATCTGCTGGCTGCTCACTGACATTAATGTGATCCTGCCTTTGTATATGAGAGAGAGATAGACAGAAACTGGTGGACAGAGATGTATGTGTGCACACCCGCCCATCCACACATACATACGTGCATATGAATGCACACCACAGTCTCCTATTTTAAATTGCAAGAGATTACATCTGGTAGATAATTTTGAATTGCAGTGGTTCTGTATTGATATGTTCTTCCAGTGAAGCACCATTCCATATGAGGAACAGCTGTTGTAGCAGTTCAAAACTGTTGCATAGTGGAAATGAGGTTGATGCAAGCCAGCATCTTTGTCCTTTTTTTCTTTCTACTGTGCTACAGTTTAAGGCCACAGGTAGAGCTACCTTCTAATCTAGCCCGCTTGCTTAGAGAAGGGATTTTACACACAATGTACATAATTAAGGTGTGGGCATCATCCTAGAACCAGCCAATTCAAAGGTTGTTCAGAATTCTTACATGTTCTGTATTTTGGACGTGACATGAATAAGTGTTTGATATGTGTATTATTTCACTGATTGTGCACTGGCCAGTGCTAACTGAGATATGTACAATGACCTGTACGGGACATGGTAGGTATATTGACCATTTGCATGTGTGTCGTTTGGAGTCATAATGGGATCTGTCAACATACCTCCACCGTGAGTGTGAACACTAATGTTTCACTGTTGGAGTCATCACACTGGGTTATCTGCCTAAAGGTCGCCCTCAGTCGGCCCGAATACCAGAGAGTTAGTAGTTTTGCATTGGTTGCTGTCGCTCCAGGACTGATGTCAGGTTGTCAGGGGTATAAAAACAGGCAGCAGATGCCATTACATTAGTCTTTCTTGCCGAGGAGCCTGAAGCAGAAGCAGTTTGCACGATTGCCAGTCGGCCACTACCTGAGTTTTCATTTCTAAATTGACTCATCCTAAAGTCTTCTAAAGCAAAGTACCCCATTGGGGATCCTTTTTTCTTGCTCTAACAGATGTCAGAAAAAGTTAATTGTCTTCCCTGTGGAAAGCAAATACCACACCAAGATTCCCATTCCTACTGCGTCACCTGTTTAGGCCCACACCACGATGTACCTTGCTGTCGGTTTTTTGCTTTGTTTAATGCCCAAACTATTCGTCGTCGGGCCCTTATTGTCGCTAAATACTTTCACACTCTGTCTCTGTATTCCGAAATGGCTTCGGTAAGCCATCCGACCACCGATCTTCCGAAAAAACGTAAGGATAAAGACAGAGACAGCCCGCACAGGTCCAAAACTGTCGACATTTCTGTTAAGCTAGTCACCAGTTCGCCGGTACTCAGTGAGGCACTTTCGCAGCCCCTGATGCCTGCTTCGATAGATTTGCAGGCCGCAATTGAGACCTGTTCGGAGTCCGGTATGCCGTGAGACTCTTCTTTTGACTATGGAATCTGTTGATGTCTCTACCTTGGATGGGTCCGGAGCTGCTGTGCAGGCACCAACTTCTGAGGAAGTTATTCACACTACCAATATTTGACACAAACTGATGACTTCTTTCACGTCTTCAGTTCTGTCTAAAACTACTGAATTTATAAGGCCAAGAGTATGAGCCTACACCTAAAAAAAAACGACGACCCAAACACAGGCACCTGCTTCCTTGCCACAACATCAAATGCTTAAAATGGCAGAAGACCTGATTATACTGATTAGGGGAAGCCAGCCTCCCCCTGCTAAGAGAAAGAGACCTGTCCCCAGCAGCTTTAACAGACCAAGAGTCCAACGACTCTGAGGTTTCCGATTATGAAGACATGCCTTTATCTGCTTATGAGGATTCTTATGCAGAAGAATCCATTCCCTCTGCTTCATCTCCAGAGGATTTTTCTTTTGGTGAAACCCTACATAGTTGAGAGCTTTTCCACTGGGAATGCCAAGACTATCCTCAGTCCAAAAAGAGACTCAGAGAATTTTTAGAGTTGCCACAGCATAGACCTTTAGTAATACCTCCAGTTCTGGATGTTGTGGATGATGTCTTTATGGAATCCAGTCTAATTCCTGATGCTTTACCCCCTGCTCCTAGGAAACCAGACAGGTACTACAGAGTTCCTGATTCTCACAAACTTTTCAGAATTCCTACTGCTGACCCAGAGGTCATCTCCCAAGGGCCTAATGGTATAAAAGCAACTGCAGCTAAGAATCCCACCCCTTTGGACAGGGATTCCAGAGCTTTAGACAGATGTGGTAAAAAAAAGTATACACCTCTGCAACTCTCGCCATTAGGGCATTGAATTGCCAGTTTCGCATGCTGAAGTACCAGCAACATATTATGGAACTTATTAAGCAAAAATTAGCTACCTTTGCAGACTGTGCAGAAAATAAAGAATTACGAGAGCTTATGCATTCTGAAAGACAAGTCAGCAAGCATACCTTACAATGTGGCTTTGATGCCCTAGAAACTTCTTGCAGGGCAGCAGTCACTGGTTCTGTACTGAGAAGGCATGCTTGGCTTAAGGAACAGCCCTTGCCAGACCATGTCAAATCAAAATTACTAGACGCTCCTTTGAACAAGGACAATCTGTTTTTCACCAAAGCAGATGACGTTCTAAAAAAAAGATGGAGGAAAAAGCTAAATCTATGCAGACAGTCAAAGATTTCTTGCAAGTGCAGCCTCCTAGATTCAGTAGGCATTGTCCCTTGAAGCACTGGTCTTTTCCAGCACTCTCAAGGCCATCTCAAACTAGACCTAGCGGAAACAGACCCCCCCCCCCCCAAGACTACAATCTCAGGGTATGTAGTGCAATGGAGTGCCTCCACTTCAAAAACTGGGAGTGCTAAGCCACCCCCTTACAGAAAGAATTCACAATGACTTCTCAACTCTACTCACCT